>NC_092170.1:37682494-37707494 GCF_045791955.1 Oncorhynchus clarkii lewisi
GGGGTTGGGATAGAGGATCGACCCTGGTTCCTGTTTGGTTCCATTCGACGGGGGAGAGAGGGGGTTGGGTTAGAGGATCAACCCTGGTTGAGTGGGAGAAAAGAGGATGTAGAAGCAAAAGGAACATGAGAGGAGGGTAGAGAGGGATAAAAACGGATCACTTCCTCTTTTTGTCTTGCCCCTCACCACTCCCTTCCCCTTTCCTCTCTCTCTGTCCTCCCCTCAGCCCTACATCTCCTCTCTTCCTCTTTCCTCTCCTTTCAACCTTGTACTTTCTCTGTCCTCCGCTCAACCCTATATCTCCTCTCTTCTTATTTCCAATCTCTCTGTCCTCCCCCTCAACACTATACTCTCTCACTATTTCCTCCCCTTTCAACCTTTTCCTGTCACTATACAATCCCCTCTTTCTCCATGCCGTTCTCTCTTTCCCCTCCCTTCCTTTCCCCACTTCCTCCCTCTCTCAACCCCCCCCCCCCCAAATACGCTCTCTTTCCCCCTCTCTCTCTCTCTCTTTATCGATCGGAGGACTCCAGTCGAGTAGAGTTCCTCCCCGTGCCTCCTCGACCAGCCGAAACACCTCAGCCAAACTCATTTCACCCCTGACAGAACAGCCTTACACACATACACAAACAGACACACACCCAGACACACCCACACCCACACCCACACACACACACACACACACACACACACACACACACACACACACACACACACACACACACACACACACACACACACACACACACACACACACACACCCTACACCCGGCAGGTGAGAAGATATTGGCCTTGCTCACCCAACTGTCCCCTTCTCTTCTCTCATCTCTCCTCTCTCTACCCCTCCTCCTCCAGTACCATCCTTCTCTCATCTCTCCTCTCTCTACCCCTCCTCCTCCTCCAGTACCATCCTTCTCTCTCTCCTCTCCTCTCTCTACCCCTCCTCCTCCAGTACCATCCTTCTCTCTCCTCTCCTCTCTCTACCCTTCCTCCTCCTCCAGTACCATCCTTCTCTCTCCTCTCCTCTCTCTAAACCTCCTCCTCCTCCTCCTCCTCCAGTACCATCCTTCTCTCTAACTGCAATTACAGTTTAGCAAACAGGAAACCTTGCACTACATTAGATTATTGACTATGTCTCAGATCATTTAGCTTCATGGCTGTTTAATTTCAAGCATTTGTGAGTGAAATCACAAATGTAAAGTCTGAAAACAGTCTGAAATGTATTTAAAATGAGTTCTGGGTAACAATTAAGAACTTTACATGTGACTGATATCTCCAGGCAGGCCAAAACTCCATCCATCCAAAACAGGCTGAAATTTCAGGCCGTCTTTTCAAACAGCTCTTACACTAAAAGGGCATTATCATCATTTTAAAAGAGTATTATTCCAATATCATGGTCTGAAAATATACAGGAAAATCATGTTTTTGACTGCGCTGCACCTTTAATAGTCCGACCAGCTTTAGTAGAACGTACTGGACTTTTAACATAGTTTATGAGACGAGTAAATCGTCTTGTACCTCTTATTTCCAAGTTAAATAAAACACACAAAGTAATTTTCTACAGTAGTGGCTCTCCAGTGTTCTGCTAATTTGATTTCACTTCATTAATAGAGCATGTAATTAATTTAGGGGACCAGAGTTTCCACAATTTAGCTGGAAAGCTCCTTGGCAGTGGTTAGGATAAACACACAGCTAGCACTACAGATTAAACCCTCCGTCTTCAGGACCAAAACACACACACCCTGCGTTGGATTGGAAGAAATAAGTGGATAAACTATACAGAGTACACACAGAACAATATACAAAAACACACCTAGAGAGACTGGTTTAAACAAGCTATAAATACCAAACACAACTAGAGAGACTGGTTTAAACAAGCTATAAATACCAAACACACCTAGAGGGACTGGGTTAAACAATCTATAAATACCAAACACACCTAGAGAGACTGGTTTAAACAAGCTATAAATACCAAACACACCTAGAGAGACTGGGTTAAACAAGCTATAAATACCAAACACACCTAGAGAGACTGGTTTAAACAAGCTATAAATACCAAACACACCTAGAGAGACTGGGTAAAACAAGCTATAAATACCAAACACACCTAGAGAGACTGGTTTAAACAAGCTATAAATACCAAACACACCTAGAGAGACTGGTTTAAACAATCTATAAATACCAAACACACCTAGAGAGACTGGGTTAAACAATCTATAAATACCAAACACACCTAGAGAGACTGGTTTAAACAAGCTATAAATACCAAACACACCTAGAGAGACTGGTTTAAACAAGCTATAAATACCAAACACACCTAGAGAGACTGGTTTAAACAAGCTATAAATACCAAACACACCTAGAGAGACTGGGTTAAACAATCTATAAATACCAAACACACCTAGAGAGACTGGGTTAAACAATCTATAAATACCAAACACACCTAGAGAGACTGGGTTAAACAATCTATAAATACCAAACACACCTAGAGAGACTGGTTTAAACAAGCTATAAATACCAAACACACCTAGAGAGACTGGTTTAAACAAGCTATAAATACCAAACACACCTAGAGAGACTGGTTTTTATACAAGCTATAAATACCAAACACACCTAGAGAGACTGGTTTAAACAAGCTACAAATACCAAACACACCTAGAGAGACTGGGTTAAACAATCTATAAATACCAAACACACCTATAGAGACTGGGTTAAACAATCTATAAATACCAAACACACCTAGAGAGACTGGGTTAAACAAGCTATAAATACCAAACACACCTAGAGAGACTGGGTTAAACAATCTATAAATACCAAACACACCTAGAGAGACTGGGTTAAACAATCTATAAATACCAAACACACCTAGAGAGACTGGGTTAAACAAGCTATAAATACCAAACACACCTAGAGAGACTGGGTTAAACAATCTATAAATACCAAACACACCTAGAGAGACTGGGTTAAACAAGCTATAAATACCAAACACACCTAGAGAGACTGGTTTAAACAATCTATAAATACCAAACACACCTAGAGAGACTGGGTTAAACAATCTATAAATACCAAACACACCTAGAGAGACTGGGTTAAACAAGCTATAAATACCAAACACACCTAGAGAGACTGGGTTAAACAAGCTATAAATACCAAACACACCTAGAGAGACTGGGTTAAACAATCTATAAATACCAAACACACCTAGAGAGACTGGGTTAAACAAGCTATAAATACCAAACACACCTAGAGAGACTGGTTTAAACAATCTATAATTACCAAACACACCTAGAGAGACTGGTTTAAACAAGCTATAAATACCAAACACACCTAGAGAGACTGGTTTAAACAAGCTATAAATACCAAACACACCTAGAGAGACTGGTTTTTATACAAGCTATAAATACCAAACACACCTAGAGAGACTGGTTTAAACAAGCTACAAATACCAAACACACCTAGAGAGACTGGGTTAAACAATCTATAAATACCAAACACACCTATAGAGACTGGGTTAAACAATCTATAAATACCAAACACACCTAGAGAGACTGGGTTAAACAAGCTATAAATACCAAACACACCTAGAGAGACTGGGTTAAACAATCTATAAATACCAAACACACCTAGAGAGACTGGGTTAAACAATCTATAAATACCAAACACACCTAGAGAGACTGGGTTAAACAAGCTATAAATACCAAACACACCTAGAGAGACTGGGTTAAACAATCTATAAATACCAAACACACCTAGAGAGACTGGGTTAAACAAGCTATAAATACCAAACACACCTAGAGAGACTGGTTTAAACAATCTATAAATACCAAACACACCTAGAGAGACTGGGTTAAACAATCTATAAATACCAAACACACCTAGAGAGACTGGGTTAAACAAGCTATAAATACCAAACACACCTAGAGAGACTGGGTTAAACAAGCTATAAATACCAAACACACCTAGAGAGACTGGGTTAAACAATCTATAAATACCAAACACACCTAGAGAGACTGGGTTAAACAAGCTATAAATACCAAACACACCTAGAGAGACTGGTTTAAACAATCTATAATTACCAAACACACCTAGAGAGACTGGGTTAAACAATCTATAAATACCAAACACACCTAGAGAGACTGGGTTAAACAAGCTATAAATACCAAACACACCTAGAGAGACTGGGTTAAACAATCTATAAATACCAAACACACCTAGAGAGACTGGGTTAAACAATCTATAATTACCAAACACACCTAGAGAGACTGGTTTAAACAATCTATAAATACCAAACACACCTAGAGAGACTGGTTTAAACAAGCTATAAATACCAAACACACCTAGAGAGACTGGTTTAAACAAGCTATAAATACCAAACACACCTAGAGAGACTGGTTTAAACAATCTATAAATACCAAACACACCTAGAGAGACTGGGTTAAACAATCTATAAATACCAAACACACCTAGAGAGACTGGTTTAAACAAGCTATAAATACCAAACACACCTAGAGAGACTGGTTTAAACAAGCTATAAATACCAAACACACCTAGAGAGACTGGTTTTTATACAAGCTATAAATACCAAACACACCTAGAGAGACTGGTTTAAACAAGCTACAAATACCAAACACACCTAGAGAGACTGGGTTAAACAATCTATAAATACCAAACACACCTATAGAGACTGGGTTAAACAATCTATAAATACCAAACACACCTAGAGAGACTGGGTTAAACAAGCTATAAATACCAAACACACCTAGAGAGACTGGGTTAAACAATCTATAAATACCAAACACACCTAGAGAGACTGGGTTAAACAATCTATAAATACCAAACACACCTAGAGAGACTGGGTTAAACAAGCTATAAATACCAAACACACCTAGAGAGACTGGGTTAAACAATCTATAAATACCAAACACACCTAGAGAGACTGGGTTAAACAAGCTATAAATACCAAACACACCTAGAGAGACTGGTTTAAACAATCTATAAATACCAAACACACCTAGAGAGACTGGGTTAAACAATCTATAAATACCAAACACACCTAGAGAGACTGGGTTAAACAAGCTATAAATACCAAACACACCTAGAGAGACTGGGTTAAACAAGCTATAAATACCAAACACACCTAGAGAGACTGGGTTAAACAATCTATAAATACCAAACACACCTAGAGAGACTGGGTTAAACAAGCTATAAATACCAAACACACCTAGAGAGACTGGTTTAAACAATCTATAATTACCAAACACACCTAGAGAGACTGGGTTAAACAATCTATAAATACCAAACACACCTAGAGAGACTGGGTTAAACAAGCTATAAATACCAAACACACCTAGAGAGACTGGGTTAAACAATCTATAAATACCAAACACACCTAGAGAGACTGGGTTAAACAATCTATAATTACCAAACACACCTAGAGAGACTGGTTTAAACAATCTATAAATACCAAACACACCTAGAGAGACTGGTTTAAACAAGCTATAAATACCAAACACACCTAGAGAGACTGGTTTAAACAAGCTATAAATACCAAACACACCTAGAGAGACTGGTTTAAACAAGCTATAAATACCAAACACACCTAGAGAGACTGGGTTAAACAATCTATAAATACCAAACACACCTAGAGAGACTGGGTTAAACAAGCTATAAATACCAAACACACCTAGAGAGACTGGTTTAAACAAGCTATAAATACCAAACACACCTAGAGAGACTGGGTTAAACAATCTATAAATACCAAACACACCTAGAGAGACTGGGTTAAACAAGCTATAAATACCAAACACACCTAGAGAGACTGGGTTAAACAATCTATAAATACCAAACACACCTAGAGAGACTGGGTTAAACAATCTATAAATACCAAACACACCTAGAGAGACTGGGTTAAACAAGCTATAAATACCAAACACACCTAGAGAGACTGGGTTAAACAATCTATAAATACCAAACACACCTAGAGAGACTGGGTTAAACAAGCTATAAATACCAAACACACCTAGAGAGACTGGGTTAAACAATCTATAAATACCAAACACACCTAGAGAGACTGGGTTAAACAATCTATAAATACCAAACACACCTAGAGAGACTGGGTTAAACAATCTATAAATACCAAACACACCTAGAGAGACTGGGTTAAACAATCTATAAATACCAAACACACCTAGAGAGACTGGTTTAAACAAGCTATAAATACCAAACACACCTAGAGAGACTGGTTTAAACAAGCTATAAATACCAAACACACCTAGAGAGACTGGGTTAAACAATCTATAAATACCAAACACACCTAGAGAGACTGGGTTAAACAATCTATAAATACCAAACACACCTAGAGAGTCTGGGTTAAACAAGCTATAAATACCAAACACACCTAGAGAGACTGGGTTAAACAAGCTATAAATACCAAACACACCTAGAGAGACTGGGTTAAACAAGCTATAAATACCAAACACACCCAAAGAGAGAGAGAGAGAGAGACCGTTTCCCTAGAGCACACATAGACTATACCCACCTCAGCCTAAACATCATCACCACAGGTAAGTTCCACAATGTTGTGAATGATCTGTGAGACAAGACAAGATGGGCCTTCTCTGCCATCAAAAGGAACGTAAAAATTCAGCATTCCAATTAGGATCAGGCAAAAAAAACATGGAATAAGTTATGGAACCCTTTGCCCTTCATGGTTGTGAGATCTGGGGTTCCGCTCACCAGAAATGAGACAAACACCAAATTGAGATTCCGCATGCATAATTCTGATAAAATATCCTCTGTGTACAACATAAAACACCAAATAATCAATGCAGAGCAGAATTAGGCCGATGCCCGCTAATTATCAACATCCAAAAAAAGAGCTGTTAAATTCTACAACCACCTAAAAGGAAGCGATTCCCAAACGTTCTATAACAAAGCCATCACCCACAGAGAGACGAACCTGGAGAAGAGTCCCCTAAGCAAGCTGGTCCTGGGGCTCTGTTCACAAACACCAACACACCCCACAGAGCCCCATGACAGCAACAGCAACACAATTAGAAACAATCAAATTATGAGGAAACAAAAAGGTATTTACTTGACACATTGGAAGGAATTAACAAAAAAACAGAGCAAACTAGAATGCTATTTGGCCCTACACAGAGAGTACATAGTGGCAGAATAGCTGACCACTGTGGCTGACCAAAATTAAGGAAATCTTTGACTATGTACAGACTCAGTGAGCATAGCCTTGCTATTGAGAATGGCCACCGAAGACAGACACGGCTCTCAAGAGAAGACAGTTTATGTGCACACTGCCCACAAAATGAGGTGGAAACTGAGCTGTACTTCCTAACCTCCTGCCAAATGTATGACAATATTAGAAACACATATTTCCCTCAGATCACACAGACCCACAAAGAATTCAAAAACATATTACATTTTTATAAAGTCCCATATCTTTTGGGTGAAATACCACAATGTGACATCACAGAACACCTTCCCTCCTCTCCTCCTTCCCTCCTCTCCTCCTTTCCTCCTTCTCTCCCTCCTCCTTTCCTCCTCACCTCTTTCTCTCATCTGCTTGGCAATCCAGTCATGGTGAACATGGAGTACAGGAGGGGACTGAGCACGCACCCCCGAGGGGCCCCCGTTTTGAGGATCAGCATGGCAGATGTGTTGTTACCTACCCTTACCACCTGGGGGTGGCCCGTCAGGAAGTTCAGGATAGAGTTGCAGAGGGAGGTGTTTAGTCCTAGGATCCTTAGCTTAGTGATGAGCTTTGAGGGCACTATGGTGTTGAACGCTGAGCTGTAGTCAATGAATAGGGCAGGGTAGCCACGTAAACAGTGAAGAGGAGACTCCGGGATCCCGGGTAGCAGGGTTTCAGGGTAGCCACGTAAACAGTGAAGAGGAGACTCCGGGATGCTGGCCTTACTGGCAGAGTTGCAAAGAACAAGCCATATCTCAGACTGGCCAATACAAATAAAAGATTAAGATGGTTAAAATAACACAGACACTGGACAGAGGAACTTTTGCCTAGAAGGCCAGCATGCCGGAGTCGCCTCTTCACTGTTGATGTTGAGACTGCTGTTTTGTGGGTAATATTTAATGAAGCTACTAGCTGAGGACCTGTGAGGCTTCAATTTCTCGCAAACCAAAAT
Source organism: Oncorhynchus clarkii lewisi (assembly GCF_045791955.1). Taxonomy (NCBI): domain Eukaryota; kingdom Metazoa; phylum Chordata; class Actinopteri; order Salmoniformes; family Salmonidae; genus Oncorhynchus; species Oncorhynchus clarkii. Next base: position 37,690,654 of record NC_092170.1, read on the forward strand.
CATGCTGAGCAGGAGGAGAAACCCAGGGCCTCAAAAACACTCTGAAATGTTATGTTTGGAGCAAATTTTATGTTTGTTGTCTAAATCTGCAGTGAGACGGTGAGAGTTTGTTGTTCATAAAGATGGTGATTTGGCTTTGAGCGACTAAAGAGTTTCTCAATGATCTACTGCAAAGGAGAAACCAACGTCTCAGAAGATTTGTGTACCAACTGTCGTGCCCAGCCTGCTGAAAAGCTCCTACAGACACACACACACACACACACACACACACACACACACACACACACACACACACACACACACACACACACACACACACACACACACAGAGAGAGACTGAGTTATCAACGGAACTCAACTATGTACATCACCCCCACCGTAGAATACAGTGAAGATACCTCGTCATTAACATTGCTCCTCCTCTAATGACGCTGCTACATGACCTGTCTGTTTCTGCACACTTTCGCTGCATTGTGAACTAGGTGGTCCGAGCCCTGAATGTTGATTGGCTGAAAGCCTTGGTATATCAGACCGTATAACACGGGCATGACAAAATATTTATATTTACTCTTCTAATTACGTAGGTAACCAGAAAATACTGTAATAGGCACCTACGGGGTTTGTGGTATATGGACAATATACAATGGCAAAGGACTGTAGTATACAGGCACTCCACGTTGCGTCGTGCATAAGAATAGCCCTTAGCCGTGGTATATTGTCCATATAACAAACCCCCTCAGGATTTATTTCATAATTGCCCCACCACATTCTTTATACTATAAATATGCCCCATATTCGTATTACTACACGTATCACACTATCGTTTATACTATACATATCCTATGTACTATACATATCACCCCATCCTATATACTATACATCCTATAAACAATACATATCACCCCATCCTATATACTATACATCCTATAAACAATACATATCACCCCATCCTATATACTATACAAATCACCACATCATTTATACTATACATATCACCCCATCCTATATACTATACATATCACCCCATCCTATATACTATACATATCACCCCATCCTATATACTATACATATCACCCCATCCTATATACTATACATATCACCCCATCCTATATACTATACATATCACCCCATCCTATATACTATACATATCACCACGTCATTTATACTATACATATCACCCCATCCTATATACTATACATATCACCCCATCCTATATACTATACATATCACCCCATCCTATATACTATACATGTCACCCCATCCTATAATCAATACATATCACCCCATCCTATATACTAAATCAAATCAAATCAAATCAAATTTTATTTGTCACATACACATGGTTAGCAGATGTTAATGCGAGTGTAGCGAAATGCTTGTGCTTCTAGTTCCGACAATGCAGTAATAACAAGTAATCTAACTAACAATTCCAAAACTACTGTCTTGTACACAGTGTAAGGGGATAAAGAATATGTACATAAGGATATATGAATGAGTGATGGTACAGAGCAGCATAGGCAAGATACAGTAGATGGTATCGGGTACAGTATGTACAAATGAGATGAGTATGTAAACAAAGTGGCATAGTATAGTATAAAGTGGCTAGTGATACATGTATTACATAAGGATACCGTCGATGATATAGAGTACAGTATATACGTATGCGTATGAGATGAATAATGTAGGGTAAGTAACATTTATATAAGGTAGCATTGTTTAAAGTGGCTAGTGATATATTTACATCATTTCCCATCAATTCCCATTATTAAAGTGGCTGGAGTTGAGTCAGTGTCAGTGTGTTGGCAGCAGCCACTCAGTGTTAGTGGTGGCTGTTTAACAGTCTGATGGCCTTGAGATAGAAGCTGTTTTTCAGTCTCTCGGTCCCAGCTTTGATGCACCTGTACTGACCTCGCCTTCTGGATGATAGCGGGGTGAACAGGCAGTGGCTCGGGTGGTTGATGTCCTTGATGATCTTTATGGCCTTCCTGTGACATCGGGTGGTGTAGGTGTCCTGGAGGGCAGGTAGTTTGCCCCCGGTGATGCGTTGTGCAGACCTCACTACCCTCTGGAGAGCCTTACGGTTGAGGGCGGTGCAGTTGCCATACCAGGCGGTGATACAGCCCGCCAGGATGCTCTCGATTGTGCATCTGTAGAAGTTTGTGAGTGCTTTTGGTGACAAGCCGAATTTCTTCAGCCTCCTGAGGTTGAAGAGGCGCTGCTGCGCCTTCTTCACGATGCTGTCTTTGTGAGTGGACCAATTCAGTTTGTCTGTGATGTGTATGCCGAGGAACTTAAAACTTGCTACCCTCTCCACTACTGTTCCATCGATGTGGATAGGGGGGTGTTCCCTCTGCTGTTTCCTGAAGTCCACAATCATCTCCTTAGTTTTGTTGACGTTGAGTGTGAGGTTGTTTTCCTGACACCACACTCCGAGGGCCCTCACCTCCTCCCTGTAGGCCGTCTCATCGTTGTTGGTAATCAAGCCTACCACTGTTGTGTCGTCCGCAAACTTGATGATTGAGTTGGAGGCGTGCGTGGCCACGCAGTCGTGGGTGAACAGGGAGTACAGGAGAGGGCTCAGAACGCAACCTTGTGGGGCCCCAGTGTTGAGGATCAGCGGGGAGGAGATGTTGTTGCCTACCCTCACCACCTGGGGGCGGCCCGTCAGGAAGTCCAGTACCCAGTTGCACAGGGCGGGGTCGAGACCCAGGGTCTCGAGCTTGATGACGAGCTTGGAGGGTACTATGGTGTTGAATGCCGAGCTGTAGTCGATGAACAGCATTCTCACATAGGTATTCCTCTTGTCCAGATGGGTTAGGGCAGTGTGCAGTGTGGTTGAGATTGCATCGTCTGTGGACCTATTTGGGCGGTAAGCAAATTGGAGTGGGTCTAGGGTGTCAGGTAGGGTGGAGGTGATATGGTCCTTGACTAGTCTCTCAAAGCACTTCATGATGACGGATGTGAGTGCTACGGGGCGGTAGTCATTTAGCTCAGTTACCTTAGCTTTCTTGGGAACAGGAACAATGGTGGCCCTCTTGAAGCATGTGGGAACAGCAGACTGGTATAGGGATTGATTGAATATGTCCGTAAACACACCGGCCAGCTGGTCTGCGCATGCTCTGAGGGCGCGGCTGGGGATGCCATCTGGGCCTGCAGCCTTGCGAGGGTTAACACGTTTAAATGTCTTACTCACCTCGGCTGCAGTGAAGGAGAGACCGCATGTTTTCGTTGCAGGCCGTGTCAGTGGCACTGTATTGTCCTCAAAGCGGGCAAAAAAGTTATTTAGTCTGCCTGGGAGCAAGACTATACATACTATACATATCACCCCATCCTATATACTATACATCCTAGAAACAATACATATCACCCCATCCTATATACAATACATCCTATAAACAATACATATCACCCCATCCCATATACTATACATATCACCCCATCCTATATACTATACATCCTATAAACAATACATATCACCCCATCCTATATACTACACATATCACCCAATCCTATATACTACACATATCACCCAATCATATATACTATACATATCACCCCATCCTATATACTATACATATCACCCAATCCTATATACTGTACATATCACCCCATCATTTATACTAGTCATATCACCACATCATCGATACACATCCCTCCCTCCCTCCCGCTCTGTCATCGCTCTTCACTTCCTGTCTCGTTGTTTACAGATCATCTTCCATGCCATCCTGTGAGTGATGCAGTCTTAGAGCCATCCCTCTCCACAGTTTCACAGCTTTGCCTTCAGAATTCAATCATTTAGTGAAAATGCAGCACAGCACAGTTTTTTGAGGGGCTCTGACAGGAACCAGAGCAGTTTCCACCGAAAGTCCTTAACCTGAATCAGAATAAAAAATATGAACACATGTTTTAAAACCAGAGAACACCCTGATGTCTGTCCCCATTGATTATTGTAATTGGCCAGTAATTCGTTCAATAGCAGTCCACAAATGAATAGCTTTTCAAACGGGTTACTGTCATTACTACAGGGCCAGAGGGCATCTCCTCTGCTTTCTCTCTACATTTTCTATTCCACAGTAAGAACGCCTGGTCTCTGAAAGACTGGTGATGATTGGAGGAAGACTTAGAAGATGAGCTATTTCTGTTTGTTATCAGCTCTTTCTGTTTGTTATCAGCTCAAAGGTGAGAAACCCACCCACCCACCCACCCACGCACCAACCAACCAAACCACCCACCCACCCATTCATCCATCCATCCGTCTATCCACCCACCCCCTCACCCACCCACCCACCCACCCACCCATCCATCCACCCCCTCACCCACCCGCCCACCCACCCCCTCACCCACCCACCCATTCATCTATCCATCCATCCACCCACCCCCTCACCCACCCACCCACCCATCCATCCACCCACCCATTCATCTATCCATCCATCCACCCACCCCCTCACCCACCCACCCATCCACCCACCCACCCATCCATCCACCCACTCACCCACCCAGCTTCATATACGGTTCATAAATTCAATCCAATGCGTGTTGTATAGTGAAACCAATGAGAAAAAGAAGCAGAGCATTTGAAATATGACGTCATCCCTGTTTTCTCCTGCTCTCCTCCCCCTTTCCTGTTTAGTGGTCATCCCTGTTTTCCCCTGCTCTCCTCCCCCTTTCCTCCCTACTCGTCCTATCCTCTCCACACTCATTCCACTGGAGATTATTCCCATGTTCCCATTCTCTGGGCTTCATCCCTGCCCGGAGCGCTTGATAGGAGTTAATCGGGGAATGCCCATGAGTGGCGGATAATCAGAGCGGAGCGTTGGACAAGCTATGTGTGGCATTGTGGGAAAAGCTGTCAGGAGTCAGTGATGTGCTGTTACAGGCTGGTCAGAGAATGACTTTAAAGCTCTCTGTCACACAGTCACACACACATATATATGTAGACACACACACAAACACATACAGTTGAAGTCGGAAGTTGACATACACCTTAGCCAAATACATTTAAACTCAGTTTTTCACAATTCCTGACATTTAATCTTTGTAAAAAATGCCCTGTCTTAGGTCAATTAGGATCACCACTTTATTTTAAGAATGTGAAATGTCAGAATAATGATAGAGAAAATGATTAATTTCAGCTTTTATTTCTTTCATCACATTCCCAGTGGGTCAGAACTTTACATACACTCAATTCGTATTTGGTAGCATTGCCTTTAAATTGTTTAACTTGGGTCAAACGTTTTGGGTAGCCTTCCACAAGCTTCCCAAAATAAGTTGGGTGAATTTTGTTGTTCTGGGATTGATTTGCACTTTTCGCACCAAAGTTACAGTAGCTGTCCTAACCGACTTGCCAAAACTATAGTTTGTTAACAAGAAATTTGTAGAGTGGTTGAAAAACAAGTTTTAATGCCTCCAACCTTAGTGTATGTGAACGTTCGACTTCAACTGTATGTAGACACAGACATTTGCACACACACGTGTGTTTATGTGAACACATAGATACAAACACACATCAGCTCAACACCTCACCAAAGGCAGTATCACGTCGTTATTCATACTGACCCCCACCCCACCCCTCCCTGACTGACGGTCTCTCTGAGAGAGAGATTAATAAGGGAGAGGGGGGATGAATGAAAGAGAGGGGGGATGAATGAAAGAGAGGGGGATGAATGAAAGAGAGGGGGGATGAATCAGAAATGAGAAAGAGGAGACATATGTTTACAGAAATCCATAGATCCATAGCCTCATCAGACACACACACAAATACACCAACAAACACACAGACACACACACACATAGACACACACACACACACACACAGACACAGACACACACACAGATATTATATTGAACGGGACGATTGTACAGTGTACCTGTACAAGGGACCTGTAGATTAACCACCATAGAAAGAGCCCCGATAAGGAGGGAAAAAAGGTTAAGATGAATCCCAGACCTGTCAGCAGTACAGTGATGGCAGACAAGATGGCGGGCAATAGGAAGCCCATTGAAACGTTACAAAGGTTAGATATGTAGCATCAGGTTTTTTCTCCTCTTAAACACGATGTTCTCTAGATGCAGCTCGCCAAGCGGAGAAATGCAATCTCTTATCTTGTCACTCTTATTGTAGAGAGAGAGAGAGAGAGAGAGAGAGAGATGGAGAGAGAGAGAGAGAGAGAGAGAGAGAGAGAAAGAGAGAGAGAGAGAGAGAGAGAGAGAGAGAGAGAGAGAGAAAGAGAGAGAGAGAGAGGGGCTGAAGGGGGGTTTAGCAAATCTGTCAGGAGCAGTAATCCCATTTCACACGTTTCAGTATAGAAATAGAGAGCGGTGAAGCAGAGAGGAGGAGAGAGGGAGAAAGAGGGGGAGGGAGATAGTGGGTGAGAGAGAGAGAGAGATGAGTAAGAGAAGGGAGAATGACCCACCCAGGTATGCACCGTGTTGCTCAGTCAGTCCCAGTGTCATATTTCCATAAGGCCACACCTTCCTGCTAACCCTGTGTATACATCACTCACTGAAAAGTGATGAACGGCGTCGTAATTGATTTAATTTCATTCCTCCATATCCCCAGTAAACATATGTGCTTAAGATGCATGGGGCTGTAAAATTTACCTGACATAGGGAGTGGATAGGGGGCGGATGGAGGGGTGATCAAATCAAATCAAATGTTATTAGTCACATGCGCTGAATACAACAGGTGTAGTAGACCTTACAGTGAAATGCTTACTTACAAGCCCCTAACCAACAATGCAGTTAAAAAATATATATGGATAATAAGAAGAAATTAAAATAACAAGTAATTAAAGAGCAGCAGTAAAATAACAATAGCTAGACCATATTTTTTTAAATTCACCTTTATTTAACCAGGTAGGCAAGTCGAGAACAAGTTCTCATATACAACTGGCCAAGATAAAGCAAAGCAGTTTGACACATACAACAACACAGAGTTACACATAGTGTAAAACAAATATACAGTCAATAATACAGTAGAAAATGAGTCTATATACATGTGAACAAATGAGGTGAGATAAGGGAGGTGAAGGCAATAAATAGGCCATGGTGGCAAAGTAAATACAATATAGCAAGTAACACACTGGAATGGTAGATTTGCAATGGAAGAATGTGCAAAGTAGAAATAAAAATAATGGGGTGCAAAGGAGCAAAATAAATAAATAAATAAAATACAGTTGGGAAAGAGGTAGTTGTTTGGGCTAAATTATAGGTGGGCTATGTACAGGTGCAGTAATCTGTGAGCTGCTCTGACAGCTGGTGCTTAAAGCTAGTGAGGGAGATAAGTGTTTCCAGTTACAGAGATTTTGTAGTTCGTCCAGTCATCGGCAGCAGAGAACTGGAAGGAGAGGCGGCCAATTGAGGAATTGGCTTTGGGGGTGACAAGTGAGATATTCCTGCTGGAATGCGTGCTATGGGTGGGTGCTGCTATGGTGACCATCGAGCAGAGATAAGGCGGGACTTTACCTAGCAGGGTCTTGTAGATGACCTGGAGCCAGTGGGTTTGGCGACGAGTATGAAGCGAGGGCCAGCCAACGAGAGCGTACAGGTCGCAGTGGTGGGTAGTATATGGGGCTTTGGTGACAAAATGGATGGCATTGTGATAGACTGCATCCAATTTGTCGCCATAGTCGAGGATCGGTAAGATGGTCAGTTTTACGAGGGTATGTCTGGCAGCATGAGTGAAGGATGCTTTGTTGCGAAATAGGAAGCCAAATATAGATTTTACTTTGAATAGGAGATGTTTTATGTGAGTCTGGAAGGAGAGTTTACAGTCTAACCAGACACTTAGATATTTGTAGTTGTCCACGTATTCTAAGTCAGAACAGTCCAGAGTAGTGTTGTTGGACAGGCGGGCAGGTGCGGGCAGGTGCAGGCAGTGATCGATTGAGAGCACGCATTTAGTTTTATTTCTATTTAAGAGCAGTTGGAGGCCCTGGAAGGAGAGATATATGGCATTGAAGCTCGTCTGGAGGGTTGTTAACACAGTGTCCAAAGAAGGGACAGAAGTATACAGAATGGTGTCGTCTGCGTAGAGGTGGATCAGAGACTCACCAGCAGCAAGAGCGACATCATTGATGTACACAGAGAAGATAGTCGGCCCAAGAATTGAACCCTGTGGCACCCCCATAGAGACTGCCAGAGGCCCGGACAACAGGCCCTCAGATTTGACACACTGAACTCTGTCAGACAAGTAGTTGGTGAACCAGGCGAGGCAATCATTTGAGAAACGAAGGCTGTTGAGTCTGGTTAATGAATACGGCTGCACAGTATTGTTTCTTATCGATGGCGGCGAAGATATCGTTTAGGACCTTGAGCGTGGCGGAGGTGCACCCATGACCAGCTCTGAAACCAGATTGCATAGCGGAGAAGGTACGGTGGGATTCAAAATGGTCGGTGATCTGTTTGTTAACTTGGCTTTCGAAGACCTTAGAAAGGCAGGGTAGGATAGATATCAGTCTGTAGCAGTTTGGGTCAAGAGTGTCCCCCCCTTTGAAGAGGGGGATGACCGCAGCTGCTTTCTAATATTTGGGAATCTCAGACGACACGAAAGAGAGGTTGAACAGGCTAGTAATAGGGGTTGCAAAAATTTCGGCAGATAATTTTAGAAAGAAAGGGTCCAGATTGTCTAGCCCGGCTGATTTGTGGGGGTCCAGATTTTGCAGCTCTTTCAGAACATCAGCTGACTGGTTTTGAGAGAAGGAGAAATGGGGAAGGCTTGGGCGAGTTGCTGTGGGGGGTGCAGTGCTGTTGACTGGGGTAGGGGTAGCCAGGTGGAAAGCATGGCCAGCCGTAGAAAAATGCTTATCGAAATTCTCAATTATAGTGGATTTATCGGTGGTGACAGTTTCCTATCCTCAGTGCAGTGGGCAGCTGGGAGGAGGTACTCTTATTCTCCATGGACTTTACAATGTCCCAGATCCTTTTTGAGTTTGTGTTGCAGGAAGCAAATTTCTGCTTGACAAATCTAGCCTTGGCTTTTCTAACTGCCTGTGTATATTGGTTTCTAACTTCCCTGAAAAGTTGCATTTCACAGGGGCTGTTCGATGCTAATGCAGAAATACAAGGGGTATATACAAGGGGTACCGGTACAGAGTCAATGTGCGGGGGGCACCGGTTATTTGCGGTGATATGTACATGTAGGCACAGTTATTAAAGTGACTATGCATAGATGATAACAACAGAGAGTAGCAGCTGTGTAAAAGAGGGGTGGGGGGAATGCAAATAGTCTTATGGCTTGGGGGTAGAAGCTGTTTAGAAGGCTCTTGGACCTAAACTTGGCGCTCTGGTACCGCTTGCTGTGCGATAGCAGAGAGAACAGTCTATGACTAAGGTGGATGGAGTTTTTGACCATTTTTAGGGCCTTTAGGTCCTGGGTGGCAGGCAGATTAGCCCCAGTGATGTACTGGGCCATACGTATTACCCTCTGTAGTGCCTTGCAGTCGGAGGCGGAGCAGTTGCCATACCAGGCAGTGATGCATCAAGGCATGATGCTCTCGATGGTGCAGCTGTAGAATCTTTTGAGGATCTGAGGATCCATGCCAAATCTTTTCAGTCTCCTGAGTGGGAATAGGTTTTGTCATGCCCGCTTCACAACTGTCTTGTGCTTGGACCATGTTAGTTTGTTGTTGATGTGGACACCAAGGAACTTGAAGCTCTCTGCCTGCTCAACTTTAGCCCTGTCGATGAGAATGAGGGCGTGCTCGGTCCTCTTTTTCCTGTAGTCCACAATCATCTCCTTTGTCTTGATCACGTTGTTGTCCTGGAACCACACTGCCAGGTCTCTTATCTCCTCCCTATTGGCTGTCTTGTTGTTGTCGGTGATCAGGAATCAGCCAATTACCCCATCTTCATGACCTTGCGGGAATACGTAGCCAATGGCTGGCCGGCACAGCTCCCATCGGAATTCCAACCAAATTCCTGGTTTGAGCATGAGCTGTCATGCAGGAATGGCACATGTCTGGCTCCTGGAAACTGCACAGCCATACATTGCAGCCTCGGAGGATGAGTGTTGGCCATGGCTCATGAGGGCTACCTTGGCATTGTGAAGCTGAAGCAGCACTGCCGGGACCTGGTGTGGTGGCCTGGCATTGATCATGATATCGAAGGGCTAGTACCATGTCTTGTCACTGGAAATACAGGCCCTCCTCCCCCACCACCACTGCAGCCACTGGCCTGGCCCTCCCATCCATGAGAACATATCCAACTGGACATCTGGGGTGAACTCTACAACGTGCCACATCACCAACTCTTCCTGCTGGTTGCGTATGACCTACATTCAAAACCCATGGGTTCTGTCACATCAGGGCTCATCATACATTTCCTGGATGTGTTCTATTCTCACTGGGGAACGCCTACAACTCTGACCACGGACAATGGCCCTCGGCTGGTCCCGGCCGAGGTCAGTGCTTATGTCTAAAGCATCCTGAAAAATGGACTGAGAACTCACCTAGCTCAGGGTCGCTCCTTCAATGAGTCCTCGTCGCAAACTCTGCTGCACTAAAGAACTACTCACCACTCCGCCACAGGAGTCTCTCCTGCCAAGCTGATGTTAGGACGTGAACTAGAGCTGCCCCTACACAGACTCTGTCCGTCTACACAGACTCCTTCCCCCTACACAGACTCCGTCCGTCTACACAGACTCCGTCCCCTTACACAGATTCCGTCCGTCTACACAGACCCCTTCCCCCTACACAGACTCCGTCCCTCTACACAGACTCCGTCCCCCTACACAGACTCCGTTCCCCTACACAGACTCCGTCCGTCTACACAGACTCCGTCCCCCTACACAGACTCCGTCCCCCTACACAGACTCCGTCCCCCTAAACAGACTCCTTCCCCCTACACAAACTCCGTCCCTCTACACAGACTCCGTCCCTCTACACAGACTCCATCCGTCTACACAGACTCCGTCCCCCTACACAGACTCCGTCCCCCTACACAGACTCCGTCCCCCTACACAGACTCCGTCCCTCTACACAGACTCCTTCCCCCTACACAGACTCCGTCCCTCTACACAGACTCTGTCCCTCTACACAGACTCCATCCGTCTATTGGCAACCCGACAGCTTCGACAGTCAACGCAGCAGTGCAAAGCCAACAGCGTAAAGGTTAGGAGCGCTACAATAAAAGAAAGAGAGCACGGCTTCCTAGAATCCAAGTGAGGGATTGGGTCAAGGCGCAACGACCACACCACTCAGACAAGCTCAGCACCACTCACATTCAAGACTTAATAACCTCCAATCATGCCTATTTTAAAAAGAGTGGGGATGCTGTGTTGTGTTCAGCACGGATTGCCTAGTGTAGCTTCCACGATTTGTATCATTGATTGGACAGTCTGTTTTGTTTATATGTTTGTATCTTTAAATGACTAGGTGATATGGGGGTTCTATATTCGTTGTGTTTTGAAATGTTAGTCGTTGGGATATAGTCAGCCTCAACTGAGAACAAGTGTTATTTTGTGTGTTTTTGTAAACATAACAGGGTTCTGTTGGTGTGGGATTCTGTTGGTGTGGGGTTCTGTTGGTGTGGGGTTATTTTGGTGTTGGGTTCTGTTGGTGTGGGGTTCTGCTGGTGTGGGGTTCTGCTGGTGTGTGTTTGCTCACTCTGACAGAAGGGTTTTAATTTGTCACAGCCTGAAGGCCTGTCTGTTTTTAATGGCTACCTTTCATTGCCTTTGTTTATGACCTGTGAAAACTCAGCCTCACTGTGAGTTCACTGTCTGATACGCACACCCACCCTCTCTCTCTCTCTCTCTCTCTCTCTCTCACAGACACACTCACACTTGCACTCTTTCTCTCACTCATACACACATGCACGAACACACACACCAAAATCAAATCAAATTATATTTGTCACATGCGCCGAATAGAACCTTACAGTGAAATGCTGACTACAACCAGGTGTAGACCTTACAGTGAAATGCTGACTACAACAGGTGTAGTAGACCTTACAGTGAAATGCTGAATAGAACAGGTGTAGTAGACCTTACAGTGAAATGCTGACTACAACTGGTGTAGTAGACCTTACAGTGAAATGCTGAATAGAACAGGTGTAGTAGACCTCACAGTGAAATGCTGAATACAACAGGTGTAGTAGACCTCACAGTGAAATGCTGAATACAACAGGTGTTGTAGACCTCACAGTGAAATGCTGACTACAACAGGTGTAGTAGACCTCACAGTGAAATGCTGACTACAACAGGTGTAGTAGACCTCACAGTGAAATGCTGAATACAACAGGTGTAGTAGACCTCACAGTGAAATGCTGAATACAACTGGTGTAGTAGACCTTACAGTGAAATGCTGAATACAACAGGTGTAGTAGACCTCACAGTGAAATGCTGAATACAACAGGTGTAGTAGACCTCACAGTGAAATGCTGAATACAACAGGTGTAGTAGACCTCACAGTGAAATGCTGACTACAACAGGTGTAGTAGACCTCACAGTGAAATGCTGACTACAACAGGTGTAGTAGACCTAACAGTGAAATGCTGACTACAACAGGTGTAGTAGACCTCACAGTGAAATGCTGACTACAACAGGTGTAGTAGACCTCACAGTGAAATGCTGAATACAACAGGTGTAGTAGACCTAACAGTGAAATGCTGAATACAACAGGTGTAGTAGACCTAACAGTGAAATGCTGACTACAACAGGTGTAGTAGACCTAACAGTGAAATGCTGACTACAACAGGTGTAGTAGACCTCACAGTGAAATGCTGACTACAACAGGTGTAGTAGACCTTACAGTGAAATGCTGAATACAACAGGTGTAGTAGACCTCACAGTGAAATGCTGACTACAACAGGTGTAGTAGACCTCACAGTGAAATGCTGACTACAACAGGTGTAGTAGACCTAACAGTGAAATGCTGACTACAACAGGTGTAGTAGACCTTACAGTGAAATGCTGACTACAACAGGTGTAGTAGACCTCACAGTGAAATGCTGACTACAACAGGTGTAGTAGACCTTACAGTGAAATGCTGAATACAACAGGTGTAGTAGACCTCACAGTGAAATGCTGACTACAACAGGTGTAGTAGACCTTACAGTGAAATGCTGAATACAACAGGTGTAGTAGACCTCACAGTGAAATGCTGACTACAACAGGTGTAGTAGACCTCACAGTGAAATGCTGAATACAACAGGTGTAGTAGACCTAACAGTGAAATGCTGACTACAACAGGTGTAGTAGACCTCACAGTGAAATGCTGAATACAACAGGTGTAGTAGACCTGACAGTGAAATGCTGACTACAACAGGTGTAGTAGACCTCACAGTGAAATGCTGAATACAACAGGTGTAGTAGACCTTACAGTGAAATGCTGAATACAACAGGTGTAGTAGACCTTACAGTGAAATGCTGAATACAACAGGTGTAGTAGACCTTACAGTGAAATGCTGAATACAACAGGTGTAGTAGACCTTACAGTGAAATGCTGAATACAACAGGTGTAGTAGACCTTACAGTGAAATGCTGACTACAACAGGTGTAGTAGACCTCACAGTGAAATGCTGACTACAACAGGTGTAGTAGACCTAACAGTGAAATGCTGACTACAACAGGTGTAGTGGACCTTACAGTGAAATGCTGAATACAACAGGTGTAGTAGACCTAACAGTGAAATGCTAACTACAACAGGTGTAGTAGACCTAACAGTGAAATGCTGACTACAACAGGTGTAGTAGACCTAACAGTGAAATGTTTACTTACAAGCCCTTTAACCAACAATGCAGTTCAAGAAAAAGAGATAAGATCATGTTTACTAAATAAACTAAAGTAAAAAAAAATATGCAATCAAATCAAAAAGTAACATATGCAAATGACATAACAATAACGAGGCTATAAAAGGGGAACACCGGTTCCGAGTCATTGTGCCGGTGTACAGGTTAGTCGAGGTCATCTGTAAAGTGACAGTGTGATGTTTGATGTCACATGCACACCACACAAACACACACGCTGTATACATACACGCTGGATACACACATACTGTATAATACTGTATAATACTGTATAATACTGAATACTACAGTATAATACTGTATACAAACAGACTGTCTAATACTGTATAATACTGTATAATACTGGATACACACACACTGCATAATACTGTATACACACATACTGTCTAATACTGTCTAATAATGTATAATACTGTATAATACTGAATATTACTGTATACACACATGCTGCATACACACATACAGTATAATACGGTATACACACATACTGTATAATACTGTATACACACATACTTTATACACACATACTGTATAATACTGTATACACACATACAGTAGAGTACTGTATAATACTGTATACACACATACAGTATAATACTGTATAATACTGTATACACACATACTGTATAATACTGTATACACACATACTTTATACACACATACTGTATAATACTGTATACACACATACTTTATACACACATACTGTATAATACTGTATACACACATACTTTATACACACATACTGTATAATACTGTATACACACATACAGTATAGTACTGTATAATACTGTATACACACATACAGTATAATACTGTTTAATACTGTATACACAAATCAGTAAAATAAAAAAAACACACACAGTGCTGTATATGTAGTTATTCTAGAGTAGAAAGGAGAGTGGCTGTGGAGCTGCTGGCAGCCATCAGAGTCAGGTCAGTTACAGAGGTCATGGATATCTGGCTGCTAGCCCCTGGGGTAATGAGCACAGATTGGTTTAAATGGACTTAATTTGACTATCAAAGGTAGCTGTAATAAGGCCTGTATGAGACTGAAAAAGAGGAGAATGACTGAGATAGTGGTTATAATTAATGGAACTGATTTAAATGACATGAACTAGATCTTTTCAAACTATGCACCCGCCGTAATATCTATTCATTCTTCCTTTTTCATTCCCTCACACTTTCTCGTTCACTTTCCAGCTCTTCTCCTTCCTTCTCCCCCTCTTTCTGTATCTCTCTCCCCTAAATATATGTTAGTCCCTAAATACATGTTATTCAGTCACAATCGTTCTCCCGAGCCAACATTCCAAATGAACATTCCAAAGAAACAACAGGAAGACAGTTGGGAATGCCCATCGCATACTAACGATGGCCAGTTGACAATCCATAATTTCAGACAGGTCGTTCAAGATTCGTGGAGATTGGACGTCTCTCCATATCCTGAGGATGTGGGGAAACTGGCCACTAGGGGCAACAGTGGGCGCTGCTACCATCAAGTGAGCTTGGGTTTTGCAAGGATGTTGTGGACGTGAGTGGCGGTTGGGAGTAATCTCATGACTAAAGATCAGAAGTTTGTGTGGTTGAGTTGTGGACAATGTTTTTATGTGAGATTTTTGTTACCGTATCCCAAACTCTAACCCTTACCTCAACCATTCAGAATGAGTCCCAAACCTTAACCCTAACCTCAACCATTCAGAATGAGTCCCACACCTTAACAATTACCTCAACCATTCAGAATGAGCCCCAAACCTTAACCCTTACTTCAACCATACAGAATGAGTCCCAAAATTGTATCCTTACCAAAACCATTCAGAATGAGTCCTACACTTTAACCCTTACCTCAACCTTTCAGAATGAGTCCCAAACCTTAACCCTTACCTCAACCTTTCAGAATGAGTCCCAAACCTTAACCCTTACCTCAAATATTCAGAATGAGTACCACACTTTCACCCTTACCTCAACCATTCAGAATGAGTGACAAAACTTAACTATTATTTCAACCATTCAGAATGAGTCCCAAACTTTTACCCTTACCTCAACCATTCATAATGAGTCCCAAACCTTAACCCTTATTTCAACCATTCAGAATAAGTCCCACACTTTAACCCTTACCTCAACCATTCAGAATGAGTGACACAACTTAACCCTTATTTCAACCATTCAGAATGAGTGACAAAACTTAACCCTTATTTCAACCATTCAGAATGAGTCCCAAACTTTTACCCTTACCTCAACCATTCATAATGAGTCCCAAACCTTAACCCTTATTTCAACCATTCAGAATGAGTCCCAAACTTTTACCCTTAACCTAACCATTCAGAAAGAGTCCCAAACTTTAACCCTTACCTCAACCATTCAGAATGAGTCCCAAACCTTAACCCTTACCTCAAATATTCAGAATGAGTCCCACACTTTAACCCTTACCTCAACCATTCAGAATGAGTCTCAAGCTTTAACCCTTACTTCAACCATTCAGAATGAGTCTCAAACCTGAACCCTTACCTCAAACATTCAGAATGAGTCCCACCCTTTAACCCTTACCTCAACCATTCAGAATGAGTGACAAAGCTTAACCCTTATTTCAACCATTCAGAATGAGTCCCAAACTTTTACTCTTACCTCAACCATTCAGAATGAGTCCCAAAACTTAACCATTACCTCAAACATTCAGAATGAGTCCCAAACTTTTACCCTTACCTCAACCATTCAGAATGAGTCCCAAACTTTAACTTTAAGGATGATGCGGAATTTAATCCCAGTGCAGGAACACCAACGGGCGGAAATTTCAGAACGCCAACTATAGTTTTCGATAAAACTCAAACTTTCATTAAAACACACATGCAAGGTACTGAATTAAAGCTACACTCGTTGTGAATCTAGCCACCAAGTCAGATTTGTAAAATGCTTTTCGGCGAAAGCATGAGAAGCTATTATCTGATAGCATGCATCCCCCAAAATACCAGCATGCCACATAAACAACAGATTTTGCGGTAGCCGGCGCTACACAAAACGTAGAAATAAAATATAAAACATTCATTACCTTTGACAAGCTTCTCTGTTGACACAACTATATGTCCCATAAACATCACAATTGG
>NC_092170.1:37712494-37742494 GCF_045791955.1 Oncorhynchus clarkii lewisi
GATGGTAGAGAGACAGTAGAGAGATGGTAGAGAGATGGTAGACATAGTAAATACAACCCATATTTATGCTTATTTATTTTCCCTTGTGTACTTTAACCATTTGTACATTGTTACATTGTTACAACACTGTATACATATATGTATATATACTATGACATTTGTAATGTCTTATACGTACATACAGTGGGGCAAAAAAGTATTTAGTCAGCCACCAATTGTGCAAGTTCTCCCACTTAAAAAGATAAGAGAGGCCTGTAATTTTCACCATAGGTACACTTCAACTGTGACAGTAGTAGTCTGTCATAGTTGAAGTGTAGTTGAAGTGTACCTATGGTGAAAATTACAGGCCTCTCTCATCTTTTTAAGTGGGAGAACTTGCACAATAGGTGGCTGAATAAATACTTTTTTGCCCCGCTGTTCATACATACATACAGATAAATAAATAAATACAGAATTAGGAGACAAGTCTATACACAATCTATGTACGTACACACGTACCATTTACCACATAGAAGATACATATTTTTACAATTTAATTATAGGTAGCCATTTTATTTTATTCCATCCAGGCTTTATCTAAATATTCTTCAAACGGAAATACACAATGGACAAAAAAGCATTTATGTTTCTACTCATCACTCAGCCATATAATGCCAATAGTTACATCGTCTTTCATTTTCCATTTCACCACAATACCGACCTGTTTCAATACACAGAGGCAATATCCCTGACCTGACCTGTTTCAATACACAGAGGCAATATCCCTGATCTGACCTGTTTCAATACACAGAGGCAATATCCCTGATCGTACCTGTTTCAATACGCAGAGGCAATATCCCTGATCTGACCTGTTTCAATACACAGAGGCAATATCCCTGATCTGACCTGTTTCAATACGCAGAGGCAATATCCCTGATCGTACCTGTTTCAATACGCAGAGGCAATATCCCTGATCTGACCTGTTTCAATACGCAGAGACAATATCCCTGATCTGACCTGTTTCAATACACAGAGGCAATATCCCTGATCTGACCTGTTTCAATACACAGAGGCAATATCCCTGATCTGACCTGTTTCAATACGCAGAGACAATATCCCTGATCTGACCTGTTTCAATACACAGAGGCAATATCCCTGATCTGACCTGTTTCAATACACAGAGGCAATATCCCTGATCTGACCTGTTTCAATGCACAGAGGCAATATCCCTGATCGTACCTGTTTCAATACGCAGAGGAAATATCCCTGATCGTACCTGTTTCAATACACAGAGGCAATATCCCTGATCGTACCTGTGCACATAGCGACCTCTTGTTTTTAGGTAGGTTATACATAATATATCTCTCACACACCAATTCACCCTGAATCAGACTAAATGTTCTCAATTTGGGTTTATGATTCATCTCCTCCACCCATTTATATTTCATATCGCATCAACAGTGGATTTCTAATCATGTCTATGTCCCCCATAATTTGTTTTTTTTCGTACAGATGTTCACAGTCAGACTGTTGGAATAGTTCAGATGTTCACAAATCAAATCAAATCAAATCAAATGTATTTATATAGCCCTTCGTACATCAGCTGATATCTCAAAGTGCTGTACAGAAACCCAGCCTAAAACCCCAAACAGCAAGCAATGCAGGTGTAGAAGCACGGTGGCTAGGAAAAACTCCCTAGAAAGGCCAAAACCTAGGAAGAAACCTAGAGAGGAACCAGGCTATGTGGGGTGGCCAGTCCTCTTCTGGCTGTGCCGGGTGGAGATTATAACAGAACATGGTCAAGATGTTCAAATGTTCATAAATGACCAGCATGGTCGAATAATAATAAGGTAGAACAGTTGAAACTGGAGCAGCAGCACAGTCAGGTGGACTGGGGACAGCAAGGAGTCATCATGTCAGGTATTCCTGGGGCATGGTCCTAGGGCTCAGGTCCTCCGAGAGATCGAAAGAAAGAGAGAATTAGAGAGAGCATATGTGGGATGGCCAGTCCTCTTCTGGCTGTGCCGGGTGGAGATTATAACAGAACATGGCCAAGATGTTCAAATGTTCATAAATGACCAGCATGGTCGAATAATAATAAGGCAGAACAGTTGAAAGAAACTGGAGCAGCAGCACGGCCAGGTGGACTGGTGACAGCAAGGAGTCATCATGTCAGGTAGTCCTGGGGCATGGTCCTAGGGCTCAGGTCCTCCGAGAGAGAGAAAGAGAGAATTAGAGAACGCACACTTAGATTCACACAGGACACCGAATAGGACAGGAGAAGTACTCCAGATATAACAAACTGACCCTAGCCCCCCGACACATAAACTACTGCAGCATAAATACTGGAGGCTGAGACAGGAGGGGTCAGGAGACACTGTGGCCCCATCCGAGGACACCCCCGGACAGGGCCAAACAGGAAGGATATAACCCCACCCACTTTGCCAAAGCACAGCCCCCACACCACTAGAGGGATATCTTCAACCACCAACTTACCATCCTGAGACAAGGCTGAGTATAGCCCACAAAGACCTCCGCCACGGCACAACCCAAGGGGGGGGTGGGGGCGCCAACCCAGACAGGATGACCACATCAGTGACTCAACCCACTCAGGTGACGCACCCCCTCCAGGGACGGCATGAGAGAGCCCCAGTAAGCCAGTGACTCAGCCCCTGTAATAGCGTTAGAGGCAGAGAATCCCAGTGGAAAGAGGGGAACCAGCCAGGCAGAGACAGCAAGGGCGGTTCGTTCCTCCAGAGCCTTTCCGTTCACCCTCCCACTCCTGGGCCAGACTACACTCAATCATATGACCCACTGAAGAGATGAGTCTTCAGTAGAGACTTAAAGGTTGAGACCGAGTTTGCGTCTCTGACATGGGTAGGCAGACCGTTCCATAAAAATGGAGCTCTATAGGAGAAAGCCCTGCCTCCAGCTGTTTGCTTAGAAATTCTAGGGACAATTAGGAGGCCTGCGTCTTGTGACCGTAGCGTACGTGTAGGTATGTACGGCAGGACCAAATCAGAGGGATAGGTAGGAGCAAGCCCATGTAATGCACAGACAGACTGTTGGAATAGTTCAGATGTTCACAGACAGACTGTTGGAATAGTTCAGACATTTCTGTTGCCCAGGTTCCCCCTATGGACAGATCCCATAGAACAACTTTACTAGCTATTCTGGCAGTTGGCCTACAGTCTATTCCAAAATCTCACCATTATACACCTTCCATCTCCCCTCACAGGGTTCCCAGCCCATGTCCCCTAGTTATTGTCATACACACCTTCCATCTCCCCTCACAGGGTTCCCAGCCATGTCCCCAGTTATTGTCATACACACCTTCCATCTCACCTCACAGGGTTCCCAGCCCATGTCCCCAGTTATTGCAAGTATAGGTGCAAACTTATGGTCACCTAAAAAGTAACATACTGCTCTGTTATGGACATGTTTGTTTTTTTAAGACACCTCTTAGCAACCCCACACTCCTACCTCTTAGCAACCCCACACTCCTACCTCTTAGCACCCCACACTCCTACCTCTTAGCAACCCCACACTCCTACCTCTTAGCACCTCACACTC
The DNA here is from genome assembly GCF_045791955.1 of Oncorhynchus clarkii lewisi. Classification (NCBI taxonomy): domain Eukaryota; kingdom Metazoa; phylum Chordata; class Actinopteri; order Salmoniformes; family Salmonidae; genus Oncorhynchus; species Oncorhynchus clarkii. The sequence goes on from NC_092170.1 coordinate 37,716,047, forward strand.
CTGCTGAATAGTCCAGAACAGGACACACACACGTCTGATACAGTTTGGAATACGTATCATAACCAATATATTTGATTGGTTTTGTTTTTCCTATCAAACTCCCCCAGGAACACTACTTCCTGAGTCGGCCAGGACAGATGTTAAGTATAGAAATGTAATGTTCATCAATAAAAAAGACCCAGATATTTATAATTGCTAGTAAACTGAAAAATGTATTCAACAAAACTGAAAAACACTTATCTTAGCAGCTGTTTTTCTAAAAGTAATTGTCTGTGTTTTAGTCTGGTTGATCATGAGTCTCCATCTTTAACACCAAGTCATTATCTGTGTTTGTGTCTGGTTGATCATGAGTCTCCATCTTTACACCAAGTCATTATCTCTGTTTTTGTCTGGTTAATCATGAGTCTCCATCTTTGACACCAAGTCATTATCTGTGTTTTAGTCTGGTTGATCATGAGTCTCCATCTTTAACACCAAGTCATTATCTGTGTTTGTGTCTGGTTGATCATGAGTCTCCATCTTTACACCAAGTCATTATCTCTGTTTTTGTCTGGTTAATCATGAGTCTCCATCTTTGACACCAAGTCATTATCTGTGTTTTTGTCTGGTTGATCTCGAGTCTCCATCTTTGACACCAAGTCGTTATCTGTGTTTGTGTCTGGTTGATCTCGAGTCTCCATCTTTGACACCAAGTCATTATCTGTGTTTTTGTCTGGTTGATCTCGAGTCTCCATCTTTGACACCAAGTCATTATCTGTGTTTTTGTCTGGTTGATCTCGAGTCTCCATCTTTGACACCAAGTCATTATCTGTGTTTTTGTCTGGTTGATCTCGAGTCTCCATCTTTGACACCAAGTCATTATCTGTGTTTTTGTCTGGTTGATCTCGAGTCTCCATCTTTGACACCAAGTCATTATCTGTGTTTGTGTCTGGTTGATCTCGAGTCTCCATTTTTGACACCAAGTCATTATCTGTGTTTTTGTCTGGTTGATCTCGAGTCTCCATCTTTGACACCAAGTCATTATCTGTGTTTGTGTCTGGTTGATCTCGAGTCTCCATCTTTGACACCAAGTGACTCCACATAATAACATGTTCTGCAGGTCTTGTTCAGTTTCTGCCATCCAAATAATATCATCAGCATATAAAAGCATACTTAGCCTTTCATCATCGTATCTTACTCCGATATTTAACAGTTTAATTCATTTTGCCAAATCATTTATAAACATAGCAAAAAAAAGTAGTTGATGAACCGTCTCCTTGTTTTACACCCGAGGATGTGGGAAAGTAATCTGTACAATATACATTAATCACGCACACATGCAATTTTAACTTTGTAAAGAGACTGGATATTGTGATGAAAAATGTCCCATCAACCACTGTCTTTAACGAACTATAGGCAACAACAACAAAAATCCCTATTCACAAAATCAAAACCTTTCTGGAAATCAATGAAAGATGCAAAAGAAGGCTTCTCTTCGTGTAATCTATTTCTGATTGATTATTGCACAGGCCAAGAAGATATGATCAGCATGTTCTGATCCTCCAAAAATGTCATTAGCCTATTGTTTAGGATGGATTAATGTAATTTATAAACCTTAATGAACGGATGCCTCTCTAGTTCAATGATGGTTCAATGGCACTCTCTGGTTATTTTTGAAGATTTGGGAATGGGATTCAATATAGACTTATTCCAAGGAGATGTCAGTATACTGTACTCATTCCTAGTGGAGGGTAGTATACTGTACTCATTCCTAGTGGACAGCAGTATACTGTACTCATTCCAAGTGGAGGGCAGTATACTGTACTCTTTCCTAGTGGACAGCAGTATACTGTACTCATTCCTAGTGGACAGCAGTATACTGTACTCATTCCAAGTGGAGGGCAGTGTACTGTACTCATTCCAAGTGGAGGGCAGTATACTGTACTCATTCCAAGTGGAGGGCAGTATACTGTACTCATTCCAAGTGGAGGGCAGTATACTGTACTCATTCCAAGTGGAGGGCAGTATACTGTACTCATTCCAAGTGGAGGGCAGTATACTGTACTCATTCCAAGTGGAGGGCAGTATACTGTACTCAAAAACACATGAGGAGCATATCATATTATACGTCAATTAATTAAGTGGATTTGAAAACCTCATCAGGCAGTTCATCAATACCGAATGCTTTCCCATTATTTGCAGTGTCAATCACCTTTTTAACTTCTGCCACAGACAACTCCTAATTTAAATACGGGTTACATATATCAGAGGGTTCTAACATTGTGTTTTCCATTTTAGTTCTCAGGGAACATATATCTTTATAAAATTATTCTTCAAAATATGCACACATTTTCATTACCTGAGAACAAATTAGCAAACGCCTTCTCCCACTCGTTAAGTACCCGTGTAATATCATTGTTCAGCCCCCTCTTCTCTTGCCTGACTTCCATTGGAATTTTCTTATGTTGTTTCGGTCCTAACTGGTTTATTTCGCTCTAACCTGTTGAGGATTTATTGTCTGTATCTCCTCAAGTGTAATAGCTGCCATCTCTGATATCTCTGTTTTAACAAGCGCAGTCTTTTATCAAACACAGCGTGCTGTTTTTTTGTCTTAAATTCCTTCCTACACTGTCCTCTTGTATTCCCGTCTTTACACTGTAATAATAAGCACACAGCCATGTGTGTTACTGACCATAGATCCCTTAACTCGTCACTCCAAGAAGGCTGGTTCGGCTTGTAAACTTTCCTGGGCTCGGGTGTGTTTTCTTTATTGGCATAATTCTTTCTCATTTCAGAATAATATCATAAACATTTTCACACCACACATCTAAATGATTATTATTTTTTATTTTTTTGGGCATCTTTGCAGAGTTTCGTTGAGTTCCACCAGAGATCTACATGCCATTTCAGAACATAGAAAAACACATTTTATTGTCTTACATTTGGGCCTATATCGAGTATATTTTACCTGTGATTGATGCACAGTAATACCTGGTTGAGAAAGTTAGTGGCCAACAGAAAATATCATAAATAAAAGAAAATGATCAGGAAGTCTAAATTTGACTCCAATTAAGTCAAAAACATCTCCATTCTTCAACCATCTGTTTAAGCGGGTTACACCTTGAATTCCCGTTTCTAGACAGTCGTGGAGTGTATGACATGCAACTAAGGGGCCATATCCTTCCATTAATGATACACATCGTAGAGTCCCAAAGGAATTCTAATAGGGTTTCCCCATGATGCTTAGCGAAGTCATCCAAAACAACACGAGATGGAGCATCATCAATATCATTTATATGGTCATCTAACCTCCCAATGCGACTGTTAAAAGATCCACACATATGTAAACAGCATCTGCTTCTATATATACCGTAGGTATACTTGACAGAACAGATGACTATAGCAGGAAGATGTATCTCCACTCCATGTGGACTGTTCGGAGGAAAATGAAAACACAACAAAGCAATAATCTGACTCCCTGTGTTCAAAGAGCAAACCAATAATTCCTTCTATGGCTTTATCGATCATTTCAATTTGATATGCTTTCATCATATTAGACTTTACACATATTCCCACTCCCCCAGAGCCCCCTGGGACATTTCACATGAGTGTTCCTGTTATGTCCACACCATACATACCCTTCAATATCAATAGTTTATTACATTTCATTTATTGCAATAACGTTTGGGTTTAAGGATTTTAGTATTGTTATTCGTAACTTATTGTTCAAGGTAGTCCATTCTTTAACATTTCAATATGCTATTCAATTTGAGTCTCGTAGTGGATGGAAAATCGCTCAGTATGTAGTGGGTCTGTACACCCCATGCCCTTGTCCGCATTGTCCCTCTGGTTGATGTCATTTCCTGACCCGTCCGCTTCCTGTGACAAAATAATTATTTCCTCCTGGTGTTTCTCTCAGCAGCGTCTTGAAGTTCAGTTCTATAAGACGATCGGTGTGGAACTGGAGCCACTTTCTCCTCCACTGACCGACACTCCACCTTCACAACCCCCGGGACCTTTACCTCTGTCCTTCATCCTCTCAACTGCAGCCACCTCTGTTTCTCAGCCTAGGCCTACCGATATCAACTGGTACATTTTGGAGATTAGGTCCTCGTTTTCATCGGCTAACAGTCCTGCCACTGTGATAGACACGTCTGGGTTGAACTTTGTTGTTTTGGCAGCACATATTCTCTCAGATTCTAAGAATTCTATACGGGACTCCAAACGTCCAACCTCCACAGCTATGTGGTCTTATAGCTGCTTGGTATTATTCTCCAGTTGAGTCAGCGAAGATGTTTGATTATCTTAACTGGTTTTTCTGCAAAGATGCACGTAAACTGTCAACTTCACACATATTCATTCCTTTTTTTAAGACTCAGCTTCATTTAGTCCAGCTTTTCTTTTCTTTCTGTCTTCGTACCTAGGCTCCTCATCTCTGTCATGAGATTAGCCATGCTATTGGCACTTTCTTTCTGTCTTCGTACCTAGGCTCCTCATCTCTGTCATGAGATTAGCCATGCTATTGGCACTTTCTTTCTGTCTTCGTACCTAGGCTCCTCATCTCTGTCATGAGATTAGCCATGCTATTGGCACTTTCTTTCTGTCTTCGTACCTAGGCTCCTCATCTCTGTCATGAGATTAGCCATGCTATTGGCACTTTCTTTCTGTCTTCGTACCTAGGCTCCTCATCTCTGTCATGAGATTAGCCATGCTATTGGCACTTTCTTTCTGTCTTCGTACCTAGGCTCCTCATCTCTGTCATGAGATTAGCCATGCTATTGGCACTTTCTTTCTGTCTTCGTACCTAGGCTCCTCATCTCTGTCATGAGATTAGCCATGCTATTGGCACTTTCTTTCTGTCTTCGTACCTAGGCTCCTCATCTCTGTCATGAGATTAGCCATGCTATTGGCACTTTCTTTCTGTCTTCGTACCTAGGCTCCTCATCTCTGTCATGAGATTAGCCATGCTATTGGCACTTTCTTTCTGTCTTCGTACCTAGGCTCCTTATCTCTGTCATGAGATTAGCCATGCTATTGGCACTTTCTTTCTGTCTTCGTACCTAGGCTCCTCATCTCTGTCATGAGATTAGCCATGCTATTGGCACTTTCTTTCTGTCTTCGTACCTAGGCTCCTTATCTCTGTCATGAGATTAGCCATGCTATTGGCACTTTCTTTCTGTCTTCGTACCTAGGCTCCTCATCTCTGTCATGAGATTAGCCATGCTATTGGCACTTTCTTTCTGTCTTCGTACCTAGGCTCCTCATCTCTGTCATGAGATTAGCCATGCTATTGGCACTTTCTTTCTGTCTTCGTACCTAGGCTCCTTATCTCTGTCATGAGATTAGCCATGCTATTGGCACTTTCTTTCTGTCTTCGTACCTAGGCTCCTCATCTCTGTCATGAGATTAGCCATGCTATTGGCACTTTCTTTCTGTCTTCGTACCTAGGCTCCTCATCTCTGTCATGAGATTAGCCATGCTATTGGCACTTTCTTTCTGTCTTCGTACCTAGGCTCCTCATCTCTGTCATGAGATTAGCCATGCTATTGGCACTTTCTTTCTGTCTTCGTACCTAGGCTCCTTATCTCTGTCATGAGATTAGCCATGCTATTGGCACTTTCTTTCTGTCTTCGTACCTAGGCTCCTCATCTCTGTCATGAGATTAGCCATGCTATTGGCACTTTCTTTCTGTCTTCGTACCTAGGCTCCTTATCTCTGTCATGAGATTAGCCATGCTATTGGCACTTTCTTTCTGTCTTCGTACCTAGGCTCCTCATCTCTGTCATGAGATTAGCCATGCTATTGGCACTTTCTTTCTGTCTTCGTACCTAGGCTCCTTATCTCTGTCATGAGATTAGCCATGCTATTGGCACTTTCTTTCTGTCTTCGTACCTAGGCTCCTCATCTCTGTCATGAGATTAGCCATGCTATTGGCACTTTCTTTCTGTCTTCGTACCTAGGCTCCTCATCTCTGTCATGAGATTAGCCATGCTATTGGCACTTTCTTTCTGTCTTCGTACCTAGGCTCCTCATCTCTGTCATGAGATTAGCCATGCTATTGGCACTTTCTTTCTGTCTTCGTACCTAGGCTCCTTATCTCTGTCATGAGATTAGCCATGCTATTGGCACTTTCTTTCTGTCTTCGTACCTAGGCTCCTCATCTCTGTCATGAGATTAGCCATGCTATTGGCACTTTCTTTCTGTCTTCGTACCTAGGCTCCTTATCTCTGTCATGAGATTAGCCATGCTATTGGCACTTTCTTTCTGTCTTCGTACCTAGGCTCCTTATCTCTGTCATGAGATTAGCCATGCTATTGGCACTTTCTTTCTGTCTTCGTACCTAGGCTCCTTATCTCTGTCATGAGATTAGCCATGCTATTGGCACTTTCTTTCTGTCTTCGTACCTAGGCTCCTTATCTCTGTCATGAGATTAGCCATGCTATTGGCACTTTCTTTCTGTCTTCGTACCTAGGCTCCTTATCTCTGTCATGAGATTAGCCATGCTATTGGCACTTTCTTTCTGTCTTCGTACCTAGGCTCCTTATCTCTGTCATGAGATTAGCCATGCTATTGGCACTTTCTTTCTGTCTTCGTACCTAGGCTCCTTATCTCTGTCATGAGATTAGCCATGCTATTGGCACTTTCTTTCTGTCTTCGTACCTAGGCTCCTTATCTCTGTCATGAGATTAGCCATGCTATTGGCACTTTCTTTCTGTCTTCGTACCTAGGCTCCTTATCTCTGTCATGAGATTAGCCATGCTATTGGCACTTTCTTTCTGTCTTCGTACCTAGGCTCCTTATCTCTGTCATGAGATTAGCCATGCTATTGGCACTTTCTTTCTGTCTTCGTACCTAGGCTCCTTATCTCTGTCATGAGATTAGCCATGCTATTGGCACTTTCTTTCTGTCTTCGTACCTAGGCTCCTTATCTCTGTCATGAGATTAGCCATGCTATTGGCACTTTCTTTCTGTCTTCGTACCTAGGCTCCTTATCTCTGTCATGAGATTAGCCATGCTATTGGCACTTTCTTTCTGTCTTCGTACCTAGGCTCCTCATCTCTGTCATGAGATTAGCCATGCTATTGGCACTTTCTTTCTGTCTTCGTACCTAGGCTCCTCATCTCTGTCATGAGATTAGCCATGCTATTGGCACTTTCTTTCTGTCTTCGTACCTAGGCTCCTCATCTCTGTCATGAGATTAGCCATGCTATTGGCACTTTCTTTCTGTCTTCGTACCTAGGCTCCTCATCTCTGTCATGAGATTAGCCATGCTATTGGCACTTTCTTTCTGTCTTCGTACCTAGGCTCCTCATCTCTGTCATGAGATTAGCCATGCTATTGGCACTTTCTTTCTGTCTTCGTACCTAGGCTCCTTATCTCTGTCATGAGATTAGCCATGCTATTGGCACTTTCTTTCTGTCTTCGTACCTAGGCTCCTCATCTCTGTCATGAGATTAGCCATGCTATTGGCACTTTCTTTCTGTCTTCGTACCTAGGCTCCTTATCTCTGTCATGAGATTAGCCATGCTATTGGCACTTTCTTTCTGTCTTCGTACCTAGGCTCCTCATCTCTGTCATGAGATTAGCCATGCTATTGGCACTTTCTTTCTGTCTTCGTACCTAGGCTCCTTATCTCTGTCATGAGATTAGCCATGCTATTGGCACTTTCTTTCTGTCTTCGTACCTAGGCTCCTCATCTCTGTCATGAGATTAGCCATGCTATTGGCACTTTCTTTCTGTCTTCGTACCTAGGCTCCTTATCTCTGTCATGAGATTAGCCATGCTATTGGCACTTTCTTTCTGTCTTCGTACCTAGGCTCCTCATCTCTGTCATGAGATTAGCCATGCTATTGGCACTTTCTTTCTGTCTTCGTACCTAGGCTCCTTATCTCTGTCATGAGATTAGCCATGCTATTGGCACTTTCTTTCTGTCTTCGTACCTAGGCTCCTCATCTCTGTCATGAGATTAGCCATGCTATTGGCACTTTCTTTCTGTCTTCGTACCTAGGCTCCTCATCTCTGTCATGAGATTAGCCATGCTATTGGCACTTTCTTTCTGTCTTCGTACCTAGGCTCCTCATCTCTGTCATGAGATTAGCCATGCTATTGGCACTTTCTTTCTGTCTTCGTACCTAGGCTCCTTATCTCTGTCATGAGATTAGCCATGCTATTGGCACTTTCTTTCTGTCTTCGTACCTAGGCTCCTCATCTCTGTCATGAGATTAGCCATGCTATTGGCACTTTCTTTCTGTCTTCGTACCTAGGCTCCTTATCTCTGTCATGAGATTAGCCATGCTATTGGCACTTTCTTTCTGTCTTCGTACCTAGGCTCCTTATCTCTGTCATGAGATTAGCCATGCTATTGGCACTTTCTTTCTGTCTTCGTACCTAGGCTCCTTATCTCTGTCATGAGATTAGCCATGCTATTGGCACTTTCTTTCTGTCTTCGTACCTAGGCTCCTTATCTCTGTCATGAGATTAGCCATGCTATTGGCACTTTCTTTCTGTCTTCGTACCTAGGCTCCTTATCTCTGTCATGAGATTAGCCATGCTATTGGCACTTTCTTTCTGTCTTCGTACCTAGGCTCCTTATCTCTGTCATGAGATTAGCCATGCTATTGGCACTTTCTTTCTGTCTTCGCACCTAGGCTCCTTATCTCTGTCATGAGATTAGCCATGCTATTGGCACTTTCTTTCTGTCTTCGTACCTAGGCTCCTTATCTCTGTCATGAGATTAGCCATGCTATTGGCACTTTCTTTCTGTCTTCGTACCTAGGCTCCTTATCTCTGTCATGAGATTAGCCATGCTATTGGCACTTTCTTTCTGTCTTCGTACCTAGGCTCCTTATCTCTGTCATGAGATTAGCCATGCTATTGGCACTTTCTTTCTGTCTTCGTACCTAGGCTCCTTATCTCTGTCATGAGATTAGCCATGCTATTGGCACTTTCTTTCTGTCTTCGTACCTAGGCTCCTTATCTCTGTCATGAGATTAGCCATGCTATTGGCACTTTCTTTCTGTCTTCGTACCTAGGCTCCTCATCTCTGTCATGAGATTAGCCATGCTATTGGCACTTTCTTTCTGTCTTCGTACCTAGGCTCCTTATCTCTGTCATGAGATTAGCCATGCTATTGGCACTTTCTTTCTGTCTTCGTACCTAGGCTCCTTATCTCTGTCATGAGATTAGCCATGCTATTGGCACTTTCTTTCTGTCTTCGTACCTAGGCTCCTTATCTCTGTCATGAGATTAGCCATGCTATTGGCACTTTCTTTCTGTCTTCGTACCTAGGCTCCTTATCTCTGTCATGAGATTAGCCATGCTATTGGCACTTTCTTTCTGTCTTCGTACCTAGGCTCCTTATCTCTGTCATGAGATTAGCCATGCTATTGGCACTTTCTTTCTGTCTTCGTACCTAGGCTCCTTATCTCTGTCATGAGATTAGCCATGCTATTGGCACTTTCTTTCTGTCTTCGTACCTAGGCTCCTTATCTCTGTCATGAGATTAGCCATGCTATTGGCACTTTCTTTCTGTCTTCGTACCTAGGCTCCTTATCTCTGTCATGAGATTAGCCATGCTATTGGCACTTTCTTTCTGTCTTCGTACCTAGGCTCCTTATCTCTGTCATGAGATTAGCCATGCTATTGGCACTTTCTTTCTGTCTTCGTACCTAGGCTCCTTATCTCTGTCATGAGATTAGCCATGCTATTGGCACTTTCTTTCTGTCTTCGTACCTAGGCTCCTTATCTCTGTCATGAGATTAGCCATGCTATTGGCACTTTCTTTCTGTCTTCGTACCTAGGCTCCTTATCTCTGTCATGAGATTAGCCATGCTATTGGCACTTTCTTTCTGTCTTCGTACCTAGGCTCCTTATCTCTGTCATGAGATTAGCCATGCTATTGGCACTTTCTTTCTGTCTTCGTACCTAGGCTCCTTATCTCTGTCATGAGATTAGCCATGCTATTGGCACTTTCTTTCTGTCTTCGTACCTAGGCTCCTTATCTCTGTCATGAGATTAGCCATGCTATTGGCACTTTCTTTCTGTCTTCGTACCTAGGCTCCTCATCTCTGTCATGAGATTAGCCATGCTATTGGCACTTTCTTTCTGTCTTCGTACCTAGGCTCCTTATCTCTGTCATGAGATTAGCCATGCTATTGGCAATTTCTTTCTTGGACAAATGTGGCTCCAGGCTTTTCTCAACACTGCATGGATTTCTGTCGGAGTCCATGTATTTTAGCACCTAACTGCTTATGGTTTTGCCGTTAGATAGTCAGCTAAATGTATAGCCAGATTACCCGCCAAACATTCCCCATCAAGTCTGTCAATTGACTGTCTGTCACCCTCACAGGAGTCCGGCTTCAGCGGCCTCTATTTACGGGCCGATCTCTATGTTTTAAACTTAAAAAACCTTTTAAATTAAAAAAAGTTTTGAAAAGTTTGGTCCCATGAAGAAGCAGCAACATTTTTTTTTTACCTTGTGCAACAGAAGCCTCTGGTGTCCAGCTGTCTCAAAACAGCAGATGTGTTGTTGCTTACCCTCAGTACCTGGGGCTGGCCTGTCAGAAAGTCCAGGATCCAGCAGAAGGAGGTGTTCAGTCCCAGGGTCCTTAGCTTAGTGATGAGCCTGGAGGGCACTATGCTGTTGAATACTGAGCTGTAGTCAATGAACAGCATTCTCACGTAGGTGTTCCTTTTGTCAAGGTGGGAAAGGGCAGTGTGAAGTGCAATAGAGATTGCATCATCTGTGGATCTTTTGGGGAGGTATGCAAATTAGAGTGGGTCCAGGGTGTCTGGGATGATGGTGTTGATATGAGCCACAGATGATGCCAAAACATTTCATGGCTATAGATGCGAGTGCTACGGGGCGATAGACATTTAGGCAGGTTACTTTAGAGTTCTTGGGCACAAGGATGGTCTGCTTGAAACAAGTAGATATTACAGACTGGGTCAGGGAGAGGTTGAAAATGTCAGTGAAGACACTTGCCAGCGGATCAGCGCATGCTCTGAGTACGCGTCCTGGTAATCCGTCTGGCCCTACGGGCTTGTGAATGTTAACCTGCTCTTTGAAAGCGGCAGCTCTAGCTTTTTAGCTCAGTGTGGATGTTGCCTGTAATCCATTTTGTCTGGTTGTGATGTTTACGTACGGTCACCGTGGGGATGGTGTTGTCTATGCACTTAGGAAGCCAGTGACTGATGTGGTAAACTCCTCAATGCCATCATCAGATGAATACCGTAACATGCTCCAATCTACGCTAGCGAGGGAGTCCTGTAGCTTAGCATCCGCTTCCTCGGTCCAGTTCAGTATTGAGCGTGTCACTGGTACTCCTTCTTTGAGTTTTTGCTTGTAAGCAGGAGGATAGAGTTATGGTCAAATTTGCCAAATGGATGGAGGATGAATGAATAAGGAGGGATGGAGGAGTGATGGAGGAGGAAGGAGGAAGGAGGGATGGATGAGGAAGGAGTAAGGAGGGATGAAGGAGGAAGGAGGAAGGAGGGATGGAGGGATGGAGGGATGGAGGGATGGAGGAGGGATGGAGGAGGAAGGAGTAAGGAGGGATGGAGGAGGAAGGAGGAAGGAGGGATGGAGGGATGGAGGATAGAGGAGGGATGGAGGAGGGATGGAGGAGGAAAGAGGAAGGAGGAAGGAGGGAGGGATGGAGGAAAGAGGAGGAAGGAGTAAGGATGGATGGAGGGATGGAGGAGGAAGGAGGGATGGGGGAGGAAGGAGTAAGGAGGGATGGAGGGATGGAGGAGGAAGGAGTAAGGAGGGATGGAGGGATGGAGGATAGAGGAGGGATGGAGGAGGAAGGAGTAAGGAGGGATGGAGGGATGGAGGAGGAAGGAGGAATGAGGGATGGAGGGATGGAGGAGGAAGGAGTAAGGAGGGATGGAGGGATGGAGGAGGAAGGAGGAATAGAGGGATGGAGGAGGAAGGAGTAAGGAGGGATTGAGGAGGAAGGAGGAAGGAGGGATGGAGGGATGGAGAAGGAAGGAGGAATGGAGGGATGGAGAAGGAAGGAGTAAGGAGGGATGGAGGAGTAAGGAGGGATGGAGGAGGAAGGAGTAAGGAGGGATGGAGGGATGGAGGAGGAAGGAGGAAGGAGGGATGGATGGAGGGATGGAGGAGTAAGGAGGGATGGAGGAGGAAGGAGTAAGGAGGGATGGAGGGATGGAGGAGGAAGGAGTAAGGAGTGATGGATAGATGGAGGAGGGATGGAGGAGGAAGGAGGAAGGAGGGATGGAGGGATGGAGGAGTAAGGAGGGATGGAGGAGGAAGGAGGAAGGAGGGATGGAGGGATGGAGGATAGAGGATGAATGAAGAAGGAGGGATGGAGGAGGAAGGAGGAATGAGGGATGGAGGAGGAAGGAGTAAGGAGGGATGGAGGAATGAGGAAGGAGGGATGGAGGGATGGAGGAGAAAGGAGGAAGGAGGAAGGAGGAAGGAGGGATGGATGGAGGGATGGAGGAGGAAGGAGTAAGGAGGAATGGAGGGATGGAGGAGTAAGGAGGGATGGAGGAGTAAGGAGGGATGGAGGAGGAAGGAGGAAGGAGGGATGGAGGAGGAAGGAGGGATGGAGGGATGGAGGAGGAAGGAGTAAGGAGGGATGGAGGGATGGAGGAGGAAGGAGTAAGGAGGGATGGAGGGACGGAGAAGTGAACCTAGGAGAGGGATGGAGGGATGGAGGAGGAAGGAGGAAGGAGGGAAGGAGGGATGGAGAAGTGAACCTAGGAGAGGGATGGAGAAGTGAACCTAGGAGAGGGATGGCTGAGCAGACAGGTCCCCCGTGATACCAGTCAGTATTCAACGTCCATTCTTGTCTGAGGGTGTCGGTAGATGACGAGGAAACCAGTCACTGGGGCAACAGTGAGCGCTGTTACCTTCACGTCGTTTTCGGTTTCGCTAGGATGTTGTGGACAGGAATGACAGATGGGAGTAAACATTTGCCTCTGGTGCCAAAAGCTGTATATCTGAATCCAGCAATAGAAAGTCATTTTTTTATATTTTGGTTTTAAGCTTATGCCAAACCTTAACACTTACCTTAACCATTCAGAGGAAATGTCTAACCTTAACCCTTACCTTAACCATTCAGAGGAAATGTCTAACCTTAACCCTTACCTTAACCATTCAGAGGAAATGTCTAACCTTAACCCTTACCTTAACCATTCGGAGTTAGTGTCTAACCTTAACCTTAAACACTTCAAAATTTGACGTTTGGAACAACTTCAAAAATTGAAGTTTGAGAAAAAGTTGAATTCTGACGTGAGACTGTGAGAGCTTGTTGGGCTGAGAGGGGTACTGAGGGACAAAATATAGAAAGGGAGATAGAGGGGGAGATTGGGAGACTGAGAGTAAAAGGTGAGAAAAAGTGTAACTTAAACCATTGAACAAATATATTGGTAAATCCATAGTAATTTGGCATTTCTCTACGTCTGTTCCAGTGTGTTTTCCTAATCCCTCTTTCAGTGTAACGGACTGTTCCAGTGTGTTTTCCTAATCCCTCTTTCAGTGTAACGGACTGTTCCAGTGTGTTTTCCTAATCCCTCTTTCAGTGTAACTGACTGTTCCAGTGTGTTTTCCTAATCCCTCTTTCAGTGTAACTGACTGTTCCAGTGTGTTTTCCTAATCCCTCTTTCAGTGTAACGGACTGTTCCACCTAATCCCTCTTTCAGTGTAACTGACTGTTCCAGTGTGTTTTCCTAATCCCTCTTTCAGTGTAACAGACTGTTCCAGTGTGTTTTCCTAATCCCTCTTTCAGTGTAACTGACTGTTCCAGTGTGTTTTTCTAATCCCTCTTTCAGTGTAACGGACTGTTCCAGTGTGTTTTCCTAATCGCTCTTTCAGTGTAACGGACTGTTCCAGTGTGTTTTCCTAATCCCTCTTTCAGTGTAACGGACTGTTCCAGTGTGTTTTCCTAATCCCTCTTTCAGTGTAACGGACTGTTCCAGTGTGTTTTCCTAATCCCTCTTTCAGTGTAACTGACTGTTCCAGTGTGTTTTCCTAATCCCTCTTTCAGTGTAACTGACTGTTCCAGTGTGTTTGCCTAATCCCTCTTTCAGTGTAACGGACTGTTCCAGTGTGTTTTCCTAATCCCTCTTTCAGTGTAACGGACTGTTCCACCTAATCCCTCTTTCAGTGTAACTGACTGTTCCAGTGTGTTTTCCTAATCCCTCTTTCAGTGTAACGGACTGTTCCACCTAATCCCTCTTTCAGTGTAACTGACTGTTCCAGTGTGTTTTTCTAATCCCTCTTTCAGTGTAACGGACTGTTCCAGTGTGTTTTCCTAATCGCTCTTTCAGTGTAACGGACTGTTCCAGTGTGTTTTCCTAATCCCTCTTTCAGTGTAACTGACTGTTCCAGGGTGTTTTCCTAATCCCTCTTTCAGTGTAACGGACTGTTCCAGTGTGTTTTCCTAATCCCTCTTTCAGTGTAACGGACTGTTCCAGTGTGTTTTCCTAATCCCTCTTTCAGTGTAACGGACTGTTCCAGTGTGTTTTCCTAATCCCTCTTTCAGTGTAACTGACTGTTCCAGTGTGTTTTCCTAATCCCTCTTTCAGTGTAACTGACTGTTCCAGTGTGTTTGCCTAATCCCTCTTTCAGTGTAACGGACTGTTCCAGTGTGTTTTCCTAATCCCTCTTTCAGTGTAACGGACTGTTCCACCTAATCCCTCTTTCAGTGTAACTGACTGTTCCAGTGTGTTTTCCTAATCCCTCTTTCAGTGTAACGGACTGTTCCAGTGTGTTTTCCTAATCCCTCTTTCAGTGTAACTGAGTGTTCCAGTGTGTTTTCCTAATCCCTCTTTCAGTGTAACGGACTGTTCCAGTGTGTTTTCCTAATCGCTCTTTCAGTGTAACGGACTGTTCCAGTGTGTTTTCCTAATCCCTCTTTCAGTGTAACTGACTGTTCCAGTGTGTTTTCCTAATCCCTCTTTCAGTGTAACGGACTGTTCCAGTGTGTTTTCCTAATCCCTCTTTCAGTGTAACGGACTGTTCCACCTAATCCCTCTTTCAGTGTAACTGACTGTTCCAGTGTGTTTTCCTAATCCCTCTTTCAGTGTAACAGACTGTTCCAGTGTGTTTTCCTAATCCCTCTTTCAGTGTAACTGAGTGTTCCAGTGTGTTTTTCTAATCCCTCTTTCAGTGTAACGGACTGTTCCAGTGTGTTTTCCTAATCGCTCTTTCAGTGTAACGGACTGTTCCAGTGTGTTTTCCTAATCCCTCTTTCAGTGTAACTGACTGTTCCAGTGTGTTTTCCTAATCCCTCTTTCAGTGTAACGGACTGTTCCAGTGTGTTTTCCTAATCCCTCTTTCAGTGTAACGGACTGTTCCAGTGTGTTTTCCTAATCCCTCTTTCAGTGTAACGGACTGTTCCAGTGTGTTTTCCTAATCCCTCTTTCAGTGTAACGGACTGTTCCAGTGTGTTTTACTAATCCCTCTTTCAGTGTAACTGAGTGTTCCAGTGTGTTTTCCTAATCCCTCTTTCAGTGTAACGGACTGTTCCAGTGTGTTTTTCTAATCGCTCTTTCAGTGTAACGGACTGTTCCAGTGTGTTTTCCTAATCCCTCTTTCAGTGTAACGGACTGTTCCAGTGTGTTTTCCTAATCCCTCTTTCAGTGTAACTGACTGTTCCAGTGTGTTTTCCTAATCCCTCTTTCAGTGTAACGGACTGTTCCAGTGTGTTTTCCTAATCCATCTTTCAGTGTAACTGACTGTTCCAGTGTGTTTTCCTAATCTCTTTTTCAGTGTAACTGACTGTTCCAGTGTGTTTTCCTAATCCCTCTTTCAGTGTAACGGACTGTTCCAGTGTGTTTTCCTAATCCCTCTTTCAGTGTAACTGACTGTTCCAGTGTGTTTTCCTAATCGCTCTTTCAGTGTAACGGACTGTTCCAGTGTGTTTTCCTAATCCCTCTTTCAGTGTAACTGACTGTTCCAGTGTGTTTTCCTAATCCCTCTTTCAGTGTAACGGACTGTTCCAGTGTGTTTTCCTAATCCCTCGTTCAGTGTAACTGACTGTTCCAGTGTGTTTTCCTAATCCCTCGTTCAGTGTAACTGACTGTTCCAGTGTGTTTTCCTAATCCCTCTTTCAGTCTAACGGACTGTTCCAGTGTGTTTTCCTAATCCCTCTTTCAGTGTAACTGACTGTTCCACCTAATCCCTCTTTCAGTGTAACGGACTGTTCCAGTGTGTTTTCCTAATCCCTCTTTCAGTGTAACGGACTGTTCCACCTAATCCCTCTTTCAGTGTAACTGACTGTTCCAGTGTGTTTTCCTAATCCCTCTTTCAGTGTAACGGACTGTTCCAGTGTGTTTTCCTAATCCCTCTTTCAGTGTAACTGAGTGTTCCAGTGTGTTTTCCTAATCCCTCTTTCAGTGTAACGGACTGTTCCAGTGTGTTTTCCTAATCGCTCTTTCAGTGTAACGGACTGTTCCAGTGTGTTTTCCTAATCCCTCTTTCAGTGTAACTGACTGTTCCAGTGTGTTTTCCTAATCCCTCTTTCAGTGTAACGGACTGTTCCAGTGTGTTTTCCTAATCCCTCTTTCAGTGTAACGGACTGTTCCACCTAATCCCTCTTTCAGTGTAACTGACTGTTCCAGTGTGTTTTCCTAATCCCTCTTTCAGTGTAACAGACTGTTCCAGTGTGTTTTCCTAATCCCTCTTTCAGTGTAACTGAGTGTTCCAGTGTGTTTTTCTAATCTAATCCCTCTTTCAGTGTAACGGACTGTTCCAGTGTGTTTTCCTAATCCCTCTTTCAGTGTAACGGACTGTTCCAGTGTGTTTTCCTAATCCTAGTGTAACGGACTGTTCCAGTGTGTTTTCTCCCTTTTCAGTGTAACGGACTGTTCCAGTGTGTTTTCCTAATCCCTCTTTCAGTGTAACGGACTGTTCCAGTGTGTTTTCCTAATCCCTCTTTCAGTGTAACGGACTGACTGTTCCAGTGTGTTTTGTGTTTTCCTAATCCCTCTTTCAGTGTAACGGACTGTTCCAGTGTGTTTTACTAATCCCTCTTTCAGTGTAACTGAGTGTTCCAGTGTGTTTTCCTAATCCCTCTTTCAGTGTAACGGACTGTTCCAGTGTGTTTTTCTAATCGCTCTTTCAGTGTAACGGACTGTTCCAGTGTGTTTTCCTAATCCCTCTTTCAGTGTAACGGACTGTTCCAGTGTGTTTTCCTAATCCCTCTTTCAGTGTAACTGACTGTTCCAGTGTGTTTTCCTAATCCCTCTTTCAGTGTAACGGACTGTTCCAGTGTGTTTTCCTAATCCATCTTTCAGTGTAACTGACTGTTCCAGTGTGTTTTCCTAATCTCTCTTTCAGTGTAACTGACTGTTCCAGTGTGTTTTCCTAATCCCTCTTTCAGTGTAACGGACTGTTCCAGTGTGTTTTCCTAATCCCTCTTTCAGTGTAACTGACTGTTCCAGTGTGTTTTCCTAATCGCTCTTTCAGTGTAACGGACTGTTCCAGTGTGTTTTCCTAATCCCTCTTTCAGTGTAACTGACTGTTCCAGTGTGTTTTCCTAATCCCTCTTTCAGTGTAACGGACTGTTCCAGTGTGTTTTCCTAATCCCTCTTTCAGTGTAACTGACTGTTCCAGTGTGTTTTCCTAATCCCTCTTTCAGTGTAACTGACTGTTCCAGTGTGTTTTCCTAATCCCTCTTTCAGTGTAACGGACTGTTCCAGTGTGTTTTCCTAATCCCTCTTTCAGTGTAACTGACTGTTCCACCTAATCCCTCTTTCAGTGTAACGGACTGTTCCAGTGTGTTTTCCTAATCCCTCTTTCAGTGTAACTGACTGTTCCAGTGTGTTTTCCTAATCCCTCTTTCAGTGTAACTGACTGTTCCAGTGTGTTTTCCTAATCCCTCTTTCAGTGTAACGGACTGTTCCAGTGTGTTTTCCTAATCCCTCTTTCAGTGTAACTGACTGTTCCAGTGTGTTTTCCTAATCCCTCTTTCAGTGTAACTGACTGTTCCAGTGTGTTTTCCTAATCCCTCTTTCAGTGTAACGGACTGTTCCAGTGTGTTTTCCTAATCCCTCTTTCAGTGTAACGGACTGTTCCACCTAATCCCTCTTTCAGTGTAACTGACTGTTCCAGTGTGTTTTCCTAATCCCTCTTTCAGTGTAACGGACTGTTCCAGTGTGTTTTCCTAATCCCTCTTTCAGTGTAACTGAGTGTTCCAGTGTGTTTTCCTAATCCCTCTTTCAGTGTAACGGACTGTTCCAGTGTGTTTTCCTAATCGCTCTTTCAGTGTAACGGACTGTTCCAGTGTGTTTTCCTAATCCCTCTTTCAGTGTAACTGACTGTTCCAGTGTGTTTTCCTAATCCCTCTTTCAGTGTAACGGACTGTTCCAGTGTGTTTTCCTAATCCCTCTTTCAGTGTAACGGACTGTTCCAGTGTGTTTTCCTAATCCCTCTTTCAGTGTAACTGACTGTTCCAGTGTGTTTTCCTAATCCCTCTTTCAGTGTAACAGACTGTTCCAGTGTGTTTTCCTAATCCCTCTTTCAGTGTAACTGAGTGTTCCAGTGTGTTTTTCTAATCCCTCTTTCAGTGTAACGGACTGTTCCAGTGTGTTTTCCTAATCCCTCTTTCAGTGTAACGGACTGTTCCAGTGTGTTTTCCTAATCCCTCTTTCAGTGTAACTGACTGTTCCAGTGTGTTTTCCTAATCCCTCTTTCAGTGTAACGGACTGTTCCAGTGTGTTTTCCTAATCCCTCTTTCAGTGTAACGGACTGTTCCAGTGTGTTTTCCTAATCCCTCTTTCAGTGTAACGGACTGTTCCAGTGTGTTTTCCTAATCCCTCTTTCAGTGTAACTGACTGTTCCAGTGTGTTTTCCTAATCCCTCTTTCAGTGTAACTGACTGTTCCAGTGTGTTTTCCTAATCCCTCTTTCAGTGTAACGGACTGTTCCAGTGTGTTTTCCTAATCCCTCTTTCAGTGTAACGGACTGTTCCAGTGTGTTTTCCTAATCCCTCTTTCAGTGTAACTGACTGTTCCAGTGTGTTTTCCTAATCCCTCTTTCAGTGTAACGGACTGTTCCAGTGTGTTTTCCTAATCCCTCTTTCAGTGTAACTGAGTGTTCCAGTGTGTTTTCCTAATCCCTCTTTCAGTGTAACGGACTGTTCCAGTGTGTTTTTCTAATCGCTCTTTCAGTGTAACGGACTGTTCCAGTGTGTTTTCCTAATCCCTCTTTCAGTGTAACGGACTGTTCCAGTGTGTTTTCCTAATCCCTCTTTCAGTGTAACTGACTGTTCCAGTGTGTTTTCCTAATCCCTCTTTCAGTGTAACGGACTGTTCCAGTGTGTTTTCCTAATCCATCTTTCAGTGTAACTGACTGTTCCAGTGTGTTTTCCTAATCTCTTTTTCAGTGTAACTGACTGTTCCAGTGTGTTTTCCTAATCCCTCTTTCAGTGTAACGGACTGTTCCAGTGTGTTTTCCTAATCCCTCGTTCAGTGTAACGGACTGTTCCACCTAATCCCTCTTTCAGTGTAACGGACTGTTCCAGTGTGTTTTCCTAATCCCTCTTTCAGTGTAACTGACTGTTCCAGTGTGTTTTCCTAATCCCTCTTTCAGTGTAACGGACTGTTCCAGTGTGTTTTCCTAATCGCTCTTTCAGTGTAACGGACTGTTCCAGTGTGTTTTCCTAATCCCTCTTTCAGTGTAACTGACTGTTCCAGTGTGTTTTCCTAATCCCTCTTTCAGTGTAACGGACTGTTCCAGTGTGTTTTCCTAATCCCTCGTTCAGTGTAACTGACTGTTCCTGTGTGTTTTCCTAATCCCTCGTTCAGTGTAACTGACTGTTCCAGTGTGTTTTCCTAATCCCTCTTTCAGTGTAACGGACTGTTCCAGTGTGTTTTCCTAATCCCTCTTTCAGTGTAACTGACTGTTCCACCTAATCCCTCTTTCAGTGTAACGGACTGTTCCAGTGTGTTTTCCTAATCCCTCTTTCAGTGTAACTGACTGTTCCAGTGTGTTTTCCTAATCCCTCTTTCAGTGTAACGGACTGTTCCAGTGTGTTTTCCTAATCCATCTTTCAGTGTAACTGACTGTTCCAGTGTGTTTTCCTAATCCCTCTTTCTGTGTAACACACTGTTCCAGTGTGTTTTCCTAATCCCTCTTTCAGTGTAACGGACTGTTCCAGTGTGTTTTCCTAATCCCTCTTTCAGTGTAACTGACTGTTCCAGTGTGTTTTCCTAATCCCTCTTTCAGTGTAACGGACTGTTCCAGTGTGTTTTCCTAATCCCTCTTTCAGTGTAACTGACTGTTCCAGTGTGTTTTCCTAATCCCTCTTTCAGTGTAACGGACTGTTCCAGTGTGTTTTCCTAATCCCTCTTTCAGTGTAACTGACTGTTCCAGTGTGTTTTCCTAATCCCTCTTTCAGTGTAACGGACTGTTCCAGTGTGTTTTCCTAATCCCTCTTTCAGTGTAACTGACTGTTCCAGTGTGTTTTCCTAATCCCTCTTTCAGTGTAACGGACTGTTCCAGTGTGTTTTCCTAATCCCTCTTTCAGTGTAACGGACTGTTCCAGTGTGTTTTCCTAATCCCTCTTTCAGTGTAACTGACTGTTCCAGTGTGTTTTCCTAATCCCTCTTTCAGTGTAACGGACTGTTCCAGTGTGTTTTCCTAATCCCTCTTTCAGTGTAACTGACTGTTCCAGTGTGTTTTCCTAATCCCTCTTTCAGTGTAACTGACTGTTCCAGTGTGTTTTCCTAATCCCTCTTTCAGTGTAACGGACTGTTCCAGTGTGTTTTCCTAATCCCTCTTTCAGTGTAACGGACTGTTCCAGTGTGTTTTCCTAATCCCTCTTTCAGTGTAACGGACTGTTCCAGTGTGTTTTCCTAATCCCTCTTTCAGTGTAACGGACTGTTCCAGTGTGTTTTCCTAATCCCTCTTTCAGTGTAACGGACTGTTCCAGTGTGTTTTCCTAATCCCTCTTTCAGTGTAACTGACTGTTCCAGTGTGTTTTCCTAATCCATCTTTCAGTGTAACTGACTGTTCCAGTGTGTTTTCCTAGTGTGTTTTCCTAATCCCTCTTTCAGTGTAACGGACTGTTCCAGTGTGTTTTCCTAATCCCTCTTTCAGTGTAACTGACTGTTCCAGTGTGTTTTCCTAATCCCTCTTTCAGTGTAACGGACTGTTCCAGTGTGTTTTCCTAATCCCTCTTTCAGTGTAACGGACTGTTCCAGTGTGTTTTCCTAATCCCTCGTTCAGTGTAACGGACTGTTCCACCTAATCCCTCTTTCAGTGTAACGGACTGTTCCAGTGTGTTTTCCTAATCCCTCTTTCAGTGTAACTGACTGTTCCAGTGTGTTTTCCTAATCCCTCTTTCAGTGTAACGGACTGTTCCAGTGTGTTTTCCTAATCGCTCTTTCAGTGTAACGGACTGTTCCAGTGTGTTTTCCTAATCCCTCTTTCAGTGTAACTGACTGTTCCAGTGTGTTTTCCTAATCCCTCTTTCAGTGTAACGGACTGTTCCAGTGTGTTTTCCTAATCCCTCGTTCAGTGTAACTGACTGTTCCTGTGTGTTTTCCTAATCCCTCGTTCAGTGTAACTGACTGTTCCAGTGTGTTTTCCTAATCCCTCTTTCAGTGTAACGGACTGTTCCAGTGTGTTTTCCTAATCCCTCTTTCAGTGTAACTGACTGTTCCACCTAATCCCTCTTTCAGTGTAACGGACTGTTCCAGTGTGTTTTCCTAATCCCTCTTTCAGTGTAACTGACTGTTCCAGTGTGTTTTCCTAATCCCTCTTTCAGTGTAACGGACTGTTCCAGTGTGTTTTCCTAATCCATCTTTCAGTGTAACTGACTGTTCCAGTGTGTTTTCCTAATCCCTCTTTCTGTGTAACACACTGTTCCAGTGTGTTTTCCTAATCCCTCTTTCAGTGTAACGGACTGTTCCAGTGTGTTTTCCTAATCCCTCTTTCAGTGTAACTGACTGTTCCAGTGTGTTTTCCTAATCCCTCTTTCAGTGTAACGGACTGTTCCAGTGTGTTTTCCTAATCCATCTTTCAGTGTAACTGACTGTTCCAGTGTGTTTTCCTAATCCCTCTTTCAGTGTAACGGACTGTTCCAGTGTGTTTTCCTAATCCCTCTTTCAGTGTAACTGACTGTTCCAGTGTGTTTTCCTAATCCCTCTTTCAGTGTAACGGACTGTTCCAGTGTGTTTTCCTAATCCCTCTTTCAGTGTAACTGACTGTTCCAGTGTGTTTTCCTAATCCCTCTTTCAGTGTAACGGACTGTTCCAGTGTGTTTTCCTAATCCCTCTTTCAGTTTAACGGACTGTTCCAGTGTGTTTTCCTAATCCCTCTTTCAGTGTAACTGACTGTTCCAGTGTGTTTTCCTAATCCCTCTTTCAGTGTAACGGACTGTTCCAGTGTGTTTTCCTAATCCCTCTTTCAGTGTAACTGACTGTTCCAGTGTGTTTTCCTAATCCCTCTTTCAGTGTAACTGACTGTTCCAGTGTGTTTTCCTAATCCCTCTTTCAGTGTAACGGACTGTTCCAGTGTG
The DNA here is from genome assembly GCF_045791955.1 of Oncorhynchus clarkii lewisi. Taxonomy (NCBI): domain Eukaryota; kingdom Metazoa; phylum Chordata; class Actinopteri; order Salmoniformes; family Salmonidae; genus Oncorhynchus; species Oncorhynchus clarkii. The sequence continues at coordinate 37,738,521 of NC_092170.1, forward strand.
TTTTCCTAATCCCTCTTTCAGTGTAACGGACTGTTCCAGTGTGTTTTCCTAATCTCTCTTTCAGTGTAACGGACTGTTCCAGTGTGTTTTCCTAATCCCTCTTTCAGTGTAACGGACTGTTCCACCTAATCCCTCTTTCAGTGTAACGGACTGTTCCAGTGTGTTTTCCTAATCCCTCTTTCAGTGTAACTGACTGTTCCAGTGTGTTTTCCTAATCCATCTTTCAGTGTAACTGACTGTTCCAGTGTGTTTTCCTAATCCCTCTTTCAGTGTAACGGACTGTTCCAGTGTGTTTTCCTAATCCCTCTTTCAGTGTAACTGACTGTTCCAGTGTGTTTTCCTAATCCCTCTTTCAGTGTAACGGACTGTTCCAGTGTGTTTTCCTAATCCCTCTTTCAGTGTAACTGACTGTTCCAGTGTGTTTTCCTAATCCCTCTTTCAGTGTAACGGACTGTTCCAGTGTGTTTTCCTAATCCCTCTTTCAGTTTAACGGACTGTTCCAGTGTGTTTTCCTAATCCCTCTTTCAGTGTAACTGACTGTTCCAGTGTGTTTTCCTAATCCCTCTTTCAGTGTAACGGACTGTTCCAGTGTGTTTTCCTAATCCCTCTTTCAGTGTAACTGACTGTTCCAGTGTGTTTTCCTAATCCCTCTTTCAGTGTAACTGACTGTTCCAGTGTGTTTTCCTAATCCCTCTTTCAGTGTAACGGACTGTTCCAGTGTGTTTTCCTAATCCCTCTTTCAGTGTAACGGACTGTTCCAGTGTGTTTTCCTAATCTCTCTTTCAGTGTAACGGACTGTTCCAGTGTGTTTTCCTAATCCCTCTTTCAGTGTAACGGACTGTTCCACCTAATCCCTCTTTCAGTGTAACGGACTGTTCCAGTGTGTTTTCCTAATCCCTCTTTCAGTGTAACTGACTGTTCCAGTGTGTTTTCCTAATCCCTCTTTCAGTGTAACTGACTGTTCCACCTAATCCCTCTTTATGCCAACTAACTATTAACAAAGACGCAAGAAAGGTCCTCATGAACAAACAACACAGTCTTGAAAAAGACCTGGTTGCTGGAAGACCTGGTTGCTGCCCTCTCCTATATGGGTTTGGTGCAGTTTCCACCATAACGTTAACCTCCATCTTATGCTTTCAGTCGGGGACTTGGACAGGGAACGATCCCACTAAGCATGTGTTACAAGTAGGTCTACTTGATGCCATGTGTTACAAGTAGGTCTACTTGATGCCATGTGTTACAAGTAGGCCTACTTGATGCCATGTGTTACAAGTAGGTCTACTTGATGCCATGTGTTACAAGTAGGTCTACTTGATGCCGTGTGTTACAAGTAGGTCTACTTGATGCCATGTGTGCGTATGTGTGTATGTCGAAAAACATTTATTTTCATTGTAACTAAAGTGGAAACAGTGGTTACGTGATACAAGGACCTTCATTAAAAACTATCCAATACGCCAGATATTGTTGGAGCCGTAAGCTGGTGGAGCTGGGACAGCCTGGGTGGAACTGGGACAGCCTGGTTGGAGCTGGGACAGCCTGGTTGGAGCCGTAAGCTGGTGGAGCTGGGACAGCCTGGTTGGAGCTGGGACAGCCTGGTTGGAGCTGGGACAGCCTGGTTGGAGCTGGGACAGCCTGGGTGGAGCTGGGACAGCCTGGGTGGAGCTGGGACAGCCTGGGTGGAGCTGGGACAGCCTGGTTGGAGCTGGGACAGCCTGGTTGGAGCTGGGACAGCCTGGTTGGAGCTGGGACAGCCTGGGTGGAGCTGGGACAGCCTGGGTGGAGCTGGGACAGCCTGGTTGGAAATGGGACAGCCTGGTTGGAACTGGGACAGCCTGGTTGGAGCTGGGACAGCCTGGGTGGAACTGGGACAGCCTGGGTGGAGCTGGGACAGCCTGGTTGGAGCTGGGACAGCCTGGGTGGAGCTGGGACAGCCTGGTTGGAGCTGGGACAGCCTGGTTGGAGCTGGGACAGCCTGGTTGGAACTGGGACAGCCTGGTTGGAACTGGGACAGCCTGGTTGGAACTGGGACAGCCTGGTTGGAACTGGGACAGCCTGGGTGGAGCTGGGACAGCCTGGTTGGAGCTGGGACAGCCTGGTTGGAACTGGGACAGCCTGGTTGGAACTGGGACAGCCTGGTTGGAGCTGGGACAGCCTGGTTGGAACTGGGACAGCCTGGTTGGAGCTGGGACAGCCTGGTTGGAACTGGGACAGCCTGGTTGGAACTGGGACAGCCTGGTTGGAACTGGGACAGCCTGGTTGGAACTGGGACAGCCTGGTTGGAGCTGGGACAGCCTGGTTGGAACTGGGACAGCCTGGTTGGAACTGGGACAGCCTGGTTGGAACTGGGACAGCCTGGTTGGAACTGGGACAGCCTGGTTGGAGCTGGGACAGCCTGAGTGGAGCTGGGACAGCCTGGGTGGAGCCGTAAGCTGGTGGAGCTGGGACAGCCTGGTTGGAGCTGGGACAGCCTGGTTGGAGCTGGGACAGCCTGGTTGGAGCTGGGACAGCCTGGGTGGAGCTGGGACAGCCTGGGTGGAGCTGGGACAGCCTGGTTGGAGCTGGGACAGCCTGGGTGGAGCTGGGACAGCCTGGTTGGAGCTGGGACAGCCTGGGTGGAGCTGGGACAGCCTGGGTGGAGCTGGGACAGCCTGGGTGGAGCTGTAAGCTGGTGGAGCTGGGACAGCCTGGGTGGAGCTGGGGCAGCCTGGGTGGAGCTGTAAACTGGTGGAGCTGTAAACTGGTGGAGCTGTAAACTGGTGGAGCTGTAAACTGGTGGAGCTGGGACAGCCTGGGTGGAGCTGGGGAAGCCTGGGTGGAGCTGTAAACTGGTGGAGCTGGGGCAGCCTGGGTGGAGCTGTAAACTGGTGGAGCTGTAAACTGGTGGAGCTGTAAACTGGTGGAGCTGTAAACTGGTGGAGCTGTAAACTGGTGGAGCTGTAAACTGGTGGAGCTGGGGCAGCCTGGGTGGAGCTGTAAACTGGTGGAGCTGTAAACTGGTGGAGCTGTAAACTGGTGGAGCTGGGGCAGCCTGGGTGGAGCTGTAAACTGGTGGAGCTGTAAACTGGTGGAGCTGTAAACTGGTGGAGCTGGGGAAGCCTGGGTGGAGCTGTAAACTGGTGGAGCTGTAAACTGGTGGAGCTGTAAACTGGTGGAGCTGGGACAGCCTGGGTGGAGCTGGGACAGCCTGGGTGGAGCTGGGACAGTCTGGGTGGAGCTGGGACAGCCTGGGTGGAGCTGTAAACTGGTGGAGCTGTAAACTGGTGGAGCTGTAACTGGTGGAGCTGTAAACTGGTGGAGCTGTAACTGGTGGAGCTGTAAACTGGTGGAGCTGTAACTGGTGGAGCTGTAATTTGGCAGCATTGGTCATGTAAACAGGGTTGCAATGTGTTTCAGCTGTCTTGGGCAGCCTAGCTGTTTGGAGAAGGAGGTACTAATCTATTTCAGCTGTCTTGGGCAGCCTAGCTGTTTTGAGAAGGAGGTACTAATCTATTTCAGCTGTCTTGGGCAGCCTAGCTGTTTTGAGAAGGAGGTACTAATCTATTTCAGCTGTCGTGGGCAGCCTAGCTGTTTGGAGGAGGAGGTACTAATCTATTTCAGCTGTCGTGGTCAGTCTAGCTGTTTGGAGGAGGTACTTCTCTGTTTCAGCTGTCGTGGTCAGTCTAGCTGTTTGGAGAAGGAGGTACTAATCTATTTCAGCTGTCGTGGTCAGTCTAGCTGTTTGGAGAAGGAGGTACTTCTCTGTTTCAGCTGTCGTGGTCAGTCTAGCTGTTTGGAGAACGAGGTACTGTTCTGTTTCAGCTGTCGTGGGCAGTCTAGCTGTTTGGAGAAGGAGATACTAATCTGTTTCAGCTGTCATGGTCAGTCTAGCTGTTTGGAGAAGGAGGTACTTCTCTGTTTCAGCTGTTGTTGTCAGTCTAGCTGTTTGGAGAACGAGGTACTAATCTATTTCAGCTGTCGTGGTCAGTCTAGCTGTT
>NC_092170.1:37744994-37784994 GCF_045791955.1 Oncorhynchus clarkii lewisi
CTCTTTATCTCTCTCTCACTTTCTGTTTCTCTCTTTATCTCTCTCTCTCTCTCTCTCTCTCTCTCTCGTTCTGTGTCTCTCTTTATCTCTCTCTCTCTCACACTTTCTGTTTCTCTCTCTCTCTCTTTCTGTTTCTCTTTTTCTCTCTCTCTTTCTGTTTCTCTCTTTATCTCTCTCTCTCTCTCTTTCTGTTTCTCTCTTTATCTCTCTCTCTCTCACTTTCTGTTTCTCTCTTTATCACTCTCTCACTTTGTGTATCTCTCTTTATCTCTCTCTCTCTCTCACTTTCTCTTTCTCTCTTTATCTCTTTATCTCTCACTCTCTCTCTCTCTCTCTCTCTTTCTGTGTCTCTCATTATCTCTCTCTCTTTCTGTTTCTCTCTTTATCTCTCTCTATATCTTTCTGTTTCTCTCTCTCTCTCTCTCTCACTTTCTGTTTCTCTCTTTATCTCTTTATCTCTCTCTCTCACACACTTTCTGTTTCTCTCTTTATTTCTTTATCTCTCACTCTCTCTCTCTCTCTCTCTTTCTGTGTCTCTCAATATCTCTCTCTCTCTCTCACACTTTCTGTTTCTCTCTTTATCTCTCTCTCTTTCTGTTTCTCTCTTTATCTCTATCTGTTTCTCTCTCTCTCTCTCTCTCTCTCTCTCTCTCTCACTTTTTGTTTCTCTCTTTATCTCTCTCTCTCTCACTTTCTGTTTCTCTCTTTATCTCTCTCTCTCTCTCTATTTCTCTTTCTCTATCTCTGAGGAGTATGGGGGGGACCCTTCATCAAAGCTACGGCCCTGGAGCTCAGCCCAGAACTACAAAGACTCTACATCTATGAGATGTAATCAATAATTCACTACTCTACTGTGGATCACAATAAAAAACCTCCCCTCCACACTTTATCCTAGGAATACCCTAGAACAGTAATAGAGGAATGCACCAAGGACCAATAACAAAGGGGAAATCAGTGTCTTCCTCCATTAGACTCCTGTGCTCCTGTCTGAAATGACACGCTGTTCCCCCGTATAGTACATTACTTTAGGCCAGAGACAGTAGGCTGTCATTTGAAGACATCATAATGGGAAAATGGACTACCTAGTCAGCTGTACAACTGAATGCATTCAATTGAAATGTGTCCTCCATATTTAACCCAACCCCTCTGTGTGTGGGGGAGGGGCTGCCTTAATCGACAGCCACGTCATCGGCACCCCCGGGATTAGTTATTGTGGGGGTTTATTTCCTTGCTCAAGGGGAAAACGGCAGATGTTTCCATCTTGCTAGCTCAGGGATCGAACAACCCCAAAAGAAAGGTAGATAATACACTGTGGGCAAATAACAATTTCCCTCCAGACCCAAACTCACAGATCCTGCCTGAAGACACCTAGCTCAGTTTGGGGGTATATCTCAATAGTCTCCTGAAGACACATGGTTCAGTCTGGGGTTGTATCTCAATAGTCTGCCTGAAGATACCTGGCTCAGTCTGGTGGACAGGAGGTTGGTTGCATCTTAATTGGGGAGGACAGGCTCATTCTAATTACTGGAGCAGAATAAGTGGAATGGTAACAAATATATAAAATGCATGGTTTTTAGATTAAGCAATTTTCTACCTGGGGGTCTATCTCAATAGTACACCAACAAGACATGGGATGGAACTACACCCAACAAGACAGGGGATTGAACTACAACAACAAGACAGGGGATTGAACTACTCCAACAAGACAGGGGATGGAACTACTCCAACAAGACAGGGGATTGAACTACAACAACAAGACAGGGGATTGAACTACAACCAACAAGACATGGGATTGAACCACAACAACAAGACAGGGGATTGAACTACACCCAACAAGACAGGGGATTGAACTACAACAACAAGACATGAGATTGAACTACACCCAACAAGACAGGGGATTGAACTACACCCAACAAGACAGGGGATTGAACTACACCCACCAAGACATGGGATTGAACTACACCCAACAAGACAGGGGATGGAACTACACCCAACAAGACAGGGGATGGAACTAAAACAACAAGACAGGGGATTGAACTACACCCAACAAGACAGGGGATTGAACTACAACAACAAGACATGGGATTGAACTACACCCAACAAGACAGGGGATTGAACTACACCCAACAAGACAGGGGATTGAACTACAACAACAAGACAGGGGATTGAACTACAACAACAAGACAGGGGATGGAACTACACCCAACAAGACAGGGGATGAACTACAACAACAAGACAGGGGATTGAACTACAACAACAAGACAGGGGATTGAACTACAACAACAAGACAGGGGATGGAACTACTCCAACAAGACAGGGGATGAACTACAACAACAAGACAGGGGATTGAACTACAACAACAAGACAGGGGATGGAACTACTCCAACAAGACAGGGGATGGAACTACTCCAACAAGACAGGGGATGGAACTACTCCAACAAGACAGGGGATGGAACTACTCCAACAAGACAGGGGATGGAACTACAACAACAAGACAGGGGATTGAACTACAACAACAAGACAGGGGATGGAACTACTCCAACAAGACAGGGGATGGAACTACAACAACAAGACAGGGGATTGAACTACAACAACAAGACAGGGGATTGAACTACAACAACAAGACAGGGGATTGAACTACACCCAACAAGACAGGGGATTGAACTACACCCAACAAGACAGGGGATTGAACTACTCCAAGGTACCAGCTCCAAAAACGCAGTTTTTCATCATGAATCTTGTTCTGGAGGCAGCTCTGCAGAGTGGTCAATACCTGGCACAGCTACAAAGTCATGAAATCAGATATTAAACCTAACCCTAACCACAACCCTAACCACACTGCTAACCTTTTTTCCTCATCCGAACCTTAAAATGATGACCAAAAAAAGGCTAATCTTTACAATATATCTAATTTTGACTGCTGGCCTATCTAAGGGGAATTCTCTCAGTTCTGCTTCAAGGAGAAGACTCATTAAAACCAATCTGTTCTACTCATGCAGACCAACAGGTGTGTGTAGAATCACTTTACTCACACACATACACACGCACAAACACACACTCGCACAAACGCACACACGCGCACGAACACACACACACACAAGCACACACACAAATACTACACACACCCACACAAATATTACACACACCCACACAAATATTACACACACCCACACAAATATTACACACACCCACACAAATATTACACACACCCACACAAATATTACACACACCCACACAAATACACACACCCACACAAATATTACACACACCCACACAAATACTACACACACCCACACAAATATTACACACACAAGCTTGCGAACGTAAACCGCTTTACTCTCTCTCACCAGGGAATTGTGCTAAGCGTCTGTGTGTGTGTCATCATCGTCACAAGGACAAGGACACACACGTCTCACAGCACTGGGCAACCAAGGAGAGTATCAGGGGACCTCATTACGGACGGATCGGGGGAGGGAAATAGGCGTAACACACAAAGTAAGGGACATCAATCTAGATGAACTCAAAACATCCTGGATTTCAAAGAACCTGACCTTGAATCCTGCTGTTGTCTTTAGGCGTGTCACTGAGCCCCCTCCTATCTGTCTCCAACCTTAAGACAGCGTGTCACTGAGCCCCCTCCTCTCTGTCTCCAACCTTAAGACAGCGTGTCACTGAGCCCCCTCCTCTCTGTCTCCATTATTAAGACAGCGTGTCACTGAGCCCCTTCCTCTCTGTCTCCAACCTTACGAGAGCGTGTCACTGAGCCCCCTCCTCTCTGTCTCCAACCTTAAGACAGCATGTCACTGAGCCCCCTCCTCTCTGTCTCCAACCTTAAGACAGCGTGTCACTGAGCTCTATCATGCAATGGTCAGCCCACAGGCTTGATTCAGAACACAATGGTCAGCCCACAGGCTTGATTCAGCACACAATGGTCAGCTCATAGTGATTCTTCCACTGCTCAATTTAACCATGTGTGCTTCACACACAGGGACAAACACATAGGGGCACACTGTCTCCATGTTAGACTGTGCAGATCCATCACTTAATACAATACACTGACCTTGATACTGTATGGCATCTGTCTCTCTCTCTCTCTCTCTCTCGCTCTCTCTCTCTCTCTCTCACTCTCTCTGTCTCTCTCTCTCTCTCTCTCTGTTTCTCTCGCTCTCTCTCAATTTCAATTAATGTCAATTCAATGTAAGGGCTATATTGGCATGGGAAACATATGTTAACATTCCGAAAGCATGTGAACTAGATCAGGTATTCCCAATGCCGTCGGTGGTACGCCAATAGAAATGGAATAACATTAATTTCTCAGAACAAGAATAGACTGATGAGTTTCAGAAGAAAAATCTTTCTTTCTGGCCATTTTGAGGCTGTAATCGAACCCACGAATGCTGATGCTCCAGATACTTAACTAGTCTAAAGAAGGCCAGTTGTATTGCTTCTTTAATCAGCACAGCAGTTTTCAGTTGTGCTAACATAATTGCAAAAGGGTTTTCTAATGATCTATTAGCTTTTTAAAATGACAAACTTGTATTAGCTAACACAACGTGCTAATTGTAACACAGGAGTGATGGTTGCTTATAATGGGCCTCTGTACGCCTATGTAGATATTCCATATAAAATCTGCCATTTCCAGCTATAATAGTCATTTACAACATTAAACAATATCTACACTGTATTTCTGATCAATTTGATGTTATTTTAATGGACAAAAAATGTGCTTGTCATTGAAAAACAAAGACATTTCTAAGTGACCCCAAACTTTTGAACGGTAGTGTATATATATATATATTTATTTTGCCTTGTTTCACTGCCAAAAATAAATTAAACCATCGTCGGTTCAGAGAAGTAACAACACAATATCAAATACAGGTAGCCTAGTCAAATAATTAACATCCAATCACATTAACCATTACTCTCTCGCGGGAATTCCACTAACAGTGCGAATGTAGCCAAACGTAGCTGCTGCTCATTCCATTTGCTCCAAAAATTGTTTAAAAAAGTAAGGCCCACTTCCATAGAGACACATACCAGCTATACTGGTAGTACTGCTACTACCACTAGGACATCATACTGCTACTACCACTAGGACATCATACTGCTACTACCACTAGGACATCATACTGCTACTACCACTAGGACATCATACTGCTACTACCACTAGGACATCATACTGCTACTACCAGCACTACTACACCTGCACCTGTCAACAACACAAGTTGTTCTGCTTCCACCAGCACATCCAATGCTAGCATCAGCAATTCTACATGTGTCGTTAGCCCTTCTAGCATGGACACTGACAGTTGTGAATCTGTTGCAGCTGAAGAGCTACTGCCCCTTTACCCAGGAAATCACCGAACAACAGACAGGGGCGTTGGACCATCAAAGAGGCACAAATATGATGACAAACACATTGTTTTGGGGTTCACTTATATTGGGAGTAGTGCCTTTCCTCAGCCACAGTGTGTTATATGTGCTACAGTAATATCTCACAACTCTATGAAACCTTGCGCAAACATTTATTAAAATAAAAATAAGCCACAGGAGTTATTTGAGTGTGAATTAAGACAACTTTTGAGTAGTAAGACATGTAATAAAAGCAACAGATACCATTAAGAAGAAGGGGCTAGAAGTGTCTTATATGATGAGCTACTGAGTGGCTAGGACAGACAAGCCCCATACTATTGTGGAGGACTTAATTCTTCCTGCTGCTGTAGATATGACTGGGACAATGTTGGGGGAAAAGGACACACCGTGTCAGTGACATGGCAGGAGATGTTTTGAAACAATTAATGCTTCACATACAAGCCAGTGAATTATATGCATTTCAGCTGGATGAGTCAACAGACGTGGCGGGCCTGGCACAGCTCCTGGTGTATGTCTGTTACAGCTGGATGAGTCAACAGACGTGGCGGGCCTGACACAGCTCCTGGTGTATGTCCATTATCTTTATGGGGGGGTCATCCTCTTCTGCAAACCACTGGAAACCAGGACAATAGGAGAGGATATTTTGAAAGTACTGCAGGGCTTGCAGGCCACCAGAGACTCTGGGTTCAAGTCCAGCCAGTCGTGACTGGGAGGCCCATGGGGCAGCGCACAATTGGCCCAGCTTTATCTGGGTTAGGGAGGATTTGGCCGGCAGGGATATCCTTGTCTCATCACGCACTAGCAACTCCTGTGGTGTGCTGGGCGCTGTGCACGCTGACCAGGTATAAGGTGTTTCCTCTGACACATTGGTGTGGCTGGCTTTTGTGTCAAGAAGCAGTGCGGCTTGGTTGGGTTGTGTTTTTGGAGGATGCATGGCTCTTGACCTTTGCCTCTCCTGAGTCCATACCGGAGCTGCAGCGATGAGACAAGACTGCAACTACTACCAACTGGGGAGAAAAAAGGGTCAAATAAATTACATTAAAAAAATATAAAAAAGTATTGCACAGCTTTGAGACATCAAATGGACGTTGTTGGTCAGGATGTGTTGGTATCTGTACTGATGGCGTAAAAGCCATGACAGGGAGACATGGTGTGATATTGTGTAGTATTTCACCCATTAGATATGGGAGTTTATTTTGTTTTCAAATTCTTAGTGTAATCTGAGGGAAATATGTGTCTCTAATATTGTCATACATTTGGCAGGAGGTTAGGAAGTGCAGCTCAGTTTCCACCTCATTTTGTGGTCAGTGTGCACATAGCCTGTCTTCTCTTGAGAGCCATGTATGCCTTCGGTGGCCTTTCTCGATAGCAAGGCTATGCTCACTGAGTCTGGACATAGTCAAAACGTTCCTTAAGTTGGGTAGGGAGTGGTCAGTTATTTTGCCACTGTGTACTCTATGTTAAGGGCCAAATAGCATTTTAGTTTGCCTAGATCTTTTTCGTTAGTTCTTTCCAATGTGTCAAAACATGATATTTTTGTTTTCTCATGATTTGGTTGGGTCTAATTGTGTTGCTGTCCTGGGGCTCTGTTGGATGTGTGTGTGTTTGTGAACAGAGCCCCAGGACCAGCTTGCTTAGGGGACTCTTCTCCAGGTTCATCTCGCTGTAGGTGATGGCTTTGTTATTGAAGGTTTTGGAATCACTTCCTTTTAGGTGGTTGTAGAATCTAACGTCTCTTTTCTGGATTTTGATAATTAGCAGGTATCGGCCTAATTCTGCTCTGCATGCATTATTTTGTGTTTTACGTTGTAGACAGAGGATATTTTTGCAGAAGTCTCAATTTGCCGTTTGTCCAATTTTGTGATATCTTGGTTGGTGAGTGGACCCCAGACCTTAAAACCATAAAGGGCAGTGGGTTCTATAACTGATTTAAGTATTTTTTTAGCTAGATCCTGTCAAATGTGATGTTCCTTTTGATGGCATAGTAGACTTTGCCTATCAAGTCACAAGGCGAGACACAGGAGGCAGATGGTTGGAGTCGTACATTTTTTATTAATCCAAAGGGGTAGGCAAGAAAATGGTTGTGGACAGGCAAAAAGGTCAAAACCAGATCAGAGACCAATAGGTACCGAAGGGCAGGCAGAATCAAGGTCAGGGCAGGCAGGATGATCAGGCAGGTGGGAGAGTAGTCCAGAGTCAGGCAGTGGTCAGAACCGGGAGGACTTTCAAAAGAGAATAGAAAAGGAGTACGGGAAAAACACTCTGGTTGACCTGACTAAACATACAAGACAAACTGGTGCAGAGAGACATGAAACGCAGGGAGAAATACACTGGGGAAAATAAGTGACACCTGGAGGGGGTGGAGACAATAAGAGGAACAGGTGAAACAGATCAGGGCGTGACATTGTCTTTGCTTTGGTTTGTTTGTTTGTCAATTAGGGTGTGTAGCGTGAATACGTGGTCTGTCGTACGGTAATTTGGTAAAAAGCCAATTTGACATTTGCTCAGTACATTGTTTTCACTGAGGAATAATGATAATGCAGAGGATTTTCCCAAGGTTGTTGTTATTGCATATCCCCCGGGAGTTATTGTGGTCAAATTTGTCTACACTTTTATGGATTGGGGTTCCAAATATTGGGGAAGATGCCAGAGCTGATGATGATGTTAAAGAATTTTTAATAAGTATAGCCAAATGGAATTTGTGGTCTGTATATTTTATCATTTAATTTAGGGTCTTTTTGGGTTGGAGGGGTCTTTAATAGTTGATTTGTATTTGATCATGAATATGTTTTTACTGTTTTTTCTTTGTTATCGAGCCAAAGAGATTGTAGAAGTGGTTTACCCATAAATCTCTGTTTTGGATAACTTTGTGTTATTTGTTTAGAGTTTTCCCATTTTCCCAGAAGTGGTTAGATTATATGGATTATTCAATTACATTGAGCTGATTTCTGACATGCTGTTCCTTCTTTTTCCATAGTGTATTTCAATTTTAGTGATTTTCACCATAGTGAAGAAGTAGGCTCAGGTTTTCTGTGTCTCTCCATCATGACACACACACACACACACAAACACACTGTGCTATTAAGTTCCTCAAATACAGCTCCTGTATCCTGGCCTTTGTCCCAGAGCTCAGTGGAGATGGCCAGTTGACAAAATGTGGAATACACACAAACACAGATGCTTGCTTTTTGTCAGTGTGGTGCACACATCTGGTCCCTGTGGAGACTGAGGGATTTGGAGAAGAAAAAAACACTATGATGAAGAGAGGGGAGGAGGAGAGAAGGTTCGGACGTAGATAGATGTTAAGGTTACTCTGGAGGGAAAGTAAAGAGGAGATACAAAGTTTTGTCTGTATAAAGATGTTTCTGCCGATAATATATTCTGTAATACCAGGTATCTGATGCTGTATCATGTTAGACAGAAGGTGACTGACAGATATGGACACTTGGTCAGGGATCAGTGTTGTGCCTTGTCTTCAGGTACAGGTAGATAACATTTCAACAGACTGTACTGGTCAGGGATCAGTGTTGTGTCTTCAGGTACAGGTAAATAACGTTTCAACAGACTGTACTGGTCAGGGATCAGTGTTGTGCCTTGTCTTCAGGTACAGGTAGATAACGTTTCAACAGACTGTACTGGTCAGGGATCAGTGTTGTGTCTTCAGGTAGATAACGCTTCAACATACTGTACTGGTCAGGGATCAGTGTTGTCTTCGGGTAGATAACGTTTCAACAGACTGTACTGGTCAGGGATCAGCGTTGTGTCTTCAGGTAGATAATGTTTTAACAGACTGTACTGGTCAGGGATCAGTGTTGTGCCTTGTCTTCAGGTACAGGTAGATAACGCTTCAACAGACTGTACTGGTCAGGGATCAGTGTTGTGCCTTGTCTTCAGGTACATGTAGATAACGCTTCAGACTGTACTGGACATACTATGTCTTAACAGATGGAAACATTTGTATGCTGGGTTGTTTGTGTGTGCATAGTATCAGCAGTGGTGTAAAGTACTTAAAAAAAATACTTTAAAGTACTACTTAAGTCTGGGGTATCTGTACTTCAATATTTATATTTTTCATTACTTTTACTTCACTACATTCCAAAATAAAATATTGTACTTTTTACTCCATACATTTTCATTGACATCCAAAAATACATTTTGAATGTTTAAAAGGACAGGAAAGTGGTCCAATTCACGCACTTATCAACAGAACATCCCTGGTGATCCCTACTGCCTCTGATCTGGCAGACTCACTAATCAGAGAACATCCCTACTGCCTCTGATCTGGGGAATGACCAGGGATGTTCTCTGTTTAGTGAGTGTGCCAGATCAGAGGCAATAGGGATGAACAGGGATCAAATCCATTTTATTAAAATATCCCTTAGATCAGCTGATATCTCAAAGTTCTGTACAGAAACCCAGCCTAAAACACCAAACAGCAAGCAATGCAGGTGTAGAAGCACGGTGGCTCGGAAAAACTCCCTACAAAGGCCAGAACCTAGAGGAACCAGGCTATGAGGGGTGGCCAGTCCTCTACTGGCTGTGCCGAGTGGAGATTAGAACAGAACATGGCCAAGATGTTCATAAATGACCAGCATGGTCAAATTATAATCACAGTAGTTGTCAAGGGTGCAGCAAGTCAGCACTTCAGGAGTAAATGTCAGTTGGCTTTTCATAGCCGATCAGTCAGAGTATCTCTACCGCTCCTACTGAGATGTTCGCTGTTTAGTGAGTCCGCCAGATCCTCTGATCTGGAGGACTCACTAAACAGAGAACATCCCTGGTCATCCTCTGATCTGGCAGACTCACTAAACAGAGAACATCCCTGGTCATCCTCTGATCTGGCAGACTCACTAAACAGAGAACATCCCTGGTCATCCTCTGATCTGGCGGACTCACTAAACACACCTGCTTTGTTTGTAAGTTAAGTCAATGTTGGAGTGCCTCTGCCTATCCGTAAATAAAATACAAGAAAGTGTCATCTGGTTTAGTTAAGATGAGTTAATCTTACTTTTACAAAAGTATATTTTATTAAATACATTTACTTTTGAGACTTACGTATATTTTAAACATTTACTCATGAAGAATTTTACCGGGTGACTTTCACTTAGGTCATTTTCTATTAAGGTATCTGTTACATACGCCTCTAAGAGGGAACACAACACCCTGCTACAACTCAACTCCCTGTGGAGTGAAAGAGCTATGGGACTGTAGGTAATCCAAGTAAGGATGACAAAGGCAGAAAATTTACCATTTACTAGGAATTTATTCCTTCACACTGTAAATTTGGAGAAATGGGGCTGAACGGAACCAAAGCAAGTAAATATCAAAGCCCCCTCTCCTACCTTACCTGCCTACCCACTACTTACCTAACCTACCTTACCTGCCTACCCACTACTTACCTAACCTACCTTACCTACCCACTACTTACCTAACCTACCTACCCACTACTTACCTAACCTCTCCTACCTTACCTGCCTACCCACTACTTACCTAACTAGCACCACCTGGTGCACTAACCAAAATACAGGGGGTGGTCCGCCCAGGTCTTAACTAGTGTGCGTAGACAGTGAATACTACGGGTTATGTATGCCCGCGGACCTCTTGCCTAAGCACTCCCTGGGTGCATTCCCCGTCCCCCCTGGAAACAAATGAGACAGAATAATACAAAGTACTTCACAACAAAAACTGAGAAAAAAAAAACTAACTCAGGACATTAAAGAAGCTCTCAATCGCTGAGCAACAAAGAAACACAAGAACAAAACAATCAGCTCTTTCTCAGCAACAACAAACACAGTACATACCAAACCTCTTCCTCAGCAACAACAAACATAGTACATACCAAATCTCTTCCTCAGCAACAACAAACATAGTACATACCAAACCTCTTCCTCAGCAACAACAAACACAGTACATACCAAACCTCTTCCTCAGCAACAACAAACATATTACATACCAAATCTCTTTCTAAACACACAACAACCAACATATCTCCTCTTACAAAGGAACACTGGCTTTTAGAGCTGGAGAAGGAGTCTGCAATGGGATACAGCTGTATCCTGACGAGAGGGCGGGGTCAGCTCCAATTAGCAATTGGGGCCGACCAATCAGCTGCTTGGGGGAATTTCAGGAAGCCGTCCTGAAACACACACATACAAACAAAACCACAACACAGGAACTGAGGAACGTAACAGTATCTTTACTTTTACTCAAGTATGACAACTGGGTACTTTTTCCATCACTGCATCTCAGTGAGGGAGCTGGTTGATAACGGTACATATTGAATAATGTATAGATTGTGGGCAATCTATACATCTATACTCTATACAGAGTCAAAGCAGCCAGATCAGCCGTGATACAAGTCAATATTCGACGTCCGTCCATGTCTGAGGTCGTCAGAAGATGACGTGGAAACCGGCCACTAGGGGCAACGGTGAGCACTGTTACCTTCAAGTAGGTTTAGTTTTTTCTAGGGTGTTGTGGACGGGGATAGTGGATTGACGTAAGCATCCGCTTCTGGTTCCAGAATCCAGTGATTGAACATTTTTTCGATATTTTTGTTTTAACCCTTAAAGCCCCAAATCTTAACCCTTAACTTAATCACTTGGAGATAATACGTAGCTTTAAGATTTCTGAAGTAATGCTTAAGCTTAACCCTAACCTGAAAAATGCAGAGCTAACGCCTTAACTTAACATTAAACACTGAAATTTGACATTTGGAACAACTTCTAAATGTTACGTTTGAGAAACATGGATGAATGTCAACTTCTGATGTGAGACTGTGAGATCTGGTTGGTCAGAGAGAGACTGTGAGATCTGGTTGGTCAGAGAGAGACTGTGAGATCTGGTTGGTCAGAGAGAGACTGTGAGATCTGGTTGGTCAGAGAGAGACTGTGAGATCTGGTTGGTCAGAGAGAGACTGTGAGATCTGGTTGTTCAGAGAGAGACTGTGAGATCTGGTTGGTCAGAGAGAGACTGTGAGATCTGGTTGGTCAGAGAGAGGTAATGTGAGATCTGGTTGGTCAGAGAGAGGTAATGTGAGATCTGGTTGGTCAGAGAGAGGTAATGTGAGATCTGGTTGGTCAGAGAGAGGTAATGTGAGATCTGGTTGGTCAGAGAGAGACTGAGATCTGGTTGGTCAGAGAGAGACTGTGAGATCTGGTTGGCCAGAGAGAGACTGTGAGATCTGGTTGGTCAGAGAGAGACTGTGAGATCTGGTTGGTCAGAGAGAGACTGTGAGATCTGGTTGGTCAGAGAGAGACTGTGAGATCTGGTTGGTCAGAGAGAGGTAATGTGAGATCTGGTTGGTCAGAGAGAGGTAATGTGAGATGAACCATGAAACATAATACAGAATGACATAATACAGAACATTAATAGACAAGAACAGCTCAAGGACAGAACTACATAAACATTTTGTAAAGGCACACGTAGCCTACATGTCAATACATACACACAAACTATCTAGGTCAAATAGGGGAGAGGCATTGTGCCGTGAAGTGTTGCTTTATCTGTATTTTGAAACCAGGTTTGCTGTTCATTTGAGCAATATGAGATGGAACAGAGTTCCATGCAATAAATGGCTCTATATAATCCTGTACGCTTTCTTGAATTTGTTCTGGATTTGGGGACTGTGACAAGACCCCTGGTGTTATGTCTGGTGGGATAAGTGTGTGTGTCAGAGCTGTGTGTAAGTTGACTATGAAAACAATTTGGAATTTTCAACACATTGTTTCTTTTTAAATGACGATTTGATGGACTCAGTCTCTCCTCAATTCTTAGCCAAGAGAGGAGACCGGCATGCATAGTATTTATATCAGCCCTCTGATTACAATTAAGAGCAAGACGTGTCGCTGTGTTCTGGGCCAGCTGCAGCTTAACTAGGTCTTTCCTTGCAGCACTGGACCACACAACTGGACAATAATCAAGATAAGACCAAACTAGAGCCTGCAGGACTTGCCCACATATTGCCCACACACTGCCCAAACACTGCCCACACACTGCCCACACACTGCCCACACACTGCCCACACACTGCCCAAACACTGCCCACACACTGCCCAAACACTGCCCAAACACTGCCCACACACTGCACAAACATACATCGTTACAAATAATACACTCAAAAATCTCTCCCCCTCTCTCTCTCTTCTCTCTTCTCACTAACACTAACACTTATTTAGCCACAGAAACATACCCCCTCTACCACCTCAGGCCTAAACACTGCCAAAACACACACAGAAGTCATGAACACTTCTCTGTTTACTCTCCTCCAAATGTCCTCCCAAATCCACTGTGTGTGTGTGTGTGTATGTTTGCGTGTTTAAATCTGTGTGTGTGTTCTTGTCCCAGATTATATTCCTGTTTTTGTTTGTTTCTGTTTGTTGCTTCGCTATTCAGTATATCAGTTTCATCAGATACGTCAGTACATCATTACATCAGTTATATCAGTACATCAGTTACATCACTACATCAGTACATCATTACATCAGTACATCAGTTATATCAGTACATCAGTTACATCACTACATCAGTACATCATTACATCAGTACATTAGTACATCATTACATCAGTTACATCAGTACATCAGTTATATCAGTACATCAGTTATATCAGTACATCAGTACATCAGTACATCAGTACATCAGTACATCAGTTACATTAGTACATCATTACATCAGTTTCATCAGATACGTCAGTACATCATTACATCAGTACATCAGTTACATCAGTACATCAGTTACATCAGTTACATCAGTTATATCAGTACATCAGTACATTAGTACATCATTACATCAGTACATCAGTTACATCAGTACATTAGTACATCATTACATCAGTACATTAGTACATCATTACATCAGTACATTAGTACATCATTACATCAGTACATCAGTTACATCAGTACATTAGTACATCATTACATCAGTACATCAGTTACATCAGTACATTAGTACATCATTACATCAGTACATTAGTACATCATTACATCAGTACATCAGTTACATCAGTACATTAGTACATCATTACATCAGTACATCAGTTACATCAGTACATTAGTACATCATTACATCAGTACATTAGTACATCATTACATCAGTACATCAGTTACATCAGTACATTAGTACATCATTACATCAGTACATCAGTTACATCAGTACATCAGTTACATCAGTACATCAGTACATCAGTACATCAGTTACATCAGCAGATTAGTACATCGGTACATTAGTACATCGGTACATTAGTACATCAGTACATTAGTACATCAGTACATTAGTACATCAGTACATTAGTGCATCAGTACATCAGTACATCAGTACCATCAGACTTTAGGAAAGCTGAGAGACTATATAACATTTCAGCACATGGATGTTCAATGCTTTAAGCACTATTCTCTTTACTGACATTTCAAACCAAGGACATTGTTTTAAAGGAGTAATATCGATATTGATTTCCTATTCATTTTCTACATATATACAGTACGCTGTGAACTTTCTTTATTTTTGCCATTCTTCTATGTTTTAGACCAGTGGTTCCCAAACATGTTGTAGTCCCGTGCCACTTCTAACATTCAACCTCCAGCTGTACCCCCTCTAGCACCAGGGTCAGCCAGCACACTCTCAAATGTTGTTTTTTTGCCATCATTGTAAGCCTGCCACACACACACACTATATGATACATTTACACATAAGAATGAGTATAATTGTCACAACCCGGCTCGTGGGAAGTGACAACGAGCTCTTGTAGGACCAGGGCTCAAATAATAATATAATAATAATCAATAAGTTTGCTCTTTATTTAACCATCTTTCATATAAAACCTGATTTGTGAATACAAAATTGGGAATAACTCACCACAGGTTAATGAGAAGGGTGTGCTTGAAAGGATGCACATAACTATGCAATGTTGGGTTGTATTGGAGAGTATCTCAGTCTTAAATCATTTTCCACACACAGTCTGTGCCTGTATTTAGTTTTCATGCCAGTGAGAGCCGAGAATCCACTCTCACATAGGTACGCGGTTGCAAAGGGCATCAGTGTCTTAACAGCGCGATTTTCCAAGGCAGGATACTCTGAGCGCAGCCCAATCCAGAAATCTGGCAGTAAATTCTGATTAAATTCAATTTTCACAGAACCGCTTGTTGCAATTTCGATGAGGCTCTCTTGTTCGGATATAGGTAATTGGACTAGAGGCAGGGCATGAAAGGGATAACGAATCCAGTTGTTTGTGTCGACTATTTCGGTTAAGTACCTGCGTAATTGCGCATCCAACTCACTCAGGTGCTTCACTATAACATATTTGACAATGTCCGTAAGCTTGAGTTCATTTGCACCCCAAAAAATCATACAATGATGAAATATCTGTGTGTTGTCCTTGTTAAGCTCGTATCTCAATTGAAAAAAGCTTCAGCATTTTGCCCCTTGATAACCAGCGCACTTCTGTATGTTGTAAAAGTGTTAAATGGTCGCTGCCCGTGTCATTGCATAATGCAGAAAATACGCGAGAGTTCAGGGGCCTTGCTTCGGCAAAGTTAACCATTTTCACTGTACTGTCCAAAATGTCTTTCAAGCTGTCAGGCATTCCCTTGGCAGCAACAGCCTCTTGGTGGATGCTGCAGTTACCACTCCACTATGTCTCCCTGTCATGGCTTTTGCGCCATCAGTACAGATACCAAGACATCTTGACTACCAAAGTTCATTTGAAGTCACAAAGCTGTCCAGTATTTTACAAATATATTATCCTGTTGTCCTGGTTTCCAATGGTTTGCAGAAGAGGATGTCTTCCTTAATTGACCCCCCCATAAAGTTAACGGACATATACCAGGAGCTGTGTCAGGCCCACCACGTCTGTTGACTCATCCAGCTGTAACAGACATATACCAGGAGCTGTGTCAGGCCCACCACGTCTGTTGACTCATCCAGCTGTAACAGACATATACCAGGAGCTGTGTCAGGCCCACCACGTCTGTTGACTCATCCAGCTGTAACAGACATATACCAGGAGCTGTGTCAGGCCCACCACGTCTGTTGACTCATTAGGCTGTAACAAACATATACCAGGAGCTGTGTCAGGCCCACCACAGCTGTTGACTCGTCCAGTTTAAGGCATGTAATTCACTGGCTTGTATGCGAAGCAGTAATTGTTTCAAAACAATGTAGTTCTCATGATATTTGCACCTCCCTGATGGTCCAACATCCCTGTCTGTTGTTCGGTGATTTCCCGGGTAAAGGGGCAGTAGCTCTTCAGCTGCATCAGATTCACAACTGTCAGTGTCCATGCTAGCTGGGCTAACAACAAATGTTGAGTTACTGATGCTAGCTGGGCTAACAACAAATGTTGAGTTACTGATGCTAGCTGGGCTAACAACAAATGTAGAATTACTGATGCTAGCATTGGATGTGATGGTAGTAGCAGTACTACCAGTAGAGCTGGTATGGGTCTCTATGGAAGTGGGCCTTACTTTTTTTAACCATTAATCAATTTTCGAGCAAATGGAATGAGCAGCAGCTACGTTTGGCTACATTCGGACTGTTAGTGGAATTCCCGCGAGAGAGTAATGGTTAATGTGATTGGATGTTAATTATTTGACTAGACTACCTGTATTTGACATTGTGTTGTTATTTTGTTACTCAAGATGTCTTCTCCCGTTCTCTGTTTCAAGATGTCTTCTCCCGTTCTCTGTTTCAAGATGTCTTCTCCCGTTCTCTGTTTCAAGATGTCTTATCCCGTTCTGTTTCAATATGTCCTCTCCCGTTCTCTGTTTCAAGATGTCTTATCCCGTTCTCTGTTTCAAGATGTCCTCTCTCGTTCTCTGTTTCAAGATGTCCTCTCCCGTTCTCTGTTTCAAGATGTCCTCTCCCGTTCTCTGTTTCAAGATGTCCTCTCCTGTTCTCTGTTTCAAGATATTCTCTGTTTCAAGATGTCCTCTCCTGTTCTCTTTTTCAATATGTCCTCTCCCGTTCTCTGTTTCAATATGTCCTCTCCCGTTCTCTGTTTCAAGATGTCCTCTCCTGTTCTCTTTTTCAATATGTCCTCTCCCGTTCTCTGTTTCAAGATGTCCTCTCCCGTTCTCTGTTTCAAGATGTCCTCTCCCGTTCTCTGTTTCAAGATGTCCTCTCCCGTTCTCTGTTTCAAGATGTCCACTCCCGTTCTCTGTTTCAAGATGTCCTCTCCTGTTCTCTGTTTCAAGATGTCCTCTCCCGTTCTCTGTTTCAAGATGTCCACTCCCGTTCTCTGTTTCAAGATGTCCTCTCCTGTTCTCTGTTTCAAGATGTCCTCTCCCGTTCTCTGCCAACCGAACATAACCCTGAGTAGCAGAACTCAAAACAGAGTTCATGATCCAATAATTTGATGATGATCTGATTATTCCTTACTGCAGTCCTATCAATCAAATCCAACAATAAATCACTCCAAACCATATAAATACGGGCCGTGGAAAAGTTTAATGTCATTTTATTACAATATGATTTATGAATCCAACGAAGAAGGATTACTAAATTGATGTAAATTACCCTTCATGATCACAGGGGTGACATGCTGCTTGACGATCACAGATGACGATGACATTAACTCTGCTACTCTGCTCTCTCACAACCATCAAGACCTTCAATGAAGTGAAATCTGACAATCACTTAACACTAATCATTTGAGGGAGATGTCAGCAATTAAGATCCAGTCAGAATGCTCAACAGTTGACCCTGCGAAGGATTAAGTAGACTGTGGGCTTCCGTGAAGAGTTAGGTGTGGAGTGGTGATGTAGACTGTGGTGTTCTGTGAAGGGTTAAGTGAGTGGTGATGTAGACTGTGGGGTCCTGTGAAGGGTTAAGTGAGTGGTGATGTATACTGTGGGGTCCTGTGAAGGGTTAAGTGAGTGGTGATGTAGACTGTGGGGTCCTGTGAAGGGTTAAGTGTGGAGTGGTGATGTAGACGGTGGTGTTCTGTGAAGGGTTAGGTGTGGAGTGGTGATGTAGACTGTGGGGTCCTGTGAAGGGTTAAGTGAGTGGTGATGTAGACTGTGGGGTCCTGTGAATGGTTAAGTGTGGAGAGGTGATGTTGACTGTGGTGTTCTGTGAATGGTTAAGTGTGGAGAGGTGATGTAGACTGTGGTGTTGTGTGGAGTGGTGATGTAGACTGTGGGGTCCTGTGAAGGGTTAAGTGAGTTGGTGATGTAGACTGTGGCATCCTGTGAAGGGTTAAGTGAGTTGTGATGTAGACTATTGGGTCCTGTGAAGGGTTAAGTGAGTGGTGATGTAGACAGTGGGGTCCTGTGAAGGGTTAAGTGAGTGGTGATGTAGACTGTGGGGTCCTGTGAAAGGTTAAGTGTGGAGTGGTGATGTAGACTGTGGGGTCCTGTGAAAGGTTAAGTGTGGAGAGGTGATGTAGACTGTGGTGTTGTGTGGAATGGTGATGTAGACTGTGGGGTCCTGTGAAGGGTTAAGTGAGATTTTGTGATGTAGACTATGGGGTCCTGTGAAGGGTTAGGTGTGGAGTGGTGATGTAGAATGTGTTGTTATGTGAAGTGTTAAGTGAGTGGTGATGTAGACTGTTGGGTTCTGTGAAGGGTTAAGTTAGTGGTGATGTAGACTGTGGGGTCCTGTGAAGGGTTAAGTGAGTGGTGATGTAGACTGTGGGGTTCTGTGAAGGGTTAAGTGAGTGATGATGTAGACTGTGGGGTCCTGTGAAGGGTTAAGTGTGGAGTGGTGATGTAGACTGTGGGGTCCTGTGAAGGGTTAGGTGAGTGGTGATATAGACTGTGGGGTCATGTGAAGGGTTAAGTGAGTGGTGATGTAGACTGTGGGGTCCTGTGAAGGGTTAAGTGAGTGGTGATGTAGACGGTGGGGTCCTGTGAAGGGTTAAGTGAGTGGTGATGTAGACTGTGGGGTCCTGTGAGTGGGATTGTAGACTGTGGGGTCCTGTGAAAGGTTAGGTGAGTGGTGATATAGACTGTGGTGTTCTGTGAAGGGTTAAGTGAGTGGTGATGTAGACTGTGGGGTCCTGTGAGTGGTGATGTAGACTGTGGGGTCCTGTGAAGGGTTAAGTGAGTGGTGATGTAGACTGTGGGGTCCTGTGAAGGGTTAAGTTTGGAGTGGTGATGTAGACTGTGGGGTCATGTGAGTGGTGATGTAGACTGTGGGGTCCTGTGAAGGGTTAAGTGAGTGGTGATGTAGACTGTGGTGTTCTGTGAAGGGTTAAGTGAGTGATGATGTAGACTGTGGTGTTCTGTGAAGGGTTAAGTGAGTGGTGATGTAGACTGTGGGGTCCTGTGAAGGGTTAAGTGAGTGGTGATGTAGACTTCGGGGTCCTGTGAGTGGTGATGTAGACTGTATGGTCCTGTGAAGAGTTAAGTGAGTGTTGATATAGACTGTGGGGTCCTGTGAAGGGTTAAGTGAGTGGTGATGTAGACTGTGGGGTCCTGTGAAGGGTTAAGTGAGTGGTGATATAGACTGTGGGGTCCTGTGAAGGGTTAAGTGAGTGGTGATGTAGACTGTGGTGTTCTGTGAAGGGTTAAGTGTGGAGTGGTGATGTAGACTGTGGGGTCCTGTGAAGGGTTAAGTGAGATTTTTTGGTGTAGACTATGGGGTCCTGTGAAGGGTTAGATGTGGAGTGGTGATGTAGAATGTGGTGTTATGTGAAGTGTTAAGTGAGTGGTGATGTAGACTGTTGGGTTCTGTGAAGGGTTAAATTAGTGGTGATGTAGACTGTGGGGTCCTGTGAAGGGTTAAGTGAGTGGTGATGTAGACTGTGGTGTTCTGTGAAGGGTTAAATTAGTGGTGATGTAGACTGTGGGGTCTTGTGAAGGGTTAAGTAAGTGGTGATGTAGACGGTGGGGTCCTGTGAAGGGTTAAGTGAGTGGTGATGTAGACTGTGGGGTCCTGTGAGTGGTGATGTAGACTGTGGGGTCCTGTGAAAGGTTAGGTGAGTGGTAATATAGACTGTGTGGTCCTGTGAAGGGTTAAGTGAGTGGTGATTTAGACTGTGGGGTCCTGTGAGTGGTGATGTAGACTGTGGGGTCCTGTGAAAGGTTAGGTGAGTGGTGATATAGACTGTGGTGTTCTGTGAAGGGTTAAGTGAGTGGTGATGTAGACTGTGGGGTCCTGTGAAGTGTTAAGTGAGTGGTGATGTAGACTGTGGGGTCCTGTGAGTGGTGATGTAGACTGTGGGGTCCAGTG
Source organism: Oncorhynchus clarkii lewisi (assembly GCF_045791955.1). Taxonomy (NCBI): domain Eukaryota; kingdom Metazoa; phylum Chordata; class Actinopteri; order Salmoniformes; family Salmonidae; genus Oncorhynchus; species Oncorhynchus clarkii. The sequence continues at coordinate 37,765,535 of NC_092170.1, forward strand.
AAGGGTTAAGTGAGTGGTGATGTAGACTGTGGGGTCCTGTGAAGGGTTAAGTGTGGAGTGGTGATGTAGACTGTGGGGTCATGTGAGTGGTGATGTAGACTGTGGGGTCCTGTGAAGGGTTAAGTGAGTGGTGATGTAGACTGTGGGGTCCTGTGAAGGGTTAAGTGAGTGGTGATATAGACTGTGGGGTCCTGTGAAGGGTTAAGTGAGTGGTGATGTAGACTGTGGTGTTCTGTGAAGGGTTAAGTGAGTGATGATGTAGACTGTGGTGTTCTGTGAAGGGTTAAGTGTGGAGTGGTGATGTAGACTGTGGGGTCCTGTAAAGGGTTAAGTGAGATTTTGTGGTGTAGATGATGGGGTCCTGTGAAGGGTTAGGTGTGGAGTGGTGATGTAGAATGTGGTGTTATGTGAAGTGTTAAGTGAGTGGTGATGTACACTGTTGGGTTCTGTGAAGGGTTAAATTAGTGGTGATGTAGACTGTGGGGTCCTGTGAAGGGTTAAGTGAGTGGTGATGTAGACTGTGGTGTTCTGTGAAGGGTTAAATTAGTGGTGATGTAGACTGTGGGGTCCTGTGAAGGGTTAAGTAAGTGGTGATGTAGACGGTGGGGTCCTGTGAAGGGTTAAGTGAGTGGTGATGTAGACTGTGGGGTCCTGTGAGTGGTGATGTAGACTGTGGGGTCCTGTGAAAGGTTAGGTGAGTGGTAATATAGACTGTGTGGTCCTGTGAAGGGTTAAGTGAGTGGTGATTTAGACTGTGGGGTCCTGTGAGTGGTGATGTAGGCTGTGGGGTCCTGTGAAAGGTTAGGTGAGTGGTGATATAGACTGTGGTGTTCTGTGAAGGGTTAAGTGAGTGGTGATGTAGACTGTGGGGTCCTGTGAAGTGTTAAGTGAGTGGTGATGTAGACTGTGGGGTCCTGTGAGTGGTGATGTAGACTGTGGGGTCCTGTGAAGGGTTAAGTGAGTGGTGATGTAGACTGTGGGGTCCTGTGAAGGGTTAAGTGTGGAGTGGTGATGTAGACTGTGGGGTCATGTGAGTGGTGATGTAGACTGTGGGGTCCTGTGAAGGGTTAAGTGAGTGGTGATGTAGACTGTGGGGTCCTGTGAAGGGTTAAGTGAGTGGTGATATAGACTGTGGGGTCCTGTGAAGGGTTAAGTGAGTGGTGATGTAGACTGTGGTGTTCTGTGAAGGGTTAAGTGATCGATGATGTAGACTGTGGTGTTCTGTGAAGGGTTAAGTGTGGAGTGGTGATGTAGACTGTGGGGTCCTGTGAAGGGTTAAGTGAGATTTTGTGGTGTAGACTATGGGGTCCTGTGAAGGGTTAGGTGTGGAGTGGTGATGTAGAATGTGGTGTTATGTGAAGTGTTAAGTGAGTGGTGATGTAGACTGTTGGGTTCTGTGAAGGGTTCAATTAGTGGTGATGTAGACTGTGGGGTCCTGTGAAGGGTTAAGTGAGTGGTGATGTAGACTGTGGTGTTCTGTGAAGGGTTAAGTGAGTGATGATGTAGACTGTGGGGTCCTGTGAAGGGTTAGGTGAGTGGTGATATAGACTGTGGGGTCATGTGAAGGGTTAAGTGAGTGGTGATGTAGACTGTGGGGTCCTGTGAAGGGTTAAGTAAGTGGTGATGTAGACGGTGGGGTCCTGTGAAGGGTTAAGTGAGTGGTGATGTAGACTGTGGGGTCCTGTGAGTGGTGATGTAGACTGTGGGGTCCTGTGAAAGGTTAGGTGAGTGGTAATATAGACTGTGTGGTCCTGTGAAGGGTTAAGTGAGTGGTGATTTAGACTGTGGGGTCCTGTGAGTGGTGATGTAGACTGTGGGGTCCTGTGAAAGGTTAGGTGAGTGGTGATATAGACTGTGGTGTTCTGTGAAGGGTTAAGTGAGTGGTGATGTAGACTGTGGGGTCCTGTGAAGTGTTAAGTGAGTGGTGATGTAGACTGTGGGGTCCTGTGAGTGGTGATGTAGACTGTGGGGTCCTGTGAAGGGTTAAGTGTGGAGTGGTGATGTAGACTGTGGGGTCATGTGAGTGGTGATGTAGACTGTGGGGTCCTGTGAAGGGTTAAGTGAGTGGTGATGTAGACTGTGGTGTTCTGTGAAGGGTTAAGTGAGTGATGATGTAGACTGTGGTGTTCTGTGAAGGGTTAAGTGAGTGGTGATGTAGACTGTGAGGTCCTGTGAAGGGTTAAGTGAGTGGTGATCTAGACTGTGGGGTCCTGTGAGTGGTGATGTAGACTGTATGGTCCTGTGAAGAGTTAAGTGAGTGGTGATATAGACCGTGGGGTCTTGTGAAGGGTTAAGTGAGTGGCGATGTAGACTGTGGGGTCCTGTGAAGGGTTAAGTGAGTGGTGATATAGACTGTGGGGTCCTGTGAAGGGTTAAGTGAGTGGTGATGTAGACTGTGGGGTCCTGTGAAGGGTTTTGTGAGTGGTGATGTAGACTGTGGTGTTCTGTGAAGAGTTAAGTGAGTGGTGATGTAGACTGTGGGGTCCTGGGAAGGGTTAAGTGAGTGGTTATGTAGACTGTGATGTTCTGTGAAGGGTTAAGTGAGTGGTGACGTAGACTGTAGGGTCCTGTAAAGGGTTAAGTGAGTGGTGATGTAGACTGTGGGGTCCTGTGAAGGGTTTTGTGTGGAGTGGTGATGTAGACTGTGGGGTCCTGTGAGTGGTGATGTAGACTGTGGGGTCCTGTGAAAGGTTAGGTGAGTGGTAATATAGACTGTGTGGTCCTGTGAAGGGTTAAGTGAGTGGTGATTTAGACTGTGGGGTCCTGTGAGTGGTGATGTAGACTGTGGGGTCCTGTGAAGGGTTTTGTGAGTGGTGATGTAGACTGTGGTGTTCTGTGAAGAGTTAAGTGAGTGGTGATGTAGACTGTGGGGTCCTGGGAAGGGTTAAGTGAGTGGTTATGTAGACTGTGATGTTCTGTGAAGGGTTAAGTGAGTGGTGACGTAGACTGTAGGGTCCTGTAAAGGGTTAAGTGAGTGGTGATGTAGACTGTGGGGTCCTGTGAAGGGTTTTGTGTGGAGTGGTGATGTAGACTGTGGGGTCCTGTGAGTGGTGATGTAGACTGTGGGGTCCTGTGAAAGGTTAGGTGAGTGGTAATATAGACTGTGTGGTCCTGTGAAGGGTTAAGTGAGTGGTGATTTAGACTGTGGGGTCCTGTGAGTGGTGATGTAGACTGTGGGGTCCTGTGAAAGGTTAGGTGAGTGGTGATATAGACTGTGGTGTTCTGTGAAGGGTTAAGTGAGTGGTGATGTAGACTGTGGGGTCCTGTGAAGTGTTAAGTGAGTGGTGATGTAGACTGTGGGGTCCTGTGAGTGGTGATGTAGACTGTGGGGTCCTGTGAAGGGTTAAGTGAGTGGTGATGTAGACTGTGGGGTCCTGTGAAGGGTTAAGTGTGGAGTGGTGATGTAGACTGTGGGGTCATGTGAGTGGTGATGTAGACTGTGGGGTCCTGTGAAGGGTTAAGTGAGTGGTGATGTAGACTGTGGGGTCCTGTGAAGGGTTAAGTGAGTGGTGATATAGACTGTGGGGTCCTGTGAAGGGTTAAGTGAGTGGTGATGTAGACTGTGGTGTTCTGTGAAGGGTTAAGTGAGTGATGATGTAGACTGTGGTGTTCTGTGAAGGGTTAAGTGTGGAGTGGTGATGTAGACTGTGGGGTCCTGTGAAGGGTTAAGTGAGATTTTGTGGTGTAGACTATGGGGTCCTGTGAAGGGTTAGGTGTGGAGTGGTGATGTAGAATGTGGTGTTATGTGAAGTGTTAAGTGAGTGGTGATGTAGACTGTTGGGTTCTGTGAAGGGTTCAATTAGTGGTGATGTAGACTGTGGGGTCCTGTGAAGGGTTAAGTGAGTGGTGATGTAGACTGTGGGGTCCTGTGAAGGGTTAGGTGAGTGGTGATATAGACTGTGGGGTCATGTGAAGGGTTAAGTGAGTGGTGATGTAGACTTTGGGGTCCTGTGAAGGGTTAAGTAAGTGGTGATGTAGACGGTGGGGTCCTGTGAAGGGTTAAGTGAGTGGTGATGTAGACTGTGGGGTCCTGTGAGTGGTGATGTAGACTGTGGGGTCCTGTGAAAGGTTAGGTGAGTGGTAATATAGACTGTGTGGTCCTGTGAAGGGTTAAGTGAGTGGTGATTTAGACTGTGGGGTCCTGTGAGTGGTGATGTAGACTGTGGGGTCCTGTGAAAGGTTAGGTGAGTGGTGATATAGACTGTGGTGTTCTGTGAAGGGTTAAGTGAGTGGTGATGTAGACTGTGGGGTCCTGTGAAGTGTTAAGTGAGTGGTGATGTAGACTGTGGGGTCCTGTGAGTGGTGATGTAGACTGTGGGGTCCTGTGAAGGGTTAAGTGAGTGGTGATGTAGACTGGTGGGTCCTGTGAAGGGTTAAGTGTGGAGTGGTGATGTAGACTGTGGGGTCATGTGAGTGGTGATGTAGACTGTGGGGTCCTGTGAAGGGTTAAGTGAGTGGTGATGTAGACTGTGGTGTTCTGTGAAGGGTTAAGTGAGTGATGGTGTAGACTGTGGTGTTCTGTGAAGGGTTAAGTGAGTGGTGATGTAGACTGTGAGGTCCTGTGAAGGGTTAAGTGAGTGGTGATGTAGACTGTGGGGTCCTGTGAGTGGTGATGTAGACTGTATGGTCCTGTGAAGAGTTAAGTGAGTGGTGATATAGACTGTGGGGTCCTGTGAAGGGTTAAGTGAGTGGTGATGTAGACTGTGGGGTCCTGTGAAGGGTTAAGTGAGTGGTGATATAGACTGTGGGGTCCTGTGAAGGGTTAAGTGAGTGGTGATGTAGACTGTGGGGTCCTGTGAAGGGTTTTGTGAGTGGTGATGTAGACTGTGGTGTTCTGTGAAGAGTTAAGTGAGTGGTGATGTAGACTGTGGGGTCCTGGGAAGGGTTAAGTGAGTGGTTATGTAGACTGTGATGTTCTGTGAAGGGTTAAGTGAGTGGTGACGTAGACTGTAGGGTCCTGTAAAGGGTTAAGTGAGTGGTGATGTAGACTGTGGGGTCCTGTGAAGGGTTTTGTGTGGAGTGGTGATGTAGACTGTGGGGTCCTGTGAGTGGTGATGTAGACTGTGGGGTCCTGTGAAGGGTTAAGTGTATAATCCAGGTGGTTTATTTCAGAAAGCTCAGTGCTCTGTAGGTATGTCTCAGCATACATGTGAGTATCAGTCAATGGGTGTGTGTGAGGTTATCAACCATTTAGCAGCCGGTGAACCGCAGCCTACAGGTTATGATGTAGTGCATGAGCCCAGCACATTCAATTACAGGTCAGAGGTTAACACACCACATCAGCACGGGGCATCCATCACAACCTCCATAGATATTGTGTACAGAGAGGTGGGGTCGGGGGGTATGTGTGCACCGTTCGTGTGCATGACATTGCGTGAATACGCGTATCTGTGTTATCATCAAGGTTATTTTATTTGCAATTGGGGTCATGTAAGTGTTTATGCATCACTTGTAATTTAGACCCAAGTTCTTTGAGGATTTAGATCAGAAGACAGACGTGTTGCCTGTTGGATGAGGAGTGCACAACTCTCTTCCTTGAGGGGTTTTTCATCTTTCCCTTTTAATCAGAGAGTGGATAACCTGATGTGTGCTCTCTCTGGCTAGTCGATAACATTAATTAATCAATGAAGTCTCAGAGAGATACTGAATGAAATCAACAGGACTGGAGTTATCCACCACTAGGCCACTCCAGTGGGGGAACTGCTAAAGACAGACAGCTAAAACCAGACAGTTAAAACCAGACAGTTAAAAACAGACAGTTAAAACCAGACAGTTAAAACCAGACAGTTAAAACCAGACTGCTAAAGACAGATAGCTAAAGACAGACAGCTAAAGACAGACTGCTAAAGACAGGCATTTGAAGACAGACAGCTGAAGACAGACAGCTAAAGACAGACAACTAGAGAGACAACAAAAAATAGTCAGTAAAAGACAGACAGCTGAAGACAGACAGTTAAAGACAGACAGCTGAAGACAGACAACTAGAGATAGACAGCTAAAGACAGACAGTTAAAGACAGACAGCTGAAGACAGACAGCTAAAGACAGACAACTAGAGATAGACAGCTAAAGACAGACAGTTAAAGACAGACAACTAGAGACAGACAACTAGAGATAGTCAGTTAAAGACAGACAGTTGAAAACAGACCACTAAAGACAAACCAGTAAAGACAGACAGCTGTGTATGTGTGTGTGTGTGTGACAGACAGACAGACATCATCCCTGTACTGCCATACCATGTGTGTGTGTGGTGTACGTGTGTAAGGGCGAATGGGGATAAAAATGTTCAATCTTTTTTTTTTTTATTATGACAGGGGTGTTACGGAAGGCCAGGTGAGTTTGACAGGGGTGATACGGAAGGCCAGGTGAGTTTGACAGGGGTGATACGGAACGCCAGGTGCGTTCCGTATCAATGCTTCTCTCACTACCATTAAGTAAATATCACTGAGGTGTTGAAACAGAACAAATGGATTTAAAATAGAAGACTAGACCCCAATCTGTCAAACGCACACACACACACACACACACACACACACACACACACACACACACACACACACACCACACACACACACACACACACACACACATAAACAACCACAGTAGGCCCCACTTTTTCCTCTCAATGTTATTAGACTGTATTCCATTGCTAGACAGCATCATTAGATTACCCAAGGTTCCTGGAATACTCTGAGTGTGCTGTTTTGTTTGGCATTGGATGGCAAAATACAGATGAATCAGTCCAATAGACCAATTAGGCTGGGAGATTTCCTGGTAATGGGTGGGGTTATGTCTCTTTTGGGAAATGATTCTCTCTAGAGAGCCAATGGGAATTCAGCAATGGGTTCTTAACTCATAATGTTACATTATACATCCCTGTGATGACCTGATAGGGATTACCCTCTGAGATTTAACATAGAAATAGAATATGTAGATCAGACAGAGATTCTCTCTGTCTACATTTGAAGATGAACAAAGAAGAACATCGAAGCGATCCTGAGGGAAAACTAGACGAGAGAGAGAGAGAGAGAGAGAAACAAACGGAGGCAGGGAGGGAGGCAGGGAGGGAGGCAGGGAGGGAGGCAGGGAGGGAGGGAGGGAGGGAGGGAGGGAGGGAGGGAGGGAGGGAGGGAGGGAGGGAGAGCGAGAGAGAGAAACAGGGTGAGAGAGACAGAGGGAGAGAGAGACAGAGGGAGAGAGAGACAGAGGGAGAGAGAGAAACAGAGGGAGAGAGAGACAGAGGGAGAGAGAGACAGAGGGAGAGAGAGACAGAGGATGATACAGAGGGAGTGAGAGAGAGACAGTCATACAGAGGTTAGGGAGAGACAGCGGGAGAGACAGAGAGAGAGAGAGAGAATATGTTTTTAATGCCCAGTCCCATGTATGTACAGCTTTATTCTTGAGAAGGTTCAAGCTGTCAGCATTCCAAACGGTTTTCAGAGTGAGTGCTCTCTGTAACGCTGCATGGGAGAGGAACAAGTCAATTCCTGGAATGAGAACCATCAGACATTTCCCAACGCATCAAATCAAATCAAATCAAATTTTATTTGTCACATACACATGGTTAGCAGATGTTAATGCGAGTGTAGCGAAATGCTTGTGCTTCTAGTTCCGACAATGCAGTAATAACAAGTAATCTAACTAACAATTCCAAAACTACTGTCTTGTACACAGTGTAAGGAGATAAAGAATATGTACATAAGGATATATGAATGAGTGATGGTACAGAGCAGCATAGGCAAGATACAGTAGATGGTATCGAGTACAGTATGTACAAATGAGATGAGTATGTAAACAAAGTGGCATAGTTTAAAGTGGCTAGTGATACATGTATTACATAAGGATACAGTCGATGATATAGAGTACAGTATATACGTATGCATATGAGATTAATAATGTAGGGTAAGTAACATTATATAAGGTAGCATTGTTTAAAGTGGCTAGTGATATATTTACATCATTTCCCATCAATTCCCATTATTAAAGTGGCTGGAGTTGAGTCAGTGTGTTGGCAGCAGCCACTCAGTGTTAGTGGTGGCTGTTTAACAGTCTGATGGCCTTGAGATAGAAGCTGTTTTTCAGTCTCTCGGTCCCAGCTTTGATGCACCTGTACTGACCTCGCCTTCTGGATGATAGCGGGGTGAACAGGCAGTGGCTCGGGTGGTTGATGTCCTTGATGATCTTTATGGCCTTCCTGTGACATCGGGTGGTGTAGGTGTCCTGGAGGGCAGGTAGTTTGCCCCCGGTGATGCATTGTGCAGACCTCACTACCCTCTGGAGAGCCTTACGGTTGAGGGCGGTGCAGTTGCCATACCAGGCGGTGATACAGCCCGCCAGGATGCTCTCGATTGTGCATCTGTAGAAGTTTGTGAGTGCTTTTGGTGACAAGCCAAATTTCTTCAGCCTCCTGAGGTTGAAGAGGCGCTGCTGCGCCTTCTTCACGATGCTGTCTGTGTGAGTGGACCAATTCAGTTTGTCTGTGATGTGTATGCCGAGGAACTTAAAACTTGCTACCCTCTCCACTACTGTTCCATCGATGTGGATAGGGGGGTGTTCCCTCTGCTGTTTCCTGAAGTCCACAATCATCTCCTTAGTTTTGTTGACGTTGAGTGTGAGGTTATTTTCCTGACACCACACTCCGAGGGCCCTCACCTCCTCCCTGTACGCCGTCTCGTCGTTGTTGGTAATCAAGCCTACCACTGTTGTGTCGTCCGCAAACTTGATGATTGAGTTGGAGGCGTGCATGGCCACGCAGTCGTGGGTGAACAGGGAGTACAGGAGAGGGCTCAGAACGCACCCTTGTGGGGCCCCAGTGTTGAGGATCAGCGGGGAGGAGATGTTGTTGCCTACCCTCACCACCTGGGGGCGGCCCGTCAGGAAGTCCAGTACCCAGTTGCACAGGGCGGGGTCGAGACCCAGGGTCTCGAGCTTGATGACGAGCTTGGAGGGTACTATGGTGTTGAATGCCGAGCTGTAGTCGATGAACAGCATTCTCACATAGGTATTCCTCTTGTCCAGATGGGTTAGGGCAGTGTGCAGTGTGGTTGAGATTGCATCGTCTGTGGACCTATTTGGGCGGTAAGCAAATTGGAGTGGGTCTAGGGTGTCAGGTAGGGTGGAGGTGATATGGTCCTTGACTAGTCTCTCAAAGCACTTCATGATGACGGATGTGAGTGCTACGGGGCGGTAGTCGTTTAGCTCAGTTACCTTAGCTTTCTTGGGAACAGGAACAATGGTGGCCCTCTTGAAGCATGTGGGAACAGCAGACTGGTATAGGGATTGATTGAATATGTCCGTAAACACACCGGCCAGCTGGTCTGCGCATGCTCTGAGGGCGCGGCTGGGGATGCCGTCTGGGCCTGCAGCCTTGCGAGGGTTAACACGTTTAAATGTCTTACTCACCTCGGCTGCAGTGAAGGAGAGACCGCATCAACTCCATAATCCTAACACACATGCACACTCGCACACGCACGCACGCACAGACACATACAGACACATACAGACAGACACATAGACACACAAACAGTAAGACAGACATACACACAGACAGACACACAGAAACAGACACGCAGACACACAGACAGAAACAGACAGAAACAGACAGAAACAGACAGACAGACAGACAGACAGACAGACAGACACACAGACACACAGACACACAGACACACAGACACACAGAGACATAGACAGACAGAGATCATCCCTATACTGCTTTACTGCTGACCTAACCTGACCTGACCTGGGATTCAATTTCACATTTCCAACAGCACTTCATCAAGTCAAATATTCTAGTGACACAGCAATAAGCTAGCTAGTCATTCCATTACTGACAGATGATTTTATATATCAGAATGGGTTACATTACTAGATGGAAAACATCTGGTACACACACACACACACACACACACACACACACACACACACACACACACACACACACACACACACGCTAGTCCCAGGGATGTATTTCTAGCCTTGAGAAGCTCTGTTCTGAACAGGCCCGCTTTTCTCCCCAGCTATACCCTTCAACTCCTAATCAATGGCTAAAGAAGTACACATGAAGAATGATGTTTTTCAGAAAGAGAGGGGAAAGTCAATGTGGCATTCCCCGTTGAAAGGCAAGAAAAAAGAGGAGGAGGAGAAGGAGAGAGAACAGAATGAGGTTATGGGGGGAGGAGGAGAAGGAGAGAAAGAGTAAACAGAATGAGGTTATGGGGGGAGGAGGAGAAGGAGAGAAAGAGAAAACAGAATGAGGTTATGGAGGGAGGAGGAGAAGGAGAGAAAACAGAATGAGGTTATGGGGGAGGAGGAGAAGGAGAGAAAACAGAATGAGGTTATGGGGGGAGGAGGAGAAGGAGAGAAAGAGAACAGAATGAGGTTATGGGGGGAGGAGTAGAAGGAGAGAGAACAGAATGAGGTTATGGGGGAGGAGGAGAAGGAGAGAAAGAGGAAACAGAATGAGGTTATGGGGGGAGGAGGAGAAGGAGACAGAACAGAATGAGTTTATGGGGGAGGAGGAGAAGGAGAGAAAGAGAAAACAGAATGAGGTTATGGGGGAGGAGGAGAAGGAGAGAGAGAAAAGAGAATGAGGTTATTGGGGGAGGAGGAGAAGGAGATAGAACAGAATGAGGTTATGGGGGGAGGAGGAGAAGGAGAGAAAGAGAAAACAGAATGAGGTTATGGGGGAGGAGGAGAAGGAGAGAAAGAGAAAACCGAATGAGGTTATGGGGGGGAGGAGGAGAAGGAGAGAGAACAGAATGAGGTTATGGGGGGAGGAGGAGAAGGAGAGAGAACAGAATGAGGTTATGGGGGGGAGGAGGAGAAGGAGAGAAAGAGTAAACAGAATGAGGTTATGGGGGGAGGAGGAGAAGGAGAGAGAACATAATGAGGTTATGGGGGGGAGGAGGAGAAGGAGAGAAATAGTAAACAGAATGAGGTTATGGGGGGAGGAGTAGAAGGAGGGAGAACAGAATGAGGTTATGGGGGGAGGAGGAGAAGGAGAGAAAGAGTAAACAGAATGAGTTTATGGGGGGAGGAGGAGAAGGAGAGAAAGAGAAAACAGAATGAGGTTATGGGGGAGGAGGAGAAGGAGAGAGAGAAGACAGAATGAGGTTATGGGGGGAGGAGGAGAAGGAGAGAGAACAGAATGAGGTTATGGGGGGGAGGAGGAGAAGGAGAGAAAGAGAAAACAGAATGAGGTTATGGGGGAGGAGGAGAAGGAGAGAGAACAGAATGAGGTTATGGGGGGAGGAGGAGAAGGATAGAAAGAGAAAACAGAATGAGGTTATGGGGGGAGGAGGAGAAGGAGAGAGAACAGAATGAGGTTATGGGGGGAGGAGGAGAAGGAGAGAAAGAGAAAACAGAATGAGGTTATGGGGGAGGAGGAGAAGGAGAGAAAACAGAATGAGGTTATGGGGGGAGGAGGAGAAGGAGAGAAAGAGAAAACAGAATGAGGTTATGGGGGGGAGGAGGAGAAGGAGAGAGAACAGAATGAGGTTATGGGGGGAGGAGGAGAAGGAGAGAAAGAGAAAACAGAATGAGGTTATGGGGGGAGGAGTAGAAGGAGAGAGAACAGAATGAGGTTATGGGGGAGGAGGAGAAGGAGAGAAAGAGGAAACAGAATGAGGTTATGGGGGGAGGAGGAGAAGGAGACAGAACAGAATGAGTTTATGGGGGAGGAGGAGAAGGAGAGAAAGAGAAAACAGAATGAGGTTATGGGGGAGGAGGAGAAGGAGAGAGAGAAAACAGAATGAGGTTATTGGGGGAGGAGGAGAAGGAGAGAGAACAGAATGAGGTTATGGGGGGAGGAGGAGAAGGAGAGAAAGAGAAAACAGAATGAGGTTATGGGGGAGGAGGAGAAAGAGAAAACCGAATGAGGTTATGGGGGGGAGGAGGAGAAGGAGAGAGAACAGAATGAGGTTATGGGGGGAGGAGGAGAAGGAGAGAGAACAGAATGAGGTTATGGGGGGGAGGAGGAGAAGGAGAGAAAGAGTAAACAGAATGAGGTTATGGGGGGAGGAGGAGAAGGAGAGAGAACATAATGAGGTTATGGGGGGGAGGAGGAGAAGGAGAGAAAGAGTAAACAGAATGAGGTTATGGGGGGAGGAGTAGAAGGAGGGAGAACAGAATGAGGTTATGGGGGGAGGAGGAGAAGGAGAGAAAGAGTAAACAGAATGAGTTTATGGGGGGAGGAGGAGAAGGAGAGAAAGAGAAAACAGAATGAGGTTATGGGGGAGGAGGAGAAGGAGAGAGAGAAGACAGAATGAGGTTATGGGGGGAGGAGGAGAAGGAGAGAGAACAGAATGAGGTTATGGGGGGGAGGAGGAGAAGGAGAGAAAGAGAAAACAGAATGAGGTTATGGGGGAGGAGGAGAAGGAGAGAGAACAGAATGAGGTTATGGGGGGAGGAGGAGAAGGATAGAAAGAGAAAACAGAATGAGGTTATGGGGGGAGGAGGAGAAGGAGAGAGAACAGAATGAGGTTATGGGGGGAGGAGGAGAAGGAGAGAAAGAGAAAACAGAATGAGGTTATGGGGGAGGAGGAGAAGGAGAGAAAACAGAATGAGGTTATGGGGGGAGGAGGAGAAGGAGAGAAAGAGAAAACAGAATGAGGTTATGGGGGGGAGGAGGAGAAGGAGAGAGAACAGAATGAGGTTATGGGGGGAGGAGGAGAAGGAGAGAAAGAGAAAACAGAATGAGGTTATGGGGGGAGGAGTAGAAGGAGAGAGAACAGAATGAGGTTATGGGGGAGGAGGAGAAGGAGAGAAAGAGGAAACAGAATGAGGTTATGGGGGGAGGAGGAGAAGGAGACAGAACAGAATGAGTTTATGGGGGAGGAGGAGAAGGAGAGAAAGAGAAAACAGAATGAGGTTATGGGGGAGGAGGAGAAGGAGAGAGAGAAAACAGAATGAGGTTATTGGGGGAGGAGGAGAAGGAGAGAGAACAGAATGAGGTTATGGGGGGAGGAGGAGAAGGAGAGAAAGAGAAAACAGAATGAGGTTATGGGGGAGGAGGAGAAGGAGAGAAAGAGAAAACCGAATGAGGTTATGGGGGGGAGGAGGAGAAGGAGAGAGAACAGAATGAGGTTATGGGGGGAGGAGGAGAAGGAGAGAGAACAGAATGAGGTTATGGGGGGGAGGAGGAGAAGGAGAGAAAGAGTAAACAGAATGAGGTTATGGGGGAGGAGGAGAAGGAGAGAGAACATAATGAGTTTATGGGGGGAGGAGGAGAAGGAGAGAAAGAGAAAACAGAATGAGGTTATGGGGGGAGGAGGAGAAGGAGAGAAAGAGAAAACAGAATGAGGTTATGGGGGAGGAGGAGAAGGAGAGAAAGAGAAAACCGAATGAGGTTATGGGGGGGAGGAGGAGAAGGAGAGAGAACAGAATGAGGTTATGGGGGGAGGAGGAGAAGGAGAGAGAACAGAATGAGGTTATGGGGGGGAGGAGGAGAAGGAGAGAAAGAGTAAACAGAATGAGGTTATGGGGGGAGGAGGAGAAGGAGAGAGAACATAATGAGTTTATGGGGGGAGGAGGAGAAGGAGAGAAAGAGAAAACAGAATGAGGTTATGGGGGGAGGAGGAGAAGGAGAGAAAGAGGATACATAATGAGGTTATGGGGGAGGAGGAGAAGGAGAGAAAGAGGAAACAGAATGAGGTTATGGGGGAGGAGGAGAAGGAGAGAAAGAGGAAACAGAATGAGGTTATGGGGGAGGAGGAGAAGGAGAGAAAGAGGAAACAGAATGAGATTATGGGGGAGGAGGAGAAGGAGAGAAAGAGGAAACAGAATGAGGTTATGGGGGAGGAGGAGAAGGAGAGAGAACAGAATCAGGATATGGGGGGAGGAGGAGAAGGAGAGAAAGCGAAAACAGAATGAGGTTATGGGGGAGGAGGAGAAGGAGAGAGAGAGGAAACAGAATGAGGTTATGGGGGAGGAGGAGAAGGAGAGAAAGAGAAAACAGAATGAGGTTATGGGGGGAGGAGGAGAAGGAGAGAAAGTGGAAACAGAATGAGGTTATGGGGGAGGAGGAGAAGGAGAGAAAGAGGAAACAGAATGAGGTTATGGGGGAGGAGGAGAAGGAGAGAAAGAGGAAACAGAATGAGGTTATGGGGGAGGAGGAGAAGGAGAGAAAGAGGAAACAGAATGAGGTTATGGGGGAGGAGGAGAAGGAGAGAAAGAGGAAACAGAATGAGGTTATGGGGGAGGAGGAGAAGGAGAGAGAACAGAATGAGGTTATGGGGGGAGGAGGAGAAGGAGAGAAAGAGAAAACAGAATGAGGTTATGGGGGGAGGAGGAGAAGGAGAGAGAACAGAATGAGGTTATGGGGGGAGGAGGAGAAGGAGAGAAAGAGAAAACAGAATGAGGTTAAGGGGTGGGAGGAGGAGAAGGAGAGAGAACATAATGAGTTTATGGGGGGAGGAGGAGAAGGAGAGAAAGAGAAAACAGAATGAGGTTATGGGGGGAGGAGGAGAAGGAGAGAAAGAGGATACATAATGAGGTTATGGGGGAGGAGGAGAAGGAGAGAAAGAGGAAACAGAATGAGGTTATGGGGGAGGAGGAGAAGGAGAGAAAGAGGAAACAGAATGAGGTTATGGGGGAGGAGGAGAAGGAGAGAAAGAGGAAACAGAATGAGGTTATGGGGGAGGAGGAGAAGGAGAGAAAGAGGAAACAGAATGAGGTTATGGGGGAGGAGGAGAAGGAGAGAGAACAGAATGAGGTTATGGGGGGAGGAGGAGAAGGAGAGAAAGAGAAAACAGAATGAGGTTATGGGGGAGGAGGAGAAGGAGAGAGAGAGGAAACAGAATGAGGTTATGGGGGAGGAGGAGAAGGAGAGAAAGAGAAAACAGAATGAGGTTATGGGGGGAGGAGGAGAAGGAGAGAAAGTGGAAACAGAATGAGGTTATGGGGGAGGAGGAGAAGGAGAGAAAGAGGAAACAGAATGAGGTTATGGGGGAGGAGGAGAAGGAGAGAAAGAGGAAACAGAATGAGGTTATGGGGGAGGAGGAGAAGGAGAGAAAGAGGAAATATAATGAGGTTATGGGGGAGGAGGAGAAGGAGAGAAAGAGGAAACAGAATGAGGTTATGGGGGAGGAGGAGAAGGAGAGAAAGAGAAAACAGAATGAGGTTATGGGGGAGGAGGAGAAGGAGAGAAAGAGGAAACAGAATGAGGTTATGGGGGAGGAGGAGAAGGAGAGAAAGAGAAAACAGAATGAGGTTATGGGGGAGGAGGAGAAGGAGAGAAAGAGAAAACAGAATGAGGTTATGGGGGAGGAGGAGAAGGAGAGAAAGAGGAAACAGAATGAGGTTATGGGGGAGGAGGAGAAGGAGAGAAAGAGGAAACAGAATGAGGTTATGGGGGAGGAGGAGAAGGAGAGAAAGAGGAAACAGAATGAGGTTATGGGGGAGGAGGAGAAGGAGAGAAAGAGGAAACAGAATGAGGTTATGGGGGAGGAGGAGAAGGAGAGAAAGGGGAAACAGAATGAGGTTATGGGGGAGGAGGAGAAGGAGAGAAAGAGGAAACAGAATGAGGTTATGGGGGAGGAGGAGAAGGAGAGAAAGAGGAAACAGAATGAGGTTATGGGGGACGAGGAGAAGGAGAGAAAGAGGAAACAGAATGAGGTTATGGGGGAGGAGGAGAAGGAGAGAAAGAGGAAACAGAATGAGGTTATGGGGGAGGAGGAGAAGGAGAGAAAGAGAAAACAGAATGAGGTTATGGGGGAGGAGGAGAAGGAGAGAAAGAGGAAACAGAATCAGGTTATGGGGGAGGAGGAGAAGGAGAGAAAGAGGAAACAGAATGAGGTTATGGGGGAGGAGGAGAAGGAGAGAAAGAGGAAACAGAATGAGGTTATGGGGGAGGAGGAGAAGGAGAGAAAGAGAAAACAGAATGAGGTTATGGGGGGAGGAGTAGAAGGAGAGAGAACAGAATGAGGTTATGGGGGAGGAGGAGAAGGAGAGAAAGAGGAAACAGAATGAGGTTATGGGGGGAGGAGTAGAAGGAGAGAAAGAGAAAACAGAATGAGGTTATGGGGGGAGGAGTAGAAGGAGAGAGAACAGAATGAGGTTATGGGGGAGGAGGAGAAGGAGAGAAAGAGGAAACAGAATGAGGTTATGGGGGAGGAGTAGAAGGAGAGAGAACAGAATGAGGTTATGGGGGAGGAGGAGAAGGAGAGAAAGAGGAAACAGGATGAGGTTATGGGGGGAGGAGGAGAAGGAGAGAAAGAGGAAACAGAATGAGGTTATGGGGGGAGGAGTAGAAGGAGAGAGAACAGAATGAGGTTATGGGGGAGGAGGAGAAGGAGAGAAAGAGGAAACAGAATGAGGTTATGGGGGGAGGAGGAGAAGGAGAGAAAGAGGAAACAGAATGAGGTTATGGGGGGAGGAGGAGAAGGAGAGAAAACAGAATGAGGTTATGGGGGAGGAGGAGAAGGAGAGAAAGAGGAAACAGAATGAGGTTATGGGGGAGGAGGAGAAGGAGAGAAAGAGGAAACAGAATGAGGTTATGGGGGAGGAGGAGAAGGAGAGAAAGAGGAAACAGAATGAGGTTATGGGGGAGGAGGAGAAGGAGAGAAAGAGGAAACAGAATGAGGTTATGGGGGAGGAGGAGAAGGAGAGAAAGAGGAAACAGAATGAGGTTATGGGGGAGGAGGAGAAGGAGAGAAAGAGGAAACAGAATGAGGTTATGGGGGAGGAGGAGAAGGAGAGAAAGAGGAAACAGAATGAGGTTATGGGGGAGGAGGAGAAGGAGAGAAAGAGGAAACAGAATGAGGTTATGGGGGAGGAGGAGAAGGAGAGAAAGAGGAAACAGAATGAGGTTATGGGGGAGGAGGAGAAGGAGAGAAAGAGGAAACAGAATGAGGTTATGGGGGAGGAGGAGAAGGAGAGAAAGAGGAAACAGAATGAGGTTATGGGGGAGGAGGAGAAGGAGAGAAAGAGAAAACAGAATGAGGTTATGGGGGAGGAGGAGAAGGAGAGAAAGAGGAAACAGAATGAGGTTATGGGGGGAGGAGGAGAAGGAGAGAAAGAGAAAACAGAATGAGGTTATGGGGGAGGAGGAGAAGGAGAGAGAACAGAATGAGGTTATGGGGGGAGGAGGAGAAGGAGAGAGAACAGAATGAGGTTATGGGGGAGGAGGAGAAGGAGAGAGAACAGAATGAGGTTATGGGGGGGAGGAGGAGAAGGAGAGAAAGAGGAAACAGAATGAGGTTATGGGGGAGGAGGAGAAGGAGAGAAAGAGAAAACAGAATGAGGTTATGGGGGAGGAGGAGAAGGAGAGAGAACAGAATGAGGTTATGGGGGGAGGAGGAGAAGGAGAGAGAACAGAATGAGGTTATGGGGGAGGAGGAGAAGGAGAGAGAACAGAATGAGGTTATGGGGGAGGAGGAGAAGGAGAGAGAACAGAATGAGGTTATGGGTGGGAGGAGGAGAAGGCGAGAGAACAGAATGAGGTTATGGGGGGGAGGAGGAGAAGGAGAGAAAGAGGAAACAGAATGAGGTTATGGGGGAGGAGGAGAAGGAGAGAAAGAGGAAACAGAATGAGGTTATGGGGGAGGAGGAGAAGGAGAGAAAGAGGAAACAGAATGAGGTTATGGGGGAGGAGGAGAAGGAGAGAAAGAGGAAACAGAATGAGGTTATGGGGGAGGAGGAGAAGGAGAGAAAGAGGAAACAGAATGAGGTTATGGGGGAGGAGGAGAAGGAGAGAAAGAGAAAACAGAATGAGGTTATGGGGGAGGAGGAGAAGGAGAGAAAGAGGAAACAGAATGAGGTTATGGGGGGAGGAGGAGAAGGAGAGAAAGAGAAAACAGAATGAGGTTATGGGGGAGGAGGAGAAGGAGAGAGAACAGAATGAGGTTATGGGGGGGGGGAGGAGAAGGAGAGAGAACAGAATGAGGTTATGTGGGAGGGGGAGAAGGAGAGAGAACAGAATGAGGTTATGGGGGAGGAGGAGAAGGAGAGAAAGAGGAAACAGAATGAGGTTATGGGGGAGGAGGAGAAGGAGAGAGAACAGAATGAGGTTATGGGTGGAGGAGGAGAAGGAGAGAGAACAGAATGAGGTTATGGGGGAGGAGGAGAAGGAGAGAGAACAGAATGAGGTTATGGGGGGGAGGAGGAGAAGGAGAGAAAGAGGAAACAGAATGAGGTTATGGGGGAGGAGGAGAAGGAGAGAAAGAGAAAACAGAATGAGGTTATGGGGGAGGAGGAGAAGGAGAGAGAACAGAATGAGGTTATGGGGGGAGGAGGAGAAGGAGAGAGAACAGAATGAGGTTATGGGGGAGGAGGAGAAGGAGAGAGAACAGAATGAGGTTATGGGGGAGGAGGAGAAGGAGAGAGAACAGAATGAGGTTATGGGGGGGAGGAGGAGAAGGAGAGAGAACAGAATGAGGTTATGGGGGGGAGGAGGAGAAGGAGAGAGAACAGAATGAGGTTATGGGGGAGGAGGAGAAGGAGAGAGAACAGAATGAGGTTATGGGGGGAGGAGGAGAAGGAGAGAGAACAGAATGAGGTTATGGGGGAGGAGGAGAAGGAGAGAGAACAGAATGAGGTTATGGGGGGGAGGAGGAGAAGGAGAGAGAACAGAATGAGGTTATGGGGGGGAGGAGGAGAAGGAGAGAGAACAGAATGAGGTTATGTGGGAGGAGGAGAAGGAGAGAGAACAGAATGAGGTTATGGGGGGAGGAGGAGAAGGAGAGAGAACAGAATGAGGTTATGGAGGGGAGGAGGAGAAGGAGAGAGAACAGAATGAGGTTATGGGGGGGAGGAGGAGAAGGAGAGAGAACAGAATGAGGTTATGTGGGAGGAGGAGAAGGAGAGAGAACAGAATGAGGTTATGGGGGGAAGGAGGAGAAGGAGAGAGAACAGAATGAGGTTATGGGGGGAGGAGGAGAAGGAGAGAAAGAGGAAACAGAATGAGGTTATGGGGGGAGGAGGAGAAGGAGAGAAAGAGGAAACAGAATGAGGTTATGGGGGGAGGAGGAGAAGGAGAGAAAGAGGAAACAGAATGAGGTTATGGGGGGAGGAGGAGAAGGAGAGAAAGAGGAAACAGAATGAGGTTATGGGGGGAGGAGGAGAAGGAGAGAAAGAGGAAACAGAATGAGGTTATGGGGGGAGGAGGAGAAGGAGAGAAAGAGGAAACAGAATGAGGTTATGGGGGGAGGAGGAGAAGGAGAGAAAGAGGAAACAGAATGAGGTTATGGGGGGAGGAGGAGAAGGAG
The DNA here is from genome assembly GCF_045791955.1 of Oncorhynchus clarkii lewisi. Classification (NCBI taxonomy): domain Eukaryota; kingdom Metazoa; phylum Chordata; class Actinopteri; order Salmoniformes; family Salmonidae; genus Oncorhynchus; species Oncorhynchus clarkii. The sequence continues at coordinate 37,784,736 of NC_092170.1, forward strand.
AGAGAACAGAATGAGGTTATGGGGGAGGAGGAGAAGGAGAGAAAGAGGAAACAGAATGAGGTTATGGGGGAGGAGGAGAAGGAGAGAAAGAGGAAACAGAATGAGGTTATGGGGGGAGGAGGAGAAGGAGAGAAAGAGAAAACAGAATGAGGTTATGGGGGGAGGAGGAGAAGGAGAGAGAACAGAATGAGGTTATGGGGGAGGAGGAGAAGGAGAGAAAGAGGAAACAGAATGAGGTTATGGGGGAGGAGGAGAAGGA
>NC_092170.1:37789994-37827494 GCF_045791955.1 Oncorhynchus clarkii lewisi
ACACGGCGACTCGTATTTTAATTTAGCAATTCATCAACATAAACCGTTTAGCCTGGGAGTCTTTATTAACAGCCTGTGATTGCCTCGTTGCTCAAGTGGCTTGCAAGTGTTTTCCATTTTTATAGTGGTTGTCAATTCCTTTTGTGTCAAATGTTTCACTGTGGTCAACTCTGTATTCACTGTGCAACTATTTGCAATGCAGCCATGTTATCATAACCAGCCAAAAGTGATTACACCAATGCACTTTCTCTCCTCAACTTTCCCCAACAATCATTGTCTATGCTATAGGCCTGTTTTACAATCAGCAATTAGCAACAGGAAGTCTGCTTCTTTCTCCGAATAGACAATTAGGTTTAGTATAAAAAATTATCAAAAATAAATGTCAAACGCCCGTTGTTCAGAAGAATATCTGGAAGAGGCTAGTGATACGTAGCCAAAGACGATGCAATCTCAACCACACTGCACACTGCCCTAACCCATCTGGACAAGAGGAATACCTATGTGAGAATGCTGTTCATTGACTACAGCTCGGCATTCAACACCATAGTACCCTCCAAGCTCGTCATCAAGCTCGAGACCCTGGGTCTCGACCCCGCCCTGTGCAACTGGGTACTGGACTTCCTGACGGGCCGCCCCCAGGTGGTGAGGGTAGGCAACAACATCTCCTCCCCGCTGATCCTCAACACTGGGGCCCCACAAGGGTGCGTTCTGAGCCCTCTCCTGTACTCCCTGTTCACCCACGACTGCGTGGCCACGCACGCCTCCAACTCAATCATCAAGTTTGCGGACGACACAACAGTGGTAGGCTTGATTACCAACAACAACGAGACGGCCTACAGGGAGGAGGTGAGGGCCCTCGGAGTGTGGTGTCAGGAAAATAACCTCACACTCAACGTCAACAAAACTAAGGAGATGATTGTGGACTTCAGGAAACAGCAGAGGGAACACCCCCCTATCCACATCGAAGGAACAGTAGTGGAGAGGGTAGCAAGTTTTAAGTTCCTCGGCATACACATCACAGACAAACTGAATTGGTCCACTCACACAGACAGCATTGTGAAGAAGGCGCAGCAGCGCCTCTTCAACCTCAGGAGGCTGAAGAAATTTGGCTTGTCACCAAAAGCACTCACAAACTTCTACAGATGCACAATCGAGAGCATCCTGGCGGGCTGTATCACCGCCTGGTACGGCAACTGCTCCGCCCTCAACCGTAAGGCTCTCCAGAGGGTAGTGAGGTCTGCACAACGCATCACCGGGGGCAAACTACCTGCCCTCCAGGACACCTACACCACCCGATGTCACAGGAAGGCCATAAAGATCATCAAGGACATCAACCACCCGAGCCACTGCCTGTTCACCCCGCTATCATCCAGAAGGCGAGGTCAGTACAGGTGCATCAAAGCTGGGACCGAGAGACTGAAAAACAGCTTCTATCTCAAGGCTATCAGACTGTTAAACAGCCACCACTAACATTGAGTGGCTGCTGCCAACACACTGACACTGACTCAACTCCAGCCACTTTAATAATGGGAATTGATGGGAAATGATGTAAATATATCACTAGCCACTTTAAACAATGCTACCTTATATAATGTTACTTACCCTACATTATTCATCTCATAGGCATACGTATATACTGTACTCTATATCATCGACTGTATCCTTATGTAATACATGTATCACTAGCCACTTTAACTATGCCACTTGTTTACATACTCATCTCATATGTATATACTGTACTCGATACAATCTACTGTATCTGCCTATGCTGCTCTGTACCATCACTCATTCATATATCCTTATGTACATATTCTTTATCCCCTCACACTGTGTACAAGACAGTAGTTTTGGAATTGTTAGTTAGATTACTTGTTGGTTATTACTGCATTGTCGGAACTAGAAGCACAAGCATTTCGCTACACTCGCATTAACATCTGCTAACCATGTGTATGTGACAAATAAAATTTGATTTGATTTGATTTGAAAGTAAGAAGCTAAATATTAGCAAAATATTAGCTAGATATTTGTCCATTCATTAGCTAAATATTAGGGCTATAGGCAAAATATTTACCTGCCAAAATCCAAGACAAAAAAAAATTAACAGATGATGAAATGGTAGATCTGTAGAGCGCTCCTCCAGGCTGCGCTCTGTGGTGAAATGGTAGATCTGTAGAGCGCTCCTCCAGGCTGAGCTTTGTGGTGAAATGGTAGATCTGTAGAGCGCTCCTCCAGGCTGAGCTCTGTGGTGAAATGACAGATCTGTAGAGTGCTCCTCCAGGCTGCGCTCTGTGGTGAAATGGTAGATCTGTAGAGCGCTCCTCCAGGCTGAGCTCTGTGGTGAAATGTTAGATCTGTAGAGCGCTCCTCCGGGCTGCGCTCTGTGGTGAAATGGTAGATCTGTAGAGCGCTCCTCCAGGCTGAGCTCTGTGGTGAAATGGTAGATCTGTAGAGCGCTCCTCCAGGCTGCGCTCTGTGGTGAAATGGTAGATCTGAAGAGCGCTCCTCGGGGCTGCGCTCTGTGGTGAAATGGTAGATCTGTAGAGCGCTCCTCCAGGCTGCGCTCTGTGGTGAAATGGTAGATCTGTAGAGCGCTCCTCCAGGCTGAGCTCTGTGGTGAAATGGTAGATCTGTAGAGCGCTCCTCCAGGCTGAGCTCTGTGGTGAAATGGTAGATCTGTAGAGCGCTCCTCCAGGCTGCGCTCTGTGGTGAAATGACAGATCTGTAGAGTGCTCCTCCAGGCTGCGCTCTGTGGTGAAATGGTAGATCTGTAGAGCGCTCCTCCAGGCTGCGCTCTGTGGTGAAATGGTAGATCTGTAGAGCGCTCCTCCAGGCTGCGCTCTGTGGTGAAATGGTAGATCTGTAGAGCGCTCCTCCAGGCTGCCCTCTGTGATGAAATGGTAGATCTGTAGAGTGCTCCTCCAGGCTGCGCTCTGTGGTAAAATGGTAGATCTGTAGAGTGCTCCTCCAGGCTGCGCTCTGTGGTGAAATGGTAGATCTGTAGAGCGCTCCTCCAGGCTGCGCTCTGTGGTGAAATGGTAGATCTGTAGAGCGCTCCTCCAGGCTGCCCTCTGTGATGAAATGGTAGATCTGTAGAGTGCTCCTCCAGGCTGCGCTCTGTGGTGAAATGGTAGATCTGTAGAGCGCTCCTCCAGGCTGCGCTCTGTGGTGAAATGGTAGATCTGTAGAGCGCTCCTCCAGGCTGCACTCTGTGGTGAAATAGATAACGAAATGATAGGAAACCTAGTGGTTAGAGTGTAGAGCTGGCAGGTAACCTAGTGGTTAGAGTGTAGAGGAGGCAGGTAGCCTAGTGGTTAGAGTGTAGAGGAGGCAGGTAGCCTAGTGGTTAGAGTGTAGAGGTGGCAGGTAGCCTAGTGGTTAGAGTGTAGAGGTGGCAGGTAGCCTAGTGGTTAGAGTGTAGAGGTGGCAGGTAGCCTAGTGGTTACAGTGTAGAGGAGGCAGGCAGCCTAGTGGTTAGAGTGTAGAGGAGGCAGGTAGCCTAGTGGTTAGAGTGTAGAGGAGGCAGGTAGCCTAGTGGTTAGAGTGTAGAGGTGGCAGGTAGCCTAGTGGTTAGAGTGTAGAGGTGGCAGGTAGCCTAGTGGTTAGAGTGTAGAGGAGGCAGGTAGCCTAGTGGTTAGAGTGTAGAGGAGGCAGGTAGCCTAGTGGTTAGAGTGTAGAGGTGAAAGGTAGCCTAGTGGTTAGAGTGTAGAGGAGGCAGGTAGCCTAGTGGTTAGAGTGTAGAGGAGGCAGGTAGTCTAGTGGTTAGAGTGTAGAGCTGGCAGGTAGCCTAGTGGTTAGAGTGTAGAGGTGGCAGGTAGCCTAGTGGTTAGAGTGTAGAGGAGGCAGGTAACCTAGTGGTTAGAGTGTAGAGGAGGCAGGTAGCCTAGTTGAAAGAGTGTAGAGAAGGCAGGTAGTCTAGTGGTTAGAGTGTAGAGGAGGCAGGTAGTCTAGTGGTTAGAGTGTAGAGCTGGCAGGTAGCCTAGTGGTTAGAGTGTAGAGGTGGCAGGTAGCCTAGTGGTTAGAGTGTAGAGGAGGCAGGTAACCTAGTGGTTAGAGTGTAGAGCTGGCAGGTAGGCTAGTGGTTAGAGTGTAGAGGTGGCAGGTAGTCTAGTGGTTAGAGTGTAGAGGTGGTAGGTATCCTAGTGGTTAGAGTGTAGAGGAGGCAGGTAGCCTAGTGGTTAGAGTGTAGAGTTGGTAGGTATCCTAGTAGTTAGATTGTAGAAGAGGCAGGTAGCCTAGTGGTTAGATTGTAGAGGAGGCAGGTAGCCTAGTGGTTAGAGTGTAGGGGAGGCAGGTAGTCTAGTGGTTAGAGTGTAGAGGTGGCAGGTAGTCTAGTGGTTAGAGTGTAGAGGTGGTAGGTATCCTAGTGGTTAGAGTGTAGAGGAGGCAGGTAACCTAGTGGTTAGAGTGTAGAGGTGGCAGGTAGCCTAGTGGTTAGAGTGTAGAGGAGGCAGGTAGCCTAGTGGTTAGAGTGTAGAGGAGGCAGGTAGTCTAGTGGTTAGAGTGTAGAGGAGGCAGGTAGTCTAGTGGTTAGAGTGTAGAGGAGGTAGGAAACCTAGTGGTTAGAGTGTAGAGGAGGCAGGTAGCCTAGTGGTTAGAGTGTAGAGGAGGCAGGTAGCCTAGTGGTTAGAGTGTAGAGGTGGCAGGTAGCCTAGTGGTTAGAGTGTAGAGGAGGTAGGAAACCTAGTGGTTAGAGTTTAGAGGAGGCAGCTAGCCTAGTGTTTAGAGTGTGGAGGAGGCAGGTAGCCTAGTGGTTAGAGTGTAGAGGAGGCAGGTAGCCTAGTGGTTAGAGTGTGGAGGAGGCAGGAAATCTAGTGGTTAGAGTGTAGAGGAGGTAGGAAACCTAGTGGTTAGAGTGTAGAGGAGGCAGGTAGCCTAGTGGTTAGAGTGTAGAGGTGGTAGGTAGCCTAGTGGTTAGAGTGTAGAGGTGGCAGGTAGCCTAATGGTTAGAGTGTAGAGGTGGCAGGTAGCCTAGTGGTTAGAGTGTAGAGGAGGCAAGTAGCCTAGTGGTTAGAGTGTAGAGGTGGTAGGTAGCCTAGTGGTTAGAGTGTAGAGTTGGTAGGTAGCCTAGTGGTTAGAGTGTGGAGGAGGCAGGTAGCCTAGTGGTTAGAGTGTAGAGGAGGCAGGTAGCCTAGTGGTTAGAGTGTGGAGGAGGCAGGTAGCCTAGTGGTTGGAGCGTTGGGTCAGTAACCAAAAGGTTGCTGGATCGAATCCCTGAGCTGACAAGGTAAAATTTAATTATTCTGCCCCTGAACAAGGCAGTTAACCCACTGTTCCCCAGGCAGTTAACCCACTGTTCCCCGGGCAGTTAACCCACTGTTCCCCGGGCCTTTAACCCACTGTTCCCTGTGCAGTTAACCCACTGTTCCCCGGGCAGTTAACCCACTGTTCCCCGGGCAGTTAACCCACTGTTCCCCAGGCAGTTAACCCACTGTTCCCCAGGCAGTTAACCCACTGTTCCCCGGGCAGTTAACCCACTGTTCCCCAGGCAGTTAACCCACTGTTCCCCGGGCAGTTAACCCACTGTTCCCCAGGCAGTTAACCCACTGTTCCCCGGGCAGTTAACCCACTGTTCCCCGGGCAGTTAACCCACTGTTCCCCAGGCAGTTAACCCACTGTTCCCCAGGCAGTTAACCCACTGTTCCCCGGGCAGTTAACCCACTGTTTCCTGGGCGCTGGAGATGTGGATGTTGATTAAGGCAGCCCTCCCTCACCTCTCTGATTGAGGGGTTAAATGTGAAAGACACATTTCAGTTGAATGCATTCAGTTTACAACTGACTAGATATCCCCCGTTCTGTATGTGTGCTCCTGAGGCTGTGCTGAGTGTCCCTCCCAGTCCCCATGGATATGCAGCTCTGTCCTCACAGTGCTGAGTGTCCCTCCCAGTCGCCATGGATATGCAGCTCTGTCCTCACAGTGCTGAGTGTCATTCCCTGTCCCCATGGATATGCAGCTCATTCCTCACAGTGCTGAGTGCCCCTCCCAGTCCCCATGGATACATAGCTCTGTCCTCACAGTGCTGAGTGCCCCTCCCAGTCCCCATGGATACATAGCTCTGTCCTCACAGTGCTGAGTGCCCCTCCCAGTCCCCATGGATACATAGCTCTGTCCTCACAGTGCTGAGTGCCCCTCCCAGTCCCCATGGATACATAGCTCTGTCCTCACAGTGCTGAGTGCCCCTCCCAGTCCCCATGGATACATAGCTCTGTCATCACAGTGCTGAGTGCCCCTCCTAGTCCCCATGGATACATAGCTCTGTCTTCACAGTGCTGAGTGCCCCTCCCAGTCCCCATGGATACATAGCTCTGTCCTCACAGTGCTGAGTGCCCCTCCCAGTCCCCATGGATACATAGCTCTGTCCTCACAGTGCTGAGTGCCCCTCCCAGTCCCCATGGATACATAGCTCTGTCCTCACAGTGCTGAGTGCCCCTCCCAGTCCCCATGGATACATAGCTCTGTCATCACAGTGCTGAGTGCCCCTCCCAGTCCCCATGGATACATAGCTCTGTCCTCACAGTGCTGAGTGCCCGTCCCAGTCCCCATGGATACATAGCTCTGTCCTCACAGTGCTGAGTGCCCCTCCTAGTCCCCATGGATACATAGCTCTGTCATCACAGCACATAGTTCCCCTCATAGTTCCCCTCAAGTGGGTACAAACTCTATAGTCCAGGGTGTAAACTCTCATTTGATTACCCGCTCAATAACCTGGCATTTTGAAAGAATATTAATTTCTCAATAACTGCATCTAGCCTGCCTGATTGGGCAACCGTTTGGATCAGTTCTGGGGGGGTGGGGGGGGGGGGGGGGGGGGGGGGTTCTCTTGCGTTTTGGGCAGATTAGCTGGACAGTAATGTATTTTGTCATTATCTATCAGCTAACAGAAACAAGCTAATGGGATTTCTAGTGGCGATCAGATGAATTCTGATAATATGCACAGAGGACGTTTTATCCATAGTTTCCGTGGTTGGCTTCCATGTTTTAAAAGCGTTTAAAAAATGAGGTGAAAGCAATTATCTGAAAAGACTTAGTGGTTGAATGAAAGGAATATGGTGGAAATCTATCAGGTCCATTAAGTCATTAGTGGTCATAAAGGAACACAAGATATTAGACGGAAGGACATTAAAGAGAGTCGGGGAAACACACAGACAGACACACAGACACACACACAGACACACACACAGACACACATCTGTGTGACAGACACACAGACAGACACACAGACACACACCTGCCTTCTCTCTCATAAAGACTCCTACCTCATTCAGGCACAATAATGATTTATCCCGTCAGAGAGCTCTTATCAAGTTCACCTCTCAATAATCCCTGGGCTGACAGGAGAGTGGACCTAGGCAGGCATGCACACGCACACGTCACTGCTGCGGTCGACACTGTCCTACACACACCTGGGAGGGTCGTATGAGTAGAGTAACTTAAACACGTCTGCAGGGGTCACATGGGGACACACTAATCATTCACCTCTAATCTAGTTTCTGCTCCCATTTGGTGTCAATCAAGTGTCTCTCCTCCCCTTTCTTTCTCTCCTCTCCTTTCTTCCTCTCCTCTCCTTTCTTCCTCTCCTCTCTCTCGCCTTTCTTCCTCTCCTCTCCTCTCCTTTCTTCCTCTCCTCTCCTCTCCTTCCTTCCTCTCCTCTCCTTTCTTCCTCTCCTCTCCTTTCTTCCTCTCTCCTTTCTTCCTCTCCTCTCCTTTATTCCTCTCCTCTCCTTTCATCCTCTCCTCTCCTTTCTTCCTCTCCTCTCCTTTCTTCCTCTCCTCTCCTTCCTTCCTCTCCTCTCCTTTCTTCCTCTCCTCTCCTTTCTTCCTCTCCTCTCCTTTCTTCCTCTCCTCTCCTTTCTTCCTCTCCTCTCCTTTATTCCTCTCCTCTCCTTTCTTCCTCTCCTCTCCTTTCTTCCTCTCCTCTCCTTTCTTCCTCTCCTCTCCTTTCTTCCTCTCCTCTCCTTTCATACTCTCCTCTCCTTTCTTCCTCTCCTCTCCTTTCTTCCTCTCCTCTCCTTTCTTCCTCTCCTCTCTCTCTCTCCTTTCTTCGTCTCCTCTCTCTCTCCTTTCTTCCTCTCCTCTCTCCTCTCTCTCTCTCCTTTCTTCCTCTCCTCTCTCTCTCCTTTCTTCCTCTCCTCTCTCTCGCCTTTCTTCCTCTCCTCTCCTCTCCTCTCCTCTCCTTCCTTCCTCTCCTCTCCTCTCCTCTCCTTTCTTCCTCTCCTCTCTCTCGCCTTTCTTCCTCTCCTCTCCTCTCCTTTCTTCCTCTCCTCTCCTCTCCTTCCTTCCTCTCCTCTCCTTTCTTCCTCTCCTCTCCTTTCTTCCTCTCCTCTCCTTTCTTCCTCTCCTCTCCTTTCTTCCTCTCCTCTCCTTTCTTCCTCTCCTCTCCTTTCTTCCTCTCTCCTTTCTTCCTCTCCTCTCCTTTCTTCCTCTCCTCTCCTTTCTTCCTCTCCTCTCCTTTCTTCCTCTCCTCTCCTTTATTCCTCTCCTCTCCTTTCTTCCTCTCCTCTCCTTTCTTCCTCTCCTCTCCTTTCTTTCTCTCCTCTCCTTTCTTTCTCTCCTCTCCTTTCTTTCTCTCCTCTCCTTTCTTCCTCTCCTCTCCTTTCTTCCTCTCCTCTCCTCTCCTCTCCTATCCTCTCCTTTCTTCCTCTCCTCTCCTTTCTTCCTCTCCTTTCTTCCTCTCCTCTCCTTTCTTCCTCTCCTCTCCTTTCTTCCTCTCCTCTCTCTCTCTCCTTTCTTCCTCCTTTCTTCCTCTCCTCTCTTTCTCCTTTCTTCCTCTCCTCTCTCCTCTCTCTCTCTCTCTCCTTTCTTCCTCTCCTCTCTCTCTCCTTTCTTCCTCTCCTCTCTCTCGCCTTTCTTCCTCTCCTCTCCTCTACTTTCTTCCTCTACTCTCCTCTCCTTCCTTCCTCTCCTCTCCTTTCTTCCTCTCCTCTCCTCTCCTTTCTTCCTCTCCTCTCTCTCGCCTTTCTTCCTCTCCTCTCCTCTCCTTTCTTCCTCTCCTCTCCTCTCCTTCCTTCCTCTCCTCTCCTTTCTTCCTCTCCTCTCCTTTCTTCCTCTCCTCTCCTTTCTTCCTCTCCTCTCCTTTCTTCCTCTCCTCTCCTTTCTTCCTCTCCTCTCCTTTCTTCCTCTCCTCTCCTTTCTTCCTCTCCTCTCCTTTCTTCCTCTCTCCTTTCTTCCTCTCCTCTCCTTTCTTCCTCTCCTCTCCTTTCTTCCTCTCCTCTCCTTTATTCCTCTCCTCTCCTTTCTTCCTCTCCTCTCCTTTCTTCCTCTCCTCTCCTTTCTTCCTCTCCTCTCCTTTCTTCCTCTCCTCTCCTTTATTCCTCTCCTCTCCTTTCTTCCTCTCCTCTCCTTTCTTCCTCTCCTCTCCTTTCTTCCTCTCCTCTCCTTTCTTCCTCTCCTTTCTTCCTCTCCTCTCCTTTCTTCCTCTCCTCTCCTTTCTTCCTCTCCTCTCCTTTATTCCTCTCCTCTCCTTTATTCCTCTCCCCTCTCTCTCCTTTCTTCCTCTCCTCTCTCTCTCCTTTCTTCCTCTCCTCTCCTTTAGTTCCTCTCCTCTCCTTTCTTCCTCTCCTCTCCTTTCTTCCTCTCCTCTCCTTTCTTCCTCTCCTCTCCTTTATTCCTCTCCTCTCCTTTCTTCCTCTCCTCTCCTTTCTTCCTCTCCTCTCCTTTCTTCCTCTCCTCTCCTTTCTTCCTCGCCTCTCCTTTCTTCCTCTCCTTTCTTCCTCTCCTCTCCTTTCTTCCTCTCCTCTCCTTTCTTCCTCTCCTCTCCTTTCTTCCTCTCCTCTCCTTTCTTCCTCTCCTCTCCTTTCTTCCTCTCCTCTCCTTTCTTCCTCTCCTCTCCTTTATTCCTCTCTCCTTTCTTCCTCTTCTCTCCTTTCTTCCTCTCCTCTCCTTTCTTCCTCTCCTCTCCTTTCTTCCTCTCTCCTTTCTTCCTCTCCTCTCCTTTCTTCCTCTCCTCTCCTTTCTTCCTCTCTCCTTTCTTCCTCTCCTCTCCTTTCTTCCTCTCCTCTCCTTAATTCCTCTCCTCTCCTTTCTTCCTCTCCTCTCTCTCCACTTTCTTCCTCTCCTCTCTCTCTCCTTTCTTCCTCTCCTCTCCTTTCTTCCTCTCCTCTCCTCTCCTTTCTTCCTCTCTCCTTTCTTCCTCTCCTCTCCTTTCTTCCTCTCTCCTTTCTTCCACTCCTCTCCTTTATTCCTCTCCTCTCCTTTCATCCTCTCCTCTCCTTTCTTCCTCTCCTCTCCTTTCTTCCTCTCCTCTCCTTTCTTCCTCTCCTCTCCTCTCCTCTCCTATCCTCTCCTTTCTTCCTCTCCTCTCCTTTCTTCCTCTCCTTTCTTCCTCTCCTCTCCTTTCTTCCTCTCCTCTCCTTTCTTCCTCTCCTCTCTCTCTCTCCTTTCTTCCTCCTTTCTTCCTCTCCTCTCTCTCTCCTTTCTTCCTCTCCTCTCTCCTCTCTCTCTCTCCTTTCTTCCTCTCCTCTCTCTCTCCTTTCTTCCTCTCCTCTCTCTCGCCTTTCTTCCTCTCCTCTCCTCTACTTTCTTCCTCTACTCTCCTCTCCTTCCTTCCTCTCCTCTCCTTTCTTCCTCTCCTCTCCTCTCCTTTCTTCCTCTCCTCTCTCTCGCCTTTCTTCCTCTCCTCTCCTCTCCTTTCTTCCTCTCCTCTCCTCTCCTTCCTTCCTCTCCTCTCCTTTCTTCCTCTCCTCTCCTTTCTTCCTCTCCTCTCCTTTCTTCCTCTCCTCTCCTTTCTTCCTCTCCTCTCCTTTCTTCCTCTCTCCTTTCTTCCTCTCCTCTCCTTTCTTCCTCTCATCTCCTTTCTTCCTCTCCTCTCCTTTCTTCCTCTCCTCTCCTTTATTCCTCTCCTCTCCTTTCTTCCTCTCCTCTCCTTTCTTCCTCTCCTCTCCTTTCTTCCTCTCCTCTCCTTTCTTCCTCTCCTCTCCTTTATTCCTCTCCTCTCCTTTCTTCCTCTCCTCTCCTTTCTTCCTCTCCTCTCCTTTCTTCCTCTCCTCTCCTTTCTTCCTCTCCTCTCCTTTCTTCCTCTCCTTTCTTCCTCTCCTCTCCTTTCTTCCTCTCCTCTCCTTTATTCCTCTCCTCTCCTTTATTCCTCTCCTCTCTCTCTCCTTTCTTCCTCTCCTCTCCTTTAGTTCCTCTCCTCTCCTTTCTTCCTCTCCTCTCCTTTCTTCCTCTCCTCTCCTTTCTTCCTCTCCTCTCCTTTATTCCTCTCCTCTCCTTTCTTCCTCTCCTCTCCTTTCTTCCTCTCCTCTCCTTTCTTCCTCTCCTCTCCTTTCTTCCTCTCCTCTCCTTTCTTCCTCTCCTTTCTTCCTCTCCTCTCCTTTCTTCCTCTCCTCTCCTTTCTTCCTCTCCTCTCCTTTCTTCCTCTCCTCTCCTTTCTTCCTCTCCTCTCCTTTCTTCCTCTCCTCTCCTTTATTCCTCTCTCCTTTCTTCCTCTCCTCTCCTTTCTTCCTCTCCTCTCCTTTCTTCCTCTCCTCTCCTTTCTTCCTCTCTCCTTTCTTCCTCTCCTCTCCTTTCTTCCTCTCCTCTCCTTTCTTCCTCTCTCCTTTCTTCCTCTCCTCTCCTTTCTTCCTCTCCTCTCCTTAATTCCTCTCCTCTCCTTTCTTCCTCTCCTCTCTCTCCACTTTCTTCCTCTCCTCTCTCTCTCCTTTCTTCCTCTCCTCTCCTTTCTTCCTCTCCTCTCCTCTCCTTTATTCCTCTCTCCTTTCTTCCTCTCCTCTCCTTTCTTCCTCTCCTCTCCTTTCTTCCTCTCCTCTCCTTTCTTCCTCTCCTCTCCTTTCTTCCTCTCCTCTCCTTTCATCCTCTCCTCTCCTTTCTTCCTCTCCTCTCCTTTCTTCCTCTCCTCTCCTTTCTTCCTCTCCTCTCTCTCTCTCCTTTCTTCCTCCTTTCTTCCTCTCCTCTCTCTCTCCTTTCTTCCTCTCCTCTCTCCTCTCTCTCTCTCCTTTCTTCCTCTCCTCTCTCTCTCCTTTCTTCCTCTCCTCTCTCTCGCCTTTCTTCCTCTCCTCTCCTCTCCTTTCTTCCTCTCCTCTCCTCTCCTTCCTTCCTCTCCTCTCCTTTCTTCCTCTCCTCTCCTTTCTTCCTCTCCTCTCTCTCGCCTTTCTTCCTCTCCTCTCCTCTCCTTTCTTCCTCTCCTCTCCTCTCCTTCCTTCCTCTCCTCTCCTTTCTTCCTCTCCTATCCTTTCTTCCTCTCTCCTTTCTTCCTCTCCTCTCCTTTATTCCTCTCCTCTCCTTTCATCCTCTCCTCTCCTTTCTTCCTCTCCTCTCCTTTCTTCCTCTCCTCTCCTTCCTTCCTCTCCTCTCCTTTCTTCCTCTCCTATCCTTTCTTCCTCTCCTCTCCTTTCTTCCTCTCCTCTCCTTTATTCCTCTCCTCTCCTTTCTTCCTCTCCTCTCCTTTCTTCCTCTCCTCTCCTTTCTTCCTCTCCTCTCCTTTCTTCCTCTCCTCTCCTTTCTTCCTCTCCTCTCCTTTCATCCTCTCCTCTCCTTTCTTCCTCTCCTCTCCTTTCTTCCTCTCCTCTCTCTCGCCTTTCTTCCTCTCCTCTCCTCTCCTTTCTTCCTCTCCTCTCCTCTCCTTCCTTCCTCTCCTCTCCTCTCCTTTCTTCCTCTCCTCTCCTTTCTTCCTCTCCTCTCCTTTCTTCCTCTCCTCTCCTTTCTTCCTCTCCTCTCCTTTCTTCCTCTCCTCTCCTTTCTTCCTCTCCTCTCCTTTCTTCCTCTCCTCTCCTTTCTTCCTCTCCTCTCCTTTATTCCTCTCCTCTCCTTTCTTCCTCTCCTCTCCTTTCTTCCTCTCCTCTCCTTTCTTTCTCTCCTCTCCTTTCTTTCTCTCCTCTCCTTTCTTTCTCTCCTCTCCTTTCTTCCTCTCCTCTCCTTTCTTCCTCTCCTCTCCTCTCCTCTCCTATCCTCTCCTTTCTTCCTCTCCTCTCCTTTCTTCCTCTCCTTTCTTCCTCTCCTCTCCTTTCTTCCTCTCCTCTCCTTTCTTCCTCTCCTCTCCTTTCTTCCTCTCCTCTCCTTTCTTCCTCTCCTCTCCTTTCTTCCTCTCCTCTCCTTTCTTCCGCTCCTTTCTTCCTCTCCTCTCCTTTCTTCCTCTCCTCTCCTTTCTTCCTCTCCTCTCCTTTCTTCCTCTCCTCTCCTTTCTTCCTCTCCTCTCCTTTATTCCTCTCTCCTTTCTTCCTCTCGACTCCTTTCTTCCTTTCCTCTCCTTTCTTCCTCTCCTCTCCTTTCTTCCTCTCTCCTTTCTTCCTCTCCTCTCCTTTCTTCCTCTCCTCTCCTTTCTTCCTCTCTCCTTTCTTCCTCTCCTCTCCTTTCTTCCTCTCCTCTCCTTAATTCCTCTCCTCTCCTTTCTTCCTCTCCTCTCCTTTCTTCCTCTCCTTTCTTCCTCTCCTCTCCTTTCTTCCTCTCCTCTCCTTTCTTCCTCTCCTCTCCTTTATTCCTCTCCTCTCCTTTCTTCCTCTCCCCTCTCTCTCCTTTCTTCCTCTCCTCTCTCTCTCCTTTCTTCCTCTCCTCTCCTTTAGTTCCTCTCCTCTCCTTTCTTCCTCTCCTCTCCTTTCTTCCTCTCCTCTCCTTTCTTCCTCTCCTCTCCTTTATTCCTCTCCTCTCCTTTCTTCCTCTCCTCTCCTTTCTTCCTCTCCTCTCCTTTCTTCCTCTCCTCTCCTTTCTTCCTCTCCTCTCCTTTCTTCCGCTCCTTTCTTCCTCTCCTCTCCTTTCTTCCTCTCCTCTCCTTTCTTCCTCTCCTCTCCTTTCTTCCTCTCCTCTCCTTTCTTCCTCTCCTCTCCTTTATTCCTCTCTCCTTTCTTCCTCTCGACTCCTTTCTTCCTTTCCTCTCCTTTCTTCCTCTCCTCTCCTTTCTTCCTCTCTCCTTTCTTCCTCTCCTCTCCTTTCTTCCTCTCCTCTCCTTTCTTCCTCTCTCCTTTCTTCCTCTCCTCTCCTTTCTTCCTCTCCTCTCCTTAATTCCTCTCCTCTCCTTTCTTCCTCTCCTCTCTCTCCACTTTCTTCCTCTCCTCTCTCTCTCCTTTCTTCCTCTCCTCTCCTTTCTTCCTCTCCTCTCCTCTCCTTTCTTCCTCTCTCCTTTCTTCCTCTCCTCTCCTTTCTTCCTCTCTCTCTCCTCCTCTCCTTTATTCCTCTCCTCTCCTTTCATCCTCTCCTCTCCTTTCTCCTCTCCTCTCCTTTCTTCCTCTCCTCTCCTTTCTTCCTCTCCTCTCCTCTCCTATCCTCTCCTTTCTTCCTCTCCTCTCCTTTCTTCCTCTCCTCTCCTCTCCTCTCCTTTCTTCCTCTCCTCTCCTTTCTTCCTCTCCTCTCTCTCTCTCCTCCTCTCCTCTCCTTTCTTCCTCTCCTCCTCCTCTCTCTCCTTTCTTCCTCTCCTCTCTCTCTCCTTTCTTCCTCTCCTCTCCTCGCCTTTCTTCCTCTCCTCTCCTCTCCTCTACTCTCCTCTCCTCTCCTCCTCTCCTCTCCTCTCCTCTCCTCTCCTTTCTTCCTCTCCTCTCCTCGCCTCTTCCTCTCCTCTCCTTTCTCTCCTCTCCTCTCCTCTTCCTCTCCTCCTTTCTTCCTCTCCTCTCTCCTTCCTCTCCTCCTCTCCTCTCCTTTCTTCCTCTCCTCTCCTCTCCTCTCCTCTCCTTTCTCCTCTCCTCTCCTCTCTCCTCTCTTCCTCTTTCTTCCTCTCTCCTTTCTTCCTCTCCTCTCCTTTATTCCTCTCCTCTCCTCTTCCTCTCCTCTCCTTTCTTCCTCTCCTCTCCTTTCTCCTCTCCTCTCCTTTCTTCCTCTCCTTTCTTCCTCTCCTCTCCTTTATTCCTCTCCTCTCCTTTATTCCTCTCCCTCTCTCTCCTTTCTTCCTCTCCTCTCTCTCTCCTTTCTTCCTCTCCTCTCCTTTAGTTCCTCTCCTCTCCTTTCTTCCTCTCCTCTCCTTTCTTCCTCTCCTCTCCTTTCTTCCTCTCCTCTCCTTTATTCCTCTCCTCTCCTTTCTTCCTCTCCTCTCCTTTCTTCCTCTCCTCTCCTTTCTTCCTCTCCTCTCCTTTCTTCCTCTCCTCTCCTTTCTTCCTCTCCTTTCTTCCTCTCCTCTCCTTTCTTCCTCTCCTCTCCTTTCTTCCTCTCCTCTCCTTTCTTCCTCTCCTCTCCTTTCTTCCTCTCCTCTCCTTTATTCCTCTCTCCTTTCTTCCTCTCCTCTCCTTTCTTCCTCTCCTCTCCTTTCTTCCTCTCCTCTCCTTTCTTCCTCTCTCCTTTCTTCCTCTCCTCTCCTTTCTTCCTCTCCTCTCCTTTCTTCCTCTCTCCTTTCTTCCTCTCCTCTCCTTAATTCCTCTCCTCTCCTTTCTTCCTCTCCTCTCTCTCCACTTTCTTCCTCTCCTCTCTCTCTCCTTTCTTCCTCTCCTCTCCTTTCTTCCTCTCCTCTCCTCTCCTTTATTCCTCTCTCCTTTCTTCCTCTCCTCTCCTTTCTTCCTCTCCTCTCCTTTCTTCCTCTCCTCTCCTTTCTTCCTCTCCTCTCCTTTCATCCTCTCCTCTCCTTTCTTCCTCTCCTCTCCTTTCTTCCTCTCCTCTCCTTTCTTCCTCTCCTCTCTCTCTCCTTTCTTCCTCTCCTCTCTCCTCTCTCTCTCTCCTTTCTTCCTCTCCTCTCTCTCTCCTTTCTTCCTCTCCTCTCTCTCGCCTTTCTTCCTCTCCTCTCCTCTCCTTTCTTCCTCTCCTCTCCTCTCCTTCCTTCCTCTCCTCTCCTTTCTTCCTCTCCTCTCCTCTCCTTTCTTCCTCTCCTCTCTCTCGCCTTTCTTCCTCTCCTCTCCTCTCCTTTCTTCCTCTCCTCTCCTCTCCTTCCTTCCTCTCCTCTCCTTTCTTCCTCTCCTCTCCTTTCTTCCTCTCTCCTTTCTTCCTCTCCTCTCCTTTATTCCTCTCCTCTCCTTTCATCCTCTCCTCTCCTTTCTTCCTCTCCTCTCCTTTCTTCCTCTCCTCTCCTTTCTTCCTCTCCTCTCCTTCCTTCCTCTCCTCTCCTTTCTTCCTCTCCTCTCCTTTCTTCCTCTCCTATCCTTTCTTCCTCTCCTCTCCTTTCTTCCTCTCCTCTCCTTTATTCCTCTCCTCTCCTTTCTTCCTCTCCTCTCCTTTCTTCCTCTCCTCTCCTTTCTTCCTCTCCTCTCCTTTCTTCCTCTCCTCTCCTTTCATCCTCTCCTCTCCTTTCTTCCTCTCCTCTCCTTTCTTCCTCTCCTCTCCTTTCTTCCTCTCCTCTCTCTCTCTCCTTTCTTCCTCCTTTCTTCCTCTCCTCTCTCTCTCCTTTCTTCCTCTCCTCTCTCCTCTCTCTCTCTCCTTTCTTCCTCTCCTCTCTCTCTCCTTTCTTCCTCTCCTCTCTCTCGCCTTTCTTCCTCTCCTCTCCTCTCCTTTCTTCCTCTCCTCTCCTCTCCTTCCTTCCTCTCCTCTCCTCTCCTCTCCTTTCTTCCTCTCCTCTCTCTCGCCTTTCTTCCTCTCCTCTCCTCTCCTTTCTTCCTCTCCTCTCCTCTCCTTCCTTCCTCTCCTCTCCTTTCTTCCTCTCCTCTCCTTTCTTCCTCTCCTCTCCTTTCTTCCTCTCCTCTCCTTTCTTCCTCTCCTCTCCTTTATTCCTCTCCTCTCCTTTCTTCCTCTCCTCTCCTTTCTTCCTCTCCTCTCCTTTCTTCCTCTCCTCTCATTTCTTCCTCTCCTCTCCTTTCTTCCTCTCCTCTCCTTTCTTCCTCTCTCCTTTCTTCCTCTCCTCTCCTTTCTTCCTCTCCTCTCCTTTCTTCCTCTCCTCTCCTTTCTTCCTCTCTCCTTTCTTCCTCTCCTCTCCTTTCTTCCTCTCCTCTCCTTTATTCCTCTCCTCTCCTTTCTTCCTCTCCTCTCTCTCTCCTTTCTTCCTCTCCTCTCTCTCGCCTTTCTTCCTCTCCTCTCCTCTCCTTTCTTCCTCTCCTCTCCTCTCCTTTCTTCCTCTCCTCTCCTTTCTTCCTCTCCTCTCCTTTCTTCCTCTCCTCTCCTTTCTTCCTCTCCTCTCCTTTCTTCCTCTCCTCTCCTTTCTTCCTCTCTCCTTTCTTCCTCTCCTCTCCTTTCTTCCTCTCCTCTCCTTTCTTCCTCTCCTCTCCTTTCTTCCTCTCCTCTCCTTTATTCCTCTCCTCTCCTTTCTTCCTCTCCTCTCCTTTCTTCCTCTCCTCTCCTTTCTTCCTCTCCTCTCATTTCTTCCTCTCCTCTCCTTTCTTCCTCTCCTCTCCTTTCTTCCTCTCTCCTTTCTTCCTCTCCTCTCCTTTCTTCCTCTCCTCTCCTTTCTTCCTCTCCTCTCCTTTCTTCCTCTCTCCTTTCTTCCTCTCCTCTCCTTTCTTCCTCTCCTCTCCTTTATTCCTCTCCTCTCCTTTCTTCCTCTCCTCCTCTCTCTCTCCTTTCTTCCTCTCCTCTCTCTCGCCTTTCTTCCTCTCCTCTCCTCTCCTTTCTTCCTCTCCTCTCCTCTCCTTCCTTCCTCTCCTCTCCTTTCTTCCTCTCCTCTCCTTTCTTCCTCTCCTCTCCTTTCTTCCTCTCCTCTCCTTTCTTCCTCTCCTCTCCTTTCTTCCTCGCCTCTCCTTTCTTCCTCTCCTCTCCTTTCTTCCTCTCCTCTCCTTTCTTCCTCTCCTCTCCTTTCTTCCTCTCCTCTCCTTTCTTCCTCTCCTCTCCTTTCTTCCTCTCCTCTCCTTTATTCCTCTCCTCTCCTTTCTTCCTCTCCTCTCCTTTCTTCCTCTCCTCTCCTTTCTTCCTCTCCTCTCCTTTCTTCCTCTCCTCTCCTTTATTCCTCTCCTCTCCTTTCTTCCTCTCCTCTCCTTTCTTCCTCTCCTCTCCTTTCTTCCTCTCCTCTTCTTTCATCCTCTCCTCTCCTTTCTTCCTCTCCTCTCCTTTCTTCCTCTCCTCTCCTTTATTCCTCTCCTCTCCTTTATTCCTCTCCTCTCCTTTCTTCCTCTCCTCTCCTTTCTTCCTCTCCTCTCCTTTCTTCCTCTCCTCTCCTTTCTTCCTCTCCTCGCCTTTCTTCCTCTCTCCTTTCTTCCTCTCCTCTCCTTTCTTCCTCTCTCCTTTCTTCCTCTCCTCTCCTTTATTCCTCTCCTCTCCTTTCATCCTCTCTCCTTTCTTCCTCTCCTCTCCTTTCTTCCTCTCCTCTCCTTTCTTCCTCTCCTCTCCTTTCTTCCTCTCCTCTCCTTTCTTCCTCTCCTCTCCTTTCTTCCTCTCCTCTCCTTTCTTCCTCTCTCCTTTCTTCCTCTCTCCTTTCTTCCTCTCTCCTTTCTTCCTCTCCTCTCCTTTCTTCCTCTCCTCTCCTTTCTTCCTCTCTACTTTCTTCCTCTTCTCTCCTTTCTTCCTCTCTCCTTTCTTCCTCTTCTCTCCTTTTTTCCTCTCTCCTTTCTTCCTCTCCTCTCCTTTCTTTCTCTCCTCTCTCTCTCTCTATTTCTCAGTGGTGATTTTAGTAAATACCTCTTGGTGGGGAAAACGTTTTAGATGCATGGCAGCAAAGTCACTACACAACACAACACTAAACAATACAGGAATTGCACTATAACGGTGACAAACGGTTCCCACATACTGTTAGGGCCTCCATAAAGCTGTCCCAACAGCAGAGTCCCAACACCTTACCACTGTTACACCTGGCTATCAGCAGAGTCCCAACACCTTACCACTGCTACACCTGGTTATCAGCAGAGTCCCAACAGCAGAGTCCCAACACCTTACCACTGTTACACCTGGTTATCAGTAGAGTCCCAACAGTAGAGTCCCAACACCTTACCACTGTTACACCTGGTTATCAGCAGAGTCCCAACACCTTACCACTGCTACACCTGGTTATCAGCAGAGTCCCAACACCTTACCACTGCTACACCTGGTTATCAGCAGAGTCCCAACAGCAGTCCTAACACCTTACCACTGCTATACCTGGCTATCAGCAGAGTCCCAACAGCAGTCCTAACACCTTACCACTGCTACACCTGGTTATCAGCAGAGTCCCAACAGTAGTCCTAACACCTTACCACTGCTATACCTGGCTATCAGCAGAGTCCCAACAGCAGTCCTAACACCTTACCACTGTTACACCTGGTTATCAGCAGAGTCCTAACACCTTACCACTGTTACACCTGGTTATCAGCAGAGTCCCAACAGCAGAGTCCCAACACCTTACCAATGTTACACCTGGTTATCAGCAGAGTCCTAACACCTTACCAATGTTACACCTGGTTATCAGCAGAGTCCCAACACCTTACCACTGTTACACCTGGTTATCAGCAGAGTCCCAACACCTTACCACTGCCTTACCTGGCTACCAGCAGAGTCCCAACAGTAGTCCCATCACCTTACCACTGCTATACCTGGCTATCAGCAGAGTCCCAACAGCAGTCCTAACACCTTACCACTGTTACACCTGGCTATCAGCAGAGTCCCAACACCTTACCACTGCTACACCTGGTTATCAGCAGAGTCCCAACAGCAGTCCTAACACCTTACCACTGCTACACCTGGCTATCAGCAGAGTCCCAACAGCAGTCCTAACACCTTACCACTGCTACACCTGGCTATCAGCAGAGTCCCAACAGCAGTCCTAACACCTTACCACTGCTATACCTGGTTATCAGCAGAGCCTTGTCTGGCAATGAAACATCCTCAGTCACTGCCTTCTTTTTAAACACAGCTGATATGGCTGACTTGCGTGGGGCTTCTATTGACAATTGAGATGTACAAACAATGGCATAAGTGGACAATAAGCAGATACGAGGCAATCCGTAATTTCGATGAAGACATTGATGAGCGAGATAGGACAGACGTAGTCAATATAACTATTGAAATGTAGAGTGACAGAATTCAGAACATGGGCCGTTCTTACAGTATTCTCCCTGTACACCAAGTCAGAACCGTAGGATAAATAAAGCTCTTGCAATATTC
The DNA here is from genome assembly GCF_045791955.1 of Oncorhynchus clarkii lewisi. Classification (NCBI taxonomy): domain Eukaryota; kingdom Metazoa; phylum Chordata; class Actinopteri; order Salmoniformes; family Salmonidae; genus Oncorhynchus; species Oncorhynchus clarkii. The sequence continues at coordinate 37,809,832 of NC_092170.1, forward strand.
AATGATGACATTTATCTCAAACAGGCTATAGGCTACATGTGCACCACCAAGTCAGAACAGTAGGCTAAGTTATGAGGGGGAAAGGGACGAAATGATTAGGGTGAGGCACATGGGCTACTAACAGCTTACTACACAACATACACTTAGTATTACTTTCTTAGCTACAGTATACTTATCTCCCCAGTATATTACATCATTTATGCAGCAGCATGCTCACTTGAACAGGAAGGTGGCTTGGCAGTTCTTCTTGTGGGCAAATCTTTTCATCAAACTTTGTCTTCAACGTCTGGCATTCTCTGGATTTATGGTGCTTTCAAGACTACTGGAAACTCTGAAAAAAACCAAGGTCATGACATCAGTGATGGTCAGGCTCTAGAAGGAGGCCCAAATTCCTGACTTGGAATTCTGAGTTGGATGACCGTTCAAAATGTATTTTCCCAGTCGGAGCTCGTTTTTTTCCAAGTTCCCAGTTGTCTTGAACTCATTGAAGTCCCATGGTGTTGCATGGGAATGTTTCTCCCTTTTTAAGCTTGGAAAAAAGACCCTGGACCCAGACTTGGACCACACACACTCTCCACTGAATAGCAGGCCATTTGTCTTGAACTCACTAAAGTCTGATATTTCCCAGTTCCAAGTCTCCTTTCATTTTGAATGCGGCAGAATTCCTGTCAGATTGACAGCATGACCAATGTATTCAACCATTTCTGGCCAATGGTGTTGCATGTGAATGTTTGGAAAGCTTGGAAAAAAATGACCCTTAAACCCACTTGGACCACACACCCACTCCACTGAATAGCAGGCTAGTGATTGCTTTGCAACGCTTGCATTTTGCCACTGATTCCTTCCAAACTACTCATTGTTGAATTTGCGATTTCCAACTTGTTGTGTAATGTTTATGTCCAATGGTCGATGGCCAATACGTTTCATCTTTAATTTCTCTTCATATGAAAGGATTGAAAAGGATTTGCCAGTAGATTGTTGACATGATTCATGATGATGACTGCTTGTCTAGCTTGCTAGCTAAGATTTTGAAAGTATAATCAAAGATACTGTAGATATAACATGATTTGAAGTGATTTTATCTGTAGCCAATGATCTTGATCTTTCTTGGATGGGAACTTCTAATGTAACTCTATGGCTTGAGTTTTCGAGCTCTTCCTGTAGATTTTGCAGTGACGTAGTGTCCCCCATGAGTGACAGAACACTGAGCCAATCACGGCGCAACTAGAGAACATTACCAACCCCTATGCTCAGTATTTTCCGCTGGCTGCCCCACCACATAAAGCACTGAGCTAGGCTGAAACACCTGCATTTTGGTGGCCATGTTTGTGGCTTTATTAACTCAATATTATTTTTTTACAATGTTGGCAAACTGATATGTGACATGTATTAATGCCAAAATAACATGCAAAACAAGCAACAACTATTTGTATTTTTTTTTGCTAAACAGGTGGGGCTCAAAACCCTGCCCTAAATGAAGGTTCGCCTCTGCTCTTTGTATTCTGACTTACACTACAGCAGCTAAAAGCAGGGGTAATGTAGGGAACAGTGTTTCCTGACTACAGTAAAACATACTAAAGCAGGGGTAATGTAGGGAACAGTGTTTCCTGGCTACAGTAAAACATATTAAAGCAGGGGTAATGTAGAGAACAGTGTTTCCTGACTACAGTAAAACATATTAAAGCAGGGGTAATGTGGGGAACAGTGTTTCCTGGCTACAGTAAAACATATTAAAGCAGGGGTAATGTAGAGAACAGTGTTTCCTGACTACAGTAAAACACACTAAAGCAGGGGTAATGTAGGGAACAGTGTTTCCTGGCTACAGTAAAACATATTAAATCAGGGGTAATGTAGAAAACAGTGGTTCCTGACTACAGTACAGCAGCTAAAAGCAGGGGTAATGTATAGAACAGTGTTTCCTGACTAAAGTAAAACATATTAAAGCAGGGGTAATGTAGGGAACAGTGTTTCCTGACAACAGTAAAACATATTAAAGCAGGGGTAATGTAGAGAACAGTGTTTCCTGACTACAGTAAAACATATTAAAGCAGGGGTAATGTAGAGAACAGTGTTTCCTGACTACAGTGCAGCAGCTAAAAGCAGGGGTAATGCAGAGAACAGTGTTTCCTGACTACAGGACAGCAGCTAAAATCAGGGGTAATGCAGAAAACAGTGTTTCCTGACAACAGTACAGCAGCTAAATGCAGGGGTAATGTAGAGAACATTGTTTCCTGACTACAGTACAGCAGCTAAAAGCAGGGGTAATGTAGTGAACAGTGTTTTCTGACTCCACAGCCTTCTCCCTGCTGTTTTGATTATCTTGATAAATGAGGACATTATAGCTCTGAAGATAATCCACAGAGGTCGTAGCCCTGATGCCGATCTGGCTATGCATCTGTATTACCCTACACACACACACACACACACACAACCACACACACACAGACACACACGCAGAGACACTGCTATTATTACACTCTGAATAAAGACCATTTCCCAGAGGGCCGCTGGGCTGCTTTAGAGAATAACTCTGCTTTTTTCTCTCCTCCTCCGTGGGCCTACACACACACACACACACACACACACACACACACACACACACTAATACAGAAACACAGACACATCAGGTCTCCAGTGTTGACCTTAAAGAGCCAAGGTGCACACAAAGCAATTTCCCTGCATCTTGAGGAGATACAATAGAAAACAGTTTTGGTTTTAAAAGCTCTTAAAGGGGAAGTTAACCCCAAAACACTTCTGGGCCCTTTATAACACTTGCCTGATTGGTTGTCAGTACCCCAGACAGTTTTTAGGTCCATTGTTATGATTATTTAGATTTCTGTATTTTCATATCAAATTGCTGAATTTCCTAAAATTACCTAAAATACATTAAAAATATATGTATTTATTGTTACATACTTTAATATTGGTAAAACCCTCCTTCAAGAAAGGAAATCAGAACGAAAGGATGTAAACACAGATGGTAGCTCGCTAGGCTAGTTGTTAGTAATCTCTGAAGTAAAGTGAATATAGCTAGGCTAGCTGTTAGTAATCTCTGAAGTAAAGTGAATCTAGCTAGGCTAGCTGTTAGTAATCTCTGAAGTAAAGTGAATCTAGCTAGGCTAGCTGTTAGTAATCTCTGAAGTAAAGTGAATCTAGCTAGGCTAGCTGTTAGTAATCTCTGAAGTAAAGTGAATCTAGCTAGGCTAGCTGTTAGTAATCTCTGAAGTAAAGTGAATCTAGCTAGGCTAGCTGTTAGTAATCTCTGAAGTAAAGTGAATATAGCTAGGCTAGCTGTTAGTAATCTCTGAAGTAAAGAGAATCTAGCTAGGCTAGCTGTTAGTAATCTCTAAAGTAAAAGGAATCTAGCTAGGCTAGCTGTTAGTAATCTCTGAAGTAAAGTGAATCTAGCTAGGCTAGCTGTTAGTAATCTCTGAAGAAAAGTGAATCTATCTAGGCTAGCTGTTAGTAATCTCTGAAGTAAAGTGAATCTAGCTAGGCTAGCTGTTAGTAATCTCTGAAGAAAAGTGAATCTAGCTAGGCTAGCTGTTAGTAATCTCTGAAGTAAAGTGAATCTAGCTAGGCTAGCTGTTAGTAATCTCTGAAGAAAAGTGAATCTAGCTAGGCTAGCTGTTAGTATTCTCTGAAGTAAAGTGAATATAGCTAGGCTAGCTGTTAGTAATCCCTGAAGTAAAGTGAATTTTAGGCAAATTACGTTAGTGGTCGAGTATCTGAGGGACGTTGGACAAAATTTTGTGCATTGTACCGATCAGATACATATTTCCACTCTTTTCCTGTCCACAATGAAGGTTTGTGTCAGGCATGGCTGTAGGCCATCCCACATCCTGGTTATGGTGTCTATATGACTCGTGATGTCATTCACCAGCTGCGGTTGACTGTGGCCAGTGATCACTTTGTGGCCACTGAATACCAGGGGTGTAAAGTACTTAAGTAAAAATACTTTAAGTACTAATTAAGTATTTTGGGAGGGTATCTGTACTTTACTTAACTTTTTATATTTTTGACAGCATTTACTTTTACTTCACTACATTCCTAAAGAAAATGATGTACTTTTTACTCCATACATTTTCCCTGACATCCAAAAGTACTCGTTACATTTTTTATGCTTAGCAGGACAAGAAAATGGTCAAATTCACACACTAATCAGGAGACCATCCCTGGTCATCCCTACTGCCTCTGATCTGGCGGACTCACAAAACAGAGACCATCCCTGGTCATCCCTACTGCCTCTGATCTGGCGGACTCACTAAACAGAGACCATCCCTGGTCATCCCTACTGCCTCTGATCTGGCGGACTCACTAAACAGAGACCATCCCTGGTCATCCCTACTGCCTCTGATCTGGAGGTCTCACTAAACAGAGAACATCCCTGGTCATCCCTACTGCCTCTGATCTGGAGGACTCACTAAACAGAGACCATCCCTGGTCATCCCTACTGCCTCTGATCTGGCGGACTCACTAAACAGAGACCATCCCTGGTCATCCCTACTGCCTCTGATCTGGCGGACTCACTAAACAGAGAACATCCCTGGTTATCCCTACTGCCTCTGATCTGGCGGAATCACTAAACAGAGAACATCCCTGGTTATCCCTACTGCCTCTGATCTGGCGGACTCACGAACTGACGAAACACAAATGCTTTTGTTTGATGGGTGACGTTTTGGAACCGGGCTGCCTCTCAGGCGTGAGTAGGATTCTGTGGGAAGATCTCAATTGCAACTCCTCGCGTCCTCTCTCCTCATCTCCTCAAAACACATTGTATCTAATGTGTTTTGAGGAGGAGAGAGAAGAAGAGAGAAGGAGAGAGGATTCAAAGAGTATGCAACATTCTCAAACCTTGTACCTAGTGCTACCATGCTGTAGGTTTTCAGTCCAAACCTAATCAAGCTCACCTGTTGGAGTGAAAACCCACAAGACGGTTGTCTACGGGAACATGTTTGTAAATCCCTGGAGTAACTAATGCTGAGTGACAGTGTGAATGGCTTAGCAACGTTGCAATTGGTGTTTTTAATAACATTGAATTGTTTATATTTTTTAAATGAACTTCAATATTATTTTTTGAAAATGTTATTCATACAAGACGCTATTAACCTCCTCAAAGTTGGGGTCAGGGTAGTTGGATATATAAGATGCTATGAGCCCCCTCAACTTTGGGGTCAGGGTAGCTGGACGAATAAGATGCTATGAGCCCCCTCAACTTTGGGGTCAGGGTAGTTGGACGAATAAGATGCTATGAGTCCCCTCAACTTTGGGGTCAGGGTAGCTGGACGAATAAGATGCTATGAGCCCCCTCAACTTTGGGGTCAGGGTAGTTGGACGAATAAGATGCTATGAGCCCCCTCAACTTTGGGGTCAGGGTAGTTGGATATATAAGATGCTATGAGCCCCCTCAACTTTGGTGTCAGGGTAGTTGGATATATAAGATGCTATGAGCCCCCTCAACTTTGGTGTCAGGGTAGTTGGATATATAAGATGCTATGAGCCCCCTCAACTTTGGGGTCAGGGTAGTTGGACGAATAAGATGCTATGAGCCCCCTCAACTTTGGGGTCAGGGTAGTTGGAGGTAATTACTGCAACCAAAGAGGCTGGGAGTACACGTCGTTGGCCTCGACCTAGATGTCATCTCCTCAGTATCCACTCCATTGTGATCCCATAAGAGAGCAGCCTGTACTGTTTACGGAGACAGAACAAAAATACATGACAATGTTATATGCAGTGCATTCGGAAAGTATTCAGACCCCTTGACTTTTTCCACATTTTGTTATGTTACAGCCTACACACAATACCCCATAATGACATCACCATATCCCATAATGACATCACAATACCCCATAATGACATCACAATACCCCATAATGACAAAGCAAAAACCGTTTTTTTGAAAAATGGAAATATAACATTTACATAAGTAAACTCAGTAGTTTGTTGAAGCACTTTTGGCAACGATTACACCCTTGAGTCGTCTTGGGTATGACGGTAAAATCTTGGTACACCTGTATTTGGAGAGTTTCTCCCAATCTTCTCTGCAGATCCTCTCAAGCTCTGTCAGGTTGGATGAGGAGTATCGCTGAACAGCTATTTTCAAGCTAATGATGTTCGATCAGGTTCAAGTCTGGGCTCTGGATGGGTCACTCAAGGACATGCAGAGATTTGTCCCGAAGCCATTCCTGTATTGTCTTGGCTGTGTGCTTAGGGTCGTTGTCCCGTTGGAAGGCATATGTTTGCCCCAGTCTGAGATCCTGCGCGCTCTGGAGCAGGTTTTCATCAAGAATCTCTCTGTACTTTGCTTGGCTCATCTTTCCGTCGATCCTGATTAGTCTCCCAGTCCCGTCTGCTGAAAAACATCCACACAGCATGATGCTGTCACCACCATGCTTCACTTTAGGGATGGTGCCAGGTTTCCTCCAGACATGATGCTTGGCATTCAGGCCAAAAGGTTCAATCTTGGTTTCATCCGACCAAACATCAAGCGGGCTGTCATGGGCCTTTTACTGAGGAGTTGCTTCCATCTGGCCACTCTACAATAAAGGCCTGATTGTGGAATGCTGCAGAGATGGTTGTATTTCTGGAAGGTTCTCCCATCCCCACAGAGAAACTCTGGAGCTCAGTCAGAGTGACCATCGGGTTCTTTGTCACCTCCCTGACCAAGGCCCTTCTCCCCCGTTTGCTCAGTTTGGCCAGGCAGCCAGCTCTGGGAAGAGTCTTGGTGGTTCCAAACTTCTTCCATTTAAGAATGATGGAGGCCACCATGTTCTTGGGGACCTTCAATGCTGCAGACATTTTTTGATACCCTGCCTAGACACAACCCTGTCTCAGAGCTCTACGGACAATTCTTTCGACCTCATGGCTTGGTTTTTGCTCTGACATACACTGTCAACTGTGGGCTTATATAGACAGGTGTGTTCCTTTCCAAATCATGTCCATCAATGGAATTTACCACAGGTGGACTTCAATCAAGTTGTAGAAACATCTCAAGGATGATCAATGGAAACTCAATTTCGAGTCTCATAGCAAAAGGTCTGAATACTTAGGTAAATAAAGTATTCCTGTTTTTTGTTTTTTTATACATTTGCTAGCATTTCTGAAAAACTGTTTTGGTTTTGTCATTATAGGGTATTATTGTGTGTAAATTGAATAGTAAAAAGAAGATTTAATCCATTTTAGAGTGAGGCTGTAACGTAAAATGTTTTGGAAAAAAGGTCAAGGGGTCTGAATAGTTTCCGAATGCACTGTACAACAGTCAAGAAAATAAATAGGCCAAGGCCTATACAACGTAAAATATAACAGACTCAGGGATCAGTAATCACATTCATTTATAAGCTGTATTGATGATGAAATAATACATTTAGGTCATTTAGCAGACACTCTCCTCCAGAGCCACTAAAGAGCAGTCAGGGTTAAGTGCCTTGCTCATGGGCGTGTAAGACAGATGTTTCACCTTGTCTGCTCAGGGATTCGAACCAGCAACCTTTCGGTTACTTGCCCAATATTATAACTGAATGGCTTGCTTGGTATTGTATACTGTATAGCAGACTAACTGTTGAAAGGGTATGAGTGGTCTAGTCTGAGACTGTCTTGTCTTCCTCTTGTGTATGGCTTTATAGGCTACTGTAGGTAGGGGATTATTGGTAGAAAAGCTAGACTGGCGATTACAAGCAACGTGTTCTTCTCTACAACCATTATTAAGTTCATACATCTTAAAATGTTGGGTAATATAAATTATTGTTTTCATGTAGACCCAGATTGTGAAGTGGATGTCACATACATTCTATTTTCAATGGCACACATCCACTCGTTCTAGCCACTGTTAACCAGCATGTCATGGTCAGACAAACAGACTACAGTAGCCATTTGCATTATGAGGTGATGTCAGGATTCTGGAAAATACAGTTGGAAGGCTGTCTCTGGCTAGACATATTTATTTTCATTTAGAGAGTAATATAAGCATCCTGTGAGTAATATTAGCCAAAACAATTACTCTTCAGAGAGCTTCTCATTTGGTGTGGTCAGGTGTGGCAAATCGTTTCAAGTTGACCTGAGGCATTCTGAAGAAAGTCTCCAGGATTGATGAGACACAAGACATGGGAGTGTTTAGTTACACCTCCTGCTGCATCTTCAGTCTGATGTTCTACCTCCTCCATTATAGGAATAGGTTGGTCTCATTCTCGACAGCCGAGACATTCACTGCCTGTTGGTAGAGGTAGGCACCACCAGTCACTGTGTGTTCTGGGAGGAGCCTGTTGTTAGAGGTAGGCACCACCAGTCACTGTGTGTTCTGGGAGGAGCCTGTTGTTAGAGGTAGGCACCATCAGTCACTGTGTGTTCTGGGAGGAGCCTGTTGGTAGAGGTAGGCACCACCAGTCACTGTTCTTACTGGGAAGAGCCTGTTGGTAGAGGTAGGCACCACCAGTCACTGTGTGTTCTGGGAGGAGCCTGTTGTTAGAGGTAGGCACCATCAGTCACTGTGTGTTCTGGGAGGAGCCTGTTGGTAGAGGTAGGCACCACCAGTCACTGTTCTTACTGGGAAGAGCCTGTTGGTAGAGGTAGGCACCACCAGTCACTGTTCTTACTGGGAAGAGCCTGTTGGTAGAGGTAGGGACCACCAGTCACTGTTCTTACTGAGAAGAGCCTGTTGTTAGAGGTAGGGACCACCAGTCACTGTTCTTACTGAGAAGAGCCTGTTGGTAGAGGTAGGCACAACCAGTTACTGTTCTTACTGGGAAGAGCCTGTTGGTAGAGGTAGGCACCACCAGTCACTGTGCGTTCTAGGAGGAGCCTGTTGGTAGAGGTAGGCACCACCAGTCACTGTGCGTTCTAGGAGGAGCCTGTTGGTAGAGGTAGGCACCACCAGTCACTGTGCGTTCTAGGAGGAGCCTGTTGGTAGAGGTAGGCACCACCAGTCACTGTGTGTTCTAGGAGGAGCCTGTTGGTAGAGGTAGGCACCACAGTCACAGTCCGTACAACCAGGTTAGTGTTATAAAGTGCCCAGGAGGGTTTTGGGTGAACTTTTCCTTTAACAGCTGTGAATGGGAGAATACTGGACAGAGGTGAACTTCTCCTTTATTAACAGCGGTGAATGGGAGAATACGAGACAGAGGTGAACTGCTCCTTTAACAGCTGTGAATGGGAGAATACGAGACAGAGGTGAACTTCTCCTTTAACAGCTGTGAATGGGAGAATACGAGACAGAGGTGAACTTCTCCTTTAACAGCTGTGAATGGGAGAATACTAGACAGAGGTGAACTTCTCCTTTAACAGCAGTGAATGGGAGAATACTAGACAGAGGTGAACTTCTCCTTTAATAGCTGTGAATGTGAGAATACCAGACAAAGGTGAACTTCTCCTTTAACAGCTGTGAATGGGAGAATACTAGACAGAGGTGAACTTCTCCTTTAACAGCTGTGAATGGGAGAATACTAGACAGAGGTGAACTTCTCCTTTAACAGCTGTGAATGGGAGAATACTAGACAGATGTCAACTCCTCCTTTAACAGCTGTGAATGGGAGCATACGAGACAGAGGTAAACTTCTCCTTTAACAGCTGTGAATGGGAGAATACTAGACAGAGGTGAACTTCTCCTTTAACAGCTGTGAATGGGAGAATACTAGACAGAGGTGAACTTCTCCTTTAACAGCTGTGAATGGGAGAATACGAGACAGAGGTGAACTTCTCCTTTAACAGCAGTGAATGGGAGAATACTAGACAGAGGTGAACTTCTCCTTTAATAGCTGTGAATGTGAGAATACCAGACAAAGGTGAACTTCTCCTTTAACAGCTGTGAATGGGAGAATACTAGACAGAGGTGAACTTCTCCTTTAACAGCTGTGAATGGGAGAATACTAGAGAGAGGTGAACTTCTCCTTTAACAGCTGTGAATGGGAGAATACTAGACAGATGTCAACTCCTCCTTTAACAGCTGTGAATGGGAGCATACGAGACAGAGGTAAACTTCTCCTTTAACAGCTGTGAATGGGAGAATACTAGACAGAGGTGAACTTCTCCTTTAACAGCTGTGAATGGGAGAATACTAGACAGAGGTGAACTTCTCCTTTAACAGCTGTGAATGGGAGAATACGAGACAGAGGTGAACTTCTCCTTTAACAGCTGTGAATCGGAGAATATGAGACAGAGGTGAAGTTCTCCTTTAACAGCTGTGAATCGGAGAATACGAGACAGAGGTGAACTTCTCATTTAACAGCTGTGAATGGGAGAATACGAGACAGAGGTGAACTTCTCCTTTAACAGCTGTGAATGGGAGAATACGAGACAGAGGTGAACTTCTCCTTTAACAGCTGTGAATCGGAGAATACTAGACAGAGGTGAACTTCTCCTTTAACAGCTGTGAATGGGAGAATACTAGACAGAGGTGAACTTCTCCTTTAACAGCTGTGAATGGGAAAATGGTAGACAGAGGTGAACTTCTCCATTAACAGCTGTGAATGGGAGAATACGAGACAGAGGTGAACTTCTCCTTTAACAGCTGTGAATCTGAGAATATGAGACAGAGGTGAACTTCTCCTTTAACAGCTGTGAATGGGAGAATACGAGACAGAGGTGAACTTCTCCTTTAACAGCTGTGAATGGGAGAATACGAGACAGAGGTGAACTTCTCCTTTTAACAGCTGTGAATGGGAGAATACGAGACAGAGGTGAACTTCTCCTTTAACAGCTGTGAATGGGAGAATACGAGACAGAGGTGAACTTCTCCTTTAACAGCTGTGAATGGGAGAATACGAGACAGAGGTGAACTTCTCCTTTAACAGCTGTGAATGGGAGAATACGAGACAGAGGTGAACTTCTCCATTAACAGCTGTGAATGGGAGAATACCAGACAGAGGTGAACCTCTCCTTTAACAGCTGTGAATGGGAGAATACGAGACAGAGGTGAACTTCTCCTTTAACAGCTGTGAATCTGAGAGTTCTCAGCAGACTCCTCAGCCCCAGTAACACCCCGTCTGTTGACAGGACATATGGAGGGAAATAAGATAGTAGGAATGTAACTCACTAAAGCAAAAGACCTGGCTCTTTATTGAACTGAATTGAACTGCCTTTAGTATAATCTCTTTTATTTTTGGTGAAATACGGCTGTTGTGTTTCTCTGCATAGTTTGGTGGGAGTGGAGAGGAGAGAAACCATTTGTTTAAAACAGATTTATAATTATGAATTCATGAGAAGGTTTTAGAAGAGATAGGACACAGGAAGGCATCTCTCTCTCAACCTTACATATTAATAACAGTATGGTGTTTTGTGGGAAATGTAGTCCTCTCAGCATTCTGCAGCATGCACGCACGCACAGACACCTACACTCAAAGACACACAGAAACACTCTACAAAGTTGCTTATGGTAGCTAATAACTTCCCTATTCCCCATGGTTTTAATTAGGGCCAGTTATTACAGTGTGTTTGATGCGCTCCTCATATCCATAACCATAGTGATGCCCTTACAGTACCTCACTGCTCTTTATCACTAGCCCCTCTCTCCCTCTCTCTCTCTCCCCCTCCCTCCCCCCCCCCCCCTCTCTCTCTCTCTCTCTCTCTCTCTCTCTCCTTCTCTCTCTTTTATTCTCCCTCTCTCTCTCTCTCTCTCTCTCTCTCTCTCTCTCTCTCTCTCTCTCTCTCTCTCTTTATCCCTCCCTCTCTCTCTCTCTCTCTTTATCCCTCCCTCTCTCCAACACACTGTGATGAAGGATATTGCACAGTTTAAGGCCTATGTTGTACCTCTAATTCTCTCTCTCTCAATTCAATTCAAAGGGGCTTTATTGCCTTGGGTAACATATGTTTACATGGCAAAGCAAGTGAAATAAACAATATTCATAAATTAAATAAACAATAACGAATTAACAGTAAACATTAGACCTTACAAGAGTTTCAAAATAATAGAGACATTTAAAATGTTATATCATTGGCTATGTACAGTGTGTCTGGGAGGGAGTCTCGCAGGTCTGGGGGGGAGACTCTCAGGTCTGGGGGGGAGTCTCGCAGGTCTGGGGGGAGTCTTGTAGGTCTGGGGGGGAGTCTCTCAGGTCTGGGGGAAGTCTTGTAGGTTTGGGAGGGAGACTCTCAGGTCTGGGGGGGGAGTCTCGCAGGTCTGGGGGGAGTCTCATAGGTCTGGGGGGGGGGGGGGGGTGCTCATCACTCTGTTGCTGCTGTGTGAGTTGCTGGGGCTAGTGTTGAGATGTGATGTCTTTCTCGCTATAATTTCTATCAAAGGAGGGAGGGACACATTTGAATCGATCTGGAGGGTGTTACACAGCTTGAGGCCCAAGTTGTACTGCAATTATCTCCCTCTCTCTCTACACCTCCCTCTCTCTCTATCTCTCTCTTTCCCTCTCTCTCTACACCTCCCTCTCTCCTACAAACCCTGATGATGGGTGATGCACAGCTTGAGGCCTACGTTTTGTTAGGTACAAAAGGAGGAAAGGGAAGCTTCCCAGGCTCCTCTCCTTCCCTCTGTCGGGGGTCTACGGATCTACCCTGACACACACACACACACCACAGTGGTGTCCCCTCGTCAGTGTATAGTCGTGTGTGTGTACAACCAAAGCCTGTATTGTTCTTCCTTGTGTCACTACAGATCATCTTTAGTGCACCTTTGCAATGTGTATCCTGAAGACCCATAGCCTGTGAAATACAACAGACCTACCTAGGCGAACTTCTCCTTTAACAGCTGTGAATGGGAGAATACTAGACAGAGGTGAACTTCTCCTTTAACAGCTGTGAATGGGAGAATACGAGACAGAGGTGAACTTCTCCTTTAACAGCTGTGAATGGGAGAATACGAGACAGAGGTGAACTTCTCCTTTAACAGCTGTGAATGGGAGAATACGAGACAGAGGTGAACTTCTCCTTTAACAGCTGTGAATGGGAGAATACGAGACAGAGGTGAACTTCTCCTTTAACAGCTGTGAATGGGAGAATACGAGACAGAGGTGAACTTCTCCTTTAACAGCTGTGAATGGGAGAATACGAGACAGAGGTGAACTTCTCCTTTAACAGCTGTGAATGGGAGAATACGAGACAGAGGTGAACTTCTCCTTTAACAGCTGTGAATGGGAGAATACGAGACAGAGGTGAACTTCTCCTTTAACAGCTGTGAATGGGAGAATACGAGACAGAGGTGAACTTCTCCTAGGAGGGTTGCTAGGAGTGCTATATCGTTGATCGACTGGTGTTGAAAGTGAGGCTTTGCCACGTTGCACCATTGCATTACCCACATGATGATCAAGCCCCTAGTCAGCCATCTCTCTCCTTGCTGTGCTTAGCGCTCCCTTCCACACTTACTGCTGAATATCTGATAGTGGATGTGGCCGGAAGATTGTCCTAGATTCACACACACACACACACACACACACAGAGAGAGAGAGAGAGAGAGAGAGAGAGAGAGAGAGAGAGAGAGAGAGAGAGAGAGAGAGAGAGAGAGAGAGAGAGAGAGAGAGAGAGAGAGAGAGAGAGAGAGAGAGAGAGAGAGAGAGAGAGAGAGAGAGAGAGAGAGAGAGAGAGAGAGAGAGAGAGAGAGAGAGAGAGAGACCAACCAGTCCTATTATGTGTCCTTATGTAGAGACCAACCAGTCCCAGCTGATGTCCTCATCTGACGTTAGGACACTGGTGTGACACGGAGCATCAAATATTAATGACACACCCATCAGATCAACTGTGCTACATGCTAATTGGCTCCTTTGATTTTAGCACATTTGACTCCAGCCTGGAAGTGGAGAGGCCAGTTGTAATGTCCCTCAGGGCCCAGTGCTGTTTCTTCTTGCTGAGGTTACCATGATTTCACTGGGGTTGGGAGTAAAGATGTTAAATTATTGCTGCATTTGATGTTTCCTTGTTATTAAAGGAAGACAAATGTAACTCTATGGTATAGACCTGATTTCAGGGATCCTGCGTATACTGTGAGTCGTTAAATATTCATTTTGAAGGCTACTTCAAGATTTGATTTTTTTTTTTATTATTTTTTTTATTTTACCTTTATTTAACTAGGCAAGTCAGTTAAGAACAAATTCTTATTTTCAATGACGGCCTAGGAACAGTGGGTTAACTGCCTGTTGATGATGGATTTAAGGAAAAAGATTCATTTTAATGCATATTTTTCTTTCTACTCTTTGGTACAGGTGTTGATTATCTCTGGTTAGAGGTGTTGATTATCTCTGGTTAGAGGTGTTGATTATCTCTGGTTAGTGGTGTTGATTATCTCTGGTTAGAGGTGTTGATTATCTCTGGTTAGAGGTGTTGATTCTCCCTGGTTAGTGGTGTTGATTATCGCTGGTTAGAGGTGTTGATTATCTCTGGTTAGAGGTGTTGATTATATCTGGTTAGTGGTGTTGATTATCTCTGGTTAGTGATGTTGATTATCTCTGGTTAGAGGTGTTGATTATCTCTGGTTAGAGGTGTTGATTATCTCTGGTTAGAGGTGTTGATTATCTCTGGTTAGAGGTGTTGATTATCTCTGGTTAGAGGTGTTGATTATCTCTGGTTAGTGGTGTTGATTATCTCTGGTTAGAGGTGTTGATTATCTCTGGTTAGTGGTGTTGATTATCTCTGGTTAGAGGTGTTGATTATCTCTGGTTAGAGGTGTTGATTATCTCTGGTTAGAGGTGTTGATTATCTCTGGTTAGAGGTGTTGATTCTCACTGGTTAGGGGTGTTGATTATCTCTGGTTAGAGGTGTTGATTCTCCCTGGTTAGTGGTTTTGATTATCTCTGGTTCGAGGTGTTGATTATCTCTGGTTAGAGGTGTTGATTATCTCTGGTTAGTGGTGTTGATTATCTCTGGTTAGTGGTGTTCATGATCTCTGGTTAGAGGTGTTGATTATCTCTGGTTAGTGGTGTTGATTATCTCTGGTTAGAGGTGTTGATTATCTCTGGTTAGAGGTGTTGATTATCTCTGGTTAGAGGTGTTGATTCTCACTGGTTAGTGGTGTTGATTATCTCTGGTTAGAGGTGTTGATTATCTCTGGTTAGTGGTGTTGATTATCTCTGGTTAGAGGTGTTGATTATCTCTGGTTAGAGGTGTTGATTCTCTGTGGTTAGAGGTGTTGATTGTCTCTGGTTAGAGGTGTTGATTATCTCTGTGATTTGTCTTTGTTGATTATCAAATAACCCAGACCCTGTATGCTGATTATGGTAAATGGTTGTCTGTGGTCTGTGGCCTATTCTCTAACTCACTGAGTGGTGTTGTTGCTGCCTCATTGAATGCCCACTAAAACCTCTCTCCTTCATTATGATGGAGCTGAGTGTCCACTCAGGGCAGAGACCATGTATTCTGTGTGTGTGTGTGTGTGTGTGTGTGTGTGTGTGTGTGTGTGTGTGTGTGTGTGTGTGTGTGTGTGTGTGTGTGTGTGTGTGTTTGTGTGTGTTTGTGGACACTGTTTGCCCTGTCTGTACTGTGAGACATATGCATCATGCCATCTCTCATCAGCCACACCAGGTAGTATCAGCCAGCTCTCATCTGTCACACCAGGTAGTATCAGTCAGCTCTCATCTGTCACACCAGGTAGTATCAGTCAGCTCTCATCTGTCACACCAGGTAGTATCAGTCAGCTCTCATCAGTCACACCAGGTAGTATCAGTCAGCTCTCACCTGTCACACCAGGTATTATCAGTCAGCTCTCACCTGTCACACCAGGTAGTATCAGTCAGCTCTCATCAGCCACACCAGGTAGTATCAGTCAGCTCTCATCTGTCACATCAGGTAGTATCAGTCAGCTCTCATCTGTCACACCAGGTAGTATCAGTCAGCTCTCACCTGTCACACCAGGTAGTATCAGTCAGCTCTCATCTGTCACACCAGGTAGTATCAGTCAGCTCTCACCTGTCACACCTTGTAGTATCAGTCAGCTCTCACCTGTCACACCAGGTATTATCAGTCAGCTCTCACCTGTCACACCAGGTAGTATCAATCAGCTCTCACCTGTCACACCAGGTAGTATCAGTCAGCTCTCATCAGCCACACCAGGTAGTATCAGTCAGCTCTCATCAGCCACACCAGGTAGTATCAGGAGGAGTGTCTGACCCAGCCATTAGGGAATCGCTGCGGAGTGTTTCGGAATGCTGCTGCTTTGGAAAATAAAAACAGTTTGGGAGAGAGTGGGAGGAATGAATGATAGAATGCAAGCAGAACATTAAATAGCATTCCGGAACAGAACGTTAGGCGCAGGCAATACAAGGCAGTCAGGGACAATGCTGGTTAGAGTGAACACAGGCGAAACACGGAGGAACTTAACAGTGCATGGGATTTACAGCTCAAAGTAGGAGTGATGAGGGAAATTATACAATGACTTAGCCATGTCATTATGATACGTATCACTCTCTCTTTCTCTCTCTCTCTCTCCCTACCAATTACTCTCTTTCTCTCTCTCTCTCTCTCTCTTTCTCTCTCTCTCTCTTTCCCTCTCTCTCTTTCTCTCTCTCTCTCTTTCTCTCTCTCTCTCCCTACCAATCACTCTTTCTTTCTCTCCCTCTTCCTCTCTCTCTCTCTCTCTCTCTCTCTACCAACATCTCTCTTTCTCTCTCTCTCTTTCTCTCTCCCTCTCTTTCTCTCTCTCTCTCTCTTTCTCAATTCAATTCAAAGGGCTTTATTGGCATGGTAAACATGTTTATATTGCCAAAGCAAATGGAATGGACAATGAACAGAAGGGAAATAAACAAGGGAAATAGTAGTGAACATTACACTCACAAAAGTTTTTAAAGAATATTGACATTTTGAATGTGATATTAGTGGGTATGTGGGTATGTGTCGTGACGTGACTACCATTAATGTGATGCCGGCTATTCATCTAACTACTTAACGTTAAATTATTTCCCGATTTTAAATGAAACCTGTAACAATTAAATCATTAGGAATCTGGAGCACCACGGGAAAATTTTGTTTAATGAGTTACCATTTCCCAAATGAACTCAAGAATATTTCAGAATATACACTGCTCAAAAAAATTAAGGGAACACTTAAACAACACAATGTAACTCCAAGTCAATCACACTTCTGTGAAATCAAACTGGGGTCTGAGGATCTCATCTCGGTACCTAATGGCAGTCAGGCTACCTCTGGCGACCCCCCCAAAGAAATGCCACCCCACACCAAGACTGACCCACCGCCAAACCGGTCATGCTGGAGGATGTTGCAGGCAGCAGAACGTTCTCCACGGCGTCTCCAGACTCTGTCACGTCTGTCACATGTGCTCAGTGTGAACCTGCTTTCATCTCTGAAGAGCACAGGGCGCCAGTGGCGAATTTGCCAATCTTGGTGTTCTCTGGCAAATGCCAAACGTCCTGCACGGTGTTGGGCTGTAAGCACAACCCCCACCTGTGGACGTCGGGCCCTCATACCACCCTCATGGAGTCTGTTTCTGACCGTTTGAGCAGACACATGCACATTTGTGGCCTGCTGGAGGTCATTTTGCAGGGCTCTGGCAGTGCTCCTCCTGCTCCTCCTTGCACAAAGGTGGAGGTAGCGGTCCTGCTGCTGGGTTGTTGCCCTACGTCCTCCTCCACGTCTCCTGATTTACTGGCCTGTCTCCTGGTAGCGCCTCCATGCTCTGGACACTACGCTGACAGACTCAGCAAACCTTCTTGCCACAGCTCGCATTGATGTGTCATCCTGGATGAGCTGCACTACCTGAGCCACTTGTGTGGGTTGTAGACTCC
>NC_092170.1:37832494-37869994 GCF_045791955.1 Oncorhynchus clarkii lewisi
ACTATCAAATCAATTGAATTCAAGGGGCTTTATTGGCATGGGAAACCTATGTCAACATTGCCAAACGCAAGTGAAGTAGACAGTATACAAAAGTGAAATAAACTATAAAAATGAACAGTAAACATTACACTCACAGACGTTCCAAAAGAACAAAGACAAAACAAATGTCATATTATATATATATATATATATATATATATATATATATATATATATATATATAGTGTTGTAATGATATACAAATGGTTAAAGTACAAAACCTATCTCTCTCTGTGCTGTGTGTGTGTGTGTGTGTGTGTGTGTGGCTGGGGGGGGCTGATGGTATCTCTCTCTCTCTCTCTCTCTCTCTCGCTCTCTCTCTCTCTCTGTGCCAGGGAAAGTATCATATGGTATCTCACGTAGGGCGAAGAAAAGTAATGCAGGAAACAACTTGGACTCCCCAGTGTTTGGAGTATTCTACACACAACAACTGATACAACAGCCTGTATGTCCTTGAGACTAGAGTCATCTAACCTTACCTCTACCTCTCTCTAGTCTAAATGAGTCAACAACAAAACAACAAGTGAAAAACTCACACTTCAAATGAACTCGTGTATTTCCATCTTCCTTTTCAACATGGTCCACCACAAAACAACCGAGACAACCGGAGGGGTGAGGAAAGATTACAAACCAAACGTTACATACAGAACGTGTTCCATCTGGAACCTCAGAACCCTGTTTAGTGAGGGTTTACAGAAATGCCCCAACAGCCATCATCGCCATGGAAATCCTGTTGTCCCGTTTCCATGGTCTCAGGGGGGCATGGTTTCAAAGCGGTTTTGATTGGCCGTCGGGGCTGCTTCCCTCTGTGTCGTTAATTAGTTGTTTTATCACTTTCCCTCAGGTCTGAGCCACAGCACAGAGACAACATGCTTTCATCAAACTAGCTCAACTTTACCATGAACTCACCCCTCTGTTCTACTGTTGAGTACTCCCAACCTGTATGTCTAATCTCACTGTGTTACTGTTCCGTCTGTCTCCTTTATGTCTAATCTCACTGTGTTACTATTCCTTTATGTCTAATCTCACTGTGTTACTATTCAGTCTGTCTCCTTTATGTCTAATCTCACTGTGTTACTATTCAGTCTGTCTCCTTTATGTCTAATCCCATTCCACTACAACCTCCCCCATTTCTCCTTTGTCTAAACCTATTCCACTACAACCTCCCCCATTTCTCCTTTGTCTAAACCTATTCCACTACAACCTCCCCCATTTCTCCTTTGTCTAATCCCATTCCACTACAACCTCTCCAATCTGGCTCCTTTATGTCTAAACCCATTCCACTACAACCTCTCCAATCTGGCTCCTTTATGTCTAATCCCATTCCACTAAAACCTCTCCAATCTGGCTCCTTTATGCCTAAACCCATTCCACTATAACCTCTCCAATCTGGCTCCTTTATGCCTAAACCCATTCCACTACAACCTCTCCAATCTGGTTCCTTTATGTCTAATCCCATTCTGTTACAACCTCCCCGATCCCTGCCTCCCATTCTGTCTATCACTCAAACAACTACTCAACCTCCGATCCTTTCAATCTTTCTCAATGTGTGTATTTCATTGGTATAAACCCAGTACATATCCCATCCTCCCTCTCTCTCTCTCTCTCTACCATCTCTGTGTCTCTCTCTCTCTCTTTCTCTCTCTCTCCTATCTCTCTCTCTCTCCCATCTCTTTCTCTCTCTACCATCTCTCTCTCTACCATCTCTACCATCTCTCTCTCTACCATCTCTACCCTCTCTCTCTCTCTCTCCCTCTCAGGGATTTATATTACAATACAAATATTGGACCACAGGGGAGGGTGTGTGGTATCGAGGCAGACTGGACCACAGGGGAGGGTGTGTGGTATCGAGGCAGACTGGACCACTGGGGAAAGGTGTGTGGTATCGAGGCAGACTGAACCACAGGGGAGGGTGTGTGGTATCGAGGCAGACTGGACCACAGGGGAGGGTGTGTGGTATCGAGGCAGACTGGATCACAGGGGAGGGTGTGTGGTATCGAGGCAGACTGGACCACAGGGGAGGGTGTGTGGTATCGAGGCAGACTGGACCACAGGGGAAAGGTGTGTGGTATCGAGGCAGGTCACCTGTGATAGGATGAACTTTAATGTCCCTTGGGGAAACAGGCCACTAGGGGCAACAGTGAGCTTTTTAACCAGCAAGTAGAATGTGGTTTTGCCGGGGCGTAGTGGATGGGAATGTGGTTTTGCCGGGGCGTAGTGGATGGAAATGTGGTTTTGCCGGGGCGTAGTGGATGGGAATGTGGTTTTGCCAGGGCGTAGTGGATGGGAATGTGGTTTTGCCGGGGCGTAGTGGATGGGAATGTGGTTTTGCCAGGGCGTAGTGCATGGGAATGTGGTTTTGCCAGGGCGTAGTGGATGGGAATGTCGGATGGGTGTAAGTATTTGCTTGTGGTTCCAAAAGTTGAATGTTCGAATCCAGCAATAGGGTAAAAAATATATATTTTTGTTTTAAAGCATATCTAAAACATTAACTCTTACCTTAACCATTCAGAGTTAATGCCTGACCTTAACCATTCAGAGTTAATGCCTGACCTTAACCATTCAGAGTTAATGCCTAATCTTAACCATTCAGAGTTAATGCCTGACCTTAACCATTCAGAGTTAATGCCTGACCTTAACCATTCAGAGTTAATGCCTGACCTTAACCATTCAGAGTTAATGCCTGACCTTAACCATTCAGAGTTAATGCCTAATCTTAACCATTCAGAGTTGATGCCTGACCTTAACCATTCAGAGTTAATGCCTGACCTTAACCATTCAGAGTTAATGCCTGACCTTAACCATTCAGAGTTAATGTCTGACCTTAACCATTCAGAGTTAATGCCTGACCTTAACCATTCAGAGTTAATGCCTGACCTTAACCATTCAGAGTTAATACCTGACCTTAACCATTCAGAGTTAATACCTGACCTTAACCATTCAGAGTTAATGTCTGACCTTAACCATTCAGAGTTAATGCCTGACCTTAACCATTCAGAGTTAATGCCTGACCTTAACCATTCAGAGTTAATGTCTAACCTTAACCATTCAGAGATAATTCCTTAACTTAACTCTTATCTTAACCATTCAAAGCTATTGCCTAAACTTATGATACAGACAAGTAACCAAACACTTCGAAACACTTTGACGTTTGAGAAACATGAATTAACGTCTAAATTCTGAAGTGGGACTGTGAGAACTTGTTGTGTTATCAGCTCTAATCCTTACAGATAGTATTGGTTAAGGCGAAATAAACCTGCTGTCCAAAACAGACCAATCACACCTCTGAAAGTCTACCGTTGGGTATCGTTGTTAGCAGAGTACAGAACACAGCAGAACGGTGTGTTTGATATCATTCATTCATACATTCATTCATACACTCAATTATTCATTAATTCATTCATTCATTTATTTATTCATTCATTCATTCATTTATTCATTCATTCATACATACACTCAATTATTCATTCCTTCATCTTTGATTCCCTTCTTCCCTCACTCCAAACTACCTGCTGCTGGACAAGACTCACAGACACACACATGGTACAGACACACACATGGTACAGACACACACCTGGTACAGTAACACACCTGGTGCATACACACACCTGGTACAGACACACACATGGCACAGACACACACCTGGTACAGACACCCACCTGGTACATACACACCTGGTACAGACACACACATGGTACAGACACACACCTGGTACAGACACACACCTGGTACAGACACCCACCTGGTACAGACACACACCTGGTACAGCGACCCACCTGGTACATACACACCTGGTACAGACACACACATGGTACAGACACACACATGGTACAGACACACACCTGGTACAGCCACCCACCTGGTACATATACACCTGGTACAGACACACACATGGTACAGGCACACACCTGGTACAGACACACACATGGTACAGACACACCTGGTACAGACACACACCTGGTACAGACACACCTGGCACAGACACACACCTGGTACAGACACACCTGGTACAGACACACCTGGTACAGACACACACCTGGTACAGACACACACCTGGTACAGACACACCTGGTACAGACACACACCTGGTACAGACACACCTGGTACAGACACACACCTGGTACAGACACACCTGGTACAGACACACCTGGTACAGACACACCTGGTACAGACACACACCTCATCTTCAGCGAGTATTCATTCCCTTTTGACTTTATCCACATTGTTTTCTAGACTGAATAAAACATTTAGATGTTGTTGTCCCTGGCCTACACACAATGCACCGTAATGTCAAAGTGGAAATGTTTTGTTTTTTATTCAGATTTATTTACAAAGTAATTAAAAATGAAACGCTGAAATGTCTTGAGTCAATAAGTATTCAACCCCTTTGTTATGGCAATCCTAAATTAATTCAGGAGTAACAATCTGCTCACATAATAAGTTGCATGAACTCACTCGGTGTGCAATAACAGTGTTTAACATGACATTTTTCTGACTACCTCATCTCTGTACCCCACACATACAAATATTAAAGTCCCTCAGTCGAGCAGTGAATTACAACGCCTCGCAAAGAAGGGCACCTATTGGTAGATGTGTGAAAATAAAAAGACACTGAATATGCTTTTGATCATGGTGAAGTTATTTATTACACTTCGGATGGTGTATCAATACACCCAGTCCTAACTAGTCCTAACTAAGTTGCCGGAGAGGAAGGAAACCGCTCAGGTATTTCACCATGAAGCCAATGGTGACTTTAAAATAGTTACAGAGTTGAATGGCTGTGATAGGAGAAAACTGAGGAGGGATCAACAACATAGCAGTTACTCCGCAACACTGACCTAATTGAAAGAGTGAAAAGAGAATAAGTGTGTCGAGAATACAAATATGCAAAAACATGCGTCCTGCAACAAGGCACTAAAGGAATAGTGTAAAAGCAATTCACTTTTTGTTCTGAATAAAAAGTGTTATGTTTGGGGTAAATTCAATACAACACATTACTGAGTACCACTCTCCATATTTTCAAGCATAGTGGTGGCTGAATCATGTTATGGGTATGCTTGTAAGTGTTAAGGACCGGGGAGTTTTTCAGGATAGAAAAGTAACAGAATGGAGCTAAACACAGGCAAACCCCTAGAGGAAAGCCTGGTTCAGTCTGCTTTCCACCAGACACTGGGAAATGAATTCAACTTTCAGAAAGACAATAACCTAAAACACAAGGTCAAATCTACACTGGAGTTGCTTACCAAGAAGACAGTGAATGTTCCTTAGTGGCTGAGTTATAGTTTCGACTTAAATCTACTTGAAAATCTATGGCAAGACCAGGAAATGGTTGTCTAGCAATGATCAACAACCCCTTTGACGCAGCTGAAATACATTTTTAAAGAATAATGTGCAAGTGTTAGCATGAGGTTGTTCAATGAAGACATGCATTTGTTTAAAATCCCTGCAATTAAATGTTATTTGTCACATGGGCTGAATACAACAGGTACAGGGAAATGCTTACCTTAACCAACAATACAGTTTTAAGAAAAATAAAAAGTTAAGAAAATATTTACTAAATAAAACGAAGGTTAAAAAAAAGAAAAATTAACACAATAAAATAATGAGGCAATATATCTATATATACACAGGGGGGACCGGTACCAAGTCAACGTGTGGGCGAACCGGTTACTCAAGGTAACTGAGGTAATGTGTACATGTAGGTAGGGGTAAAGTGACTATGCATAAATAATAAACAAGTAGCAGCAGCGTAAAACATGGGGTCAATGCTAATAGTCCGGGTAGCCATTTGATTGACTGTTTAGCAGTCCACTTGCTTGGGGGTAGAAGCTGTTTGGTCCTGGTCCTAGACTTGGCGCTCCGGTTCCGTTTGCTGTGCAGAAGCAGAGAAAACAGTCTATGACTTGGGTGACTGGAGTCTTCTACAATTTTTAGGGCCTTCCTTTGACTTGATGGTTTCATTTCAGAGACAATAATAATTATGTTGTTTTTTTTTGCAAAATGCTATATATCCACCTCACTCTCAGAGAAATCAGTAGTACTGCTAAGTTTTAAAGTCAACTGTAACAAATAACGATTTTTTTAATTTTTTTTGTTTTTTTTACAAATAACTTGTATAAATTATACATTTGAAATGTAAAAAAAATTAATAGAGAGAGAGATCTGAAAGTAAAACATTTACAATTGACATTTTAGTCATTCAGCAGATGCTCGTATCCAGAGTGCATTCAGCCAGGCCGCAGTTGTAAATGACAACTTGTTCTCAACTGGCCTAAAATAAAAGGTGAAAAAAAATATATATATATTAATTAAGATAGCTAGTTGAGAGAACCATGTACCACAGTCAATTATGCAGGACACAAGCATTCTTTTCCAGCTAAACAATGACATAACATTTAAAAATGTTTTTAACTCATTTTCATACATATCTAAAATATATGAATAAAAAAATCTGAGAACAGTATAATTTCTCATGAAAAAACATGTGAAAAGCTGGTGGATAAAACATTTGGAAATAAACTCTTGATACTGTAGATAAATGATATACTGTATATATGTTTTGTGTGTGTGGTTTTTATCTGAACCCTATTGGGTTTCCAATCTCGCCTGCACAACTTTTCACCTAGTTCTCCAAAACACATCCCTCTGCCCCTGAGTCGGCATCAATAGGCCTAGTTCCGCTGTACCGTGTCAGAATGCACAACTTACTATCGCACAACAACTTCCCCTCAAACTAAACATTATATACACCAGGTGTACTCCCTTGTTTATGTCCCTTATACATCACAGTCAACGTATCAAACACACCTCTGAAGACGCTTTTCCCCTCCAGCATATAGCCTGAACATTTCCCCCCTCCCCCACCCCCCGTCGGTGTTTAAGGAACACAGAAAATGTATAGTTCCCCCCCCCCCCCCCCCCGATTCTTTTGAAGAGAATCAATGTTGTGTGTGATGTGATTTATATTCTGAGTCGATTACCTGTTTTGTCTTGGGGCCCAAAACTTGAAGGATCTTCACATACTAGAGAGAGAAGCGGTGCGGAACTTGACTCAAGGTCCTACTATCGGATTTCAGTGCAACGGAGAGGGAAGAGAGGAGCGAGGGGGAATGGAGGAAGAGAGGAGCGAGGGGGAATGGAGGAAGAGAGGCCTGTACGGTAAAGTTAACGCTCTAGATATAGTCAAGGACATGAGATTGATGTTTTTACAGGTTCTACCAAGGCCAGAAAGAGAGATACGCAACGAGGCTGTGGGTGGGAGAGAAAGAGAGGGAGGGGGTGAGGGAGGGGGTTGGGGGAAAAAGGACCAGAAAATAAAGTAGGTAAAGTGAGGAAGAAAGAAATAGGAAATGGGGTGTACAGGCAGGAAGAGGGAGAGGAAGAAAGAAATAGGAAATGGGGTGAACAGGCAGGAAGAGGGAGAGGAAGACAGAAATAGGAAATGGGGTGTACAGGCAGGAAGAGGGAGAGGAAGATAGAAATAGGAAATGGGGTGAACAGGCAGGAAGAGGGAGAGGAAGATAGAAATAGGAAATGGGGTGAACAGGCAGGAAGAGGGAGAGGAAGATAGAAATAGGAAATGGGGTGAACAGGCAGGAAGAGGGAGAGGAAGATAGAAAGAGGAAATGGGGTGTACAGGCAGGAAGAGGGAGAGGAAGATAGAAATAGGAAATGGGGTGAACAGGCAGGAAGAGGAAGATAGAAATAGGAAATGGGGTGAACAGGCAGGAAGAGGGAGAGGAAGAAAGAAATAGGAAATGGGGTGAACAGGCAGGAAGAGGAAGAAAGAAATAGGAAATGGGGTGAACAGGCAGGAAGAGGGAGAGGAAGAAAGAAATAGGAAATGGGGTGAACAGGCAGGAAGAGGAAGATAGAAATAGGAAATGGGGTGAACAGGCAGGAAGAGGGAGAGGAAGAAAGAAATAGGAAATGGGGTGTACAGGCAGGAAGAGGGAGAGGAAGATAGAAATAGGAAATGGGGTGAACAGGCAGGAAGAGGGAGAGGAAGAAAGAAATAGGAAATGGGGTGAACAGGCAGGAAGAGGGAGATAGAAATAGGAAATGGGGTGAACAGGCAGGAAGAGGAAGAAAGAAATAGGAAATGGGGTGAACAGGCAGGAAGAGGGAGAGGAAGAAAGAAATAGGAAATGGGGTGAACAGGCAGGAAGAGGAAGATAGAAATAGGAAATGGGGTGAACAGGCAGGAAGAGGGAGAGGAAGAAAGAGGGTGAGGAAGAGGAAGAGGGGAGAAGGATCGAGGTGTTAGAGGTGTAAGTATGCTTTTATTATTTTGTACAATTAAACGTCTTTATTCTGATCATGTTGTTTGTGTCTGAAGACGAGGAACGCTCTAATTCCTCTCATTTGGGATGTCTTCATGACAGCCTACTGTAAACTACACCAATCTGTTATGTGGGATTTAATGACAATCTACTGTAAACTACACCAATCTGTTATGTGGGATTTAATGACAGTCTACTGTAAACTACACCAATCTGTTATGTGGGATTTAATGACAGTCTACTGTAAACTACACCAATCTGTTATGTGGGATTTAATGACAGCCTACTGTAAACCAGACCAAGCTGATTGCCTCACCCTCGATGTGTTAGGCCCCAACGCTCCACAGCACACACACACACACACACACACACACACACACACACACACACACACACACACACACACACACACACACACACACACACACACACACACACACACACACACACACACACACACACACACACACACATATTATACACACAAACACTTCAAGACGTTTTCCTGTAGTTACCAGAGTATTAAGCAGCAAGTTGTTTACATTGAAATCCATTTAACTTTGTCCCAGCCCTGCCGAATCACCATCCCCTCACCTTGAGAAGCCGAGAGGGGAAACTGGAGAAGATAGAGAACTGAGGATAAGAAAAGATGTGTGTTTTTGTCTGTAGGGCTCTGGTGCGGAGAGGAAACATAATGATTTATGCTCCCTGACGTGATGTTGATCTTCATGAGTTAGGTGTGTTGGGAGCAGTGCAGATATCCTCGCAGCATTTCACTTTCTCTAAACTCCAAACTCGAGACGTGACAGACGTCTGTCTGCCTTTTACTGCAGTATCCTTTCTTTGAGATTCTTGCCCAAAGACATCATGTAACTCAATTAAATTGGGATCTCGTAAATTCTTGCCATTGATTTAGTTTATGAAAAAACAACAACTAGATTCACTCTCCTGTCAGGTTATATCATCTAATCCATTCATCTCTCTCATTAAAGTAAATCTCTCAGACCTTTCAGTAAAGGTTCCCAAACACTGCATATCTAAGCCTGTGCCTTCCCTCTTGTCTGGCCACGTACAGTCCACACAGGCATATGGTCTGATACTACAGTCTGGTACTATGTTCTGGTAATATGGTCTGTCTGGTACTGTGGTCTGTCTGGTACTATGGTCTGGTACTATGGTGTGTCTGGTACTATGGTCTGTCTGGTACTATGGTCTGGTACTATGGTCTGATACTACAGTTTGGTATTATGGTCTGGTACTATGGTCTGGTACTATGGTCTGATACTACAGTCTGGTACTATGGTCTGGTATTATGGTCTGGTACTATGGTCTGGTACTATGGTCTGATACTACTGTCTGGTACTATGGTCTGGTACTATGGTCTGGTATTATGGTCTGGTACTATGGTCTGGTACTATGGTCTGATACTACAGTCTGGTACTATGGTCTGGTACTATGGTCTGGTACTATGGTTTGTCTGGTACTGTGGTTTGTCTGGCACTATGGTCTGGTACTATGGTCTGGTACTAAGGTCTGTCTGGTACTATGGTCTGTCTGGTACTATGGTGTGGTACTATGGTCTGCTACTAAGATCTGGTACTATGGTCTGGTACTATGGTCTAGTACTATGGTCTGTCTGGTACTATGGTCTGTCTGGTACTATGGTCTGGTACTATGGTCTGGTACTGTGGTCTGTCTGGTACTGTGGTCTGTCTGATACTGTGGTCTGTCTGGTACTATGGTCTGGTACTATGGTGTGGTACTATGGTCTGCTACTACGATCTGGTACTATGGTCTGGTACTATGGTCTGGTACTAAGGTCTGTCTGGTACTATGGTCTGGTACTATGGTCTGGTACTATGGTCTAGTACTATGGTCTGGTACTATGGTGTGGTACTATGGTGTGGTACAATGGTGTGGTACTATGGTCTGGTACTATGGTCTGGTACTATGGTCTAGTACTATGGTCTGGTACTATGGTGTGGTACAATGGTGTGGTACTATGGTCTGGTACTATGGTCTGGTACTATGGTCTAGTACTATGGTCTGGTACTATGGTGTGGTACTATGGTGTGGTACAATGGTGTGGTACTATGGTCTGGTACTATGGTCTGGTACTATGGTCTGGTACTATGGTCTGGTACTATGGCCTGGTACTATGGTGTGTTACGATGGTGTGGTACAATGGTGTGTTACTATGGTCTGGTACTATGGTGTGGTACTATGGTGTGGTGCTATGGTGTGGTACTGACACACCCCTGAAGTTCCTCTTAGGTTGAGATTCAAATATGAAACTATGGATGAGATTACATTTCCCTCTTACATTAAATTACCTCTACGGTTCTCTACTAAAGCTCTCATTGGGTGTGTGTGTGTGTGTGTGTGTGTGTGTGTGTGTGTGTGCGCGCGTGTGTGTGCGTGTTTGTGTTTATACAACGGGTGGGTCTTATCCTGGATGCTGATTGGTTCAAATTGCTTTCCAGCCAGAGATTCTTCCACAAGGCTATGATGTTAAAATGCCTATTGACTCTGTTCCATCTGACTGCGCAATCCACTGTCTCATCTCCACTATAAAAAAAGCATCGAGATATTATCTCAGCATTTGGTTTTGCAACAGCGGAGTGAAACGCGGCCGAATGAGACAGACAGCAAGTTGAGCTGGTTGTCATAGCAACGTACAAAAAACGTTCAGTTGACTAAATCAAAACTTTGTTTGTGAAAAACAAAAAGGAAATGAGTGGAAAATGTATTTTTTTTAAAATAGTTTTCTGCGGCATGACTATGGATGAATGGGAGAGATAGAGAAAGTGATAGCAATACCCAGGCATTTGGTGGATACTGCCCTGAATGACCTAGAAAAAAAAGCCCCAACAAAGAAAACACAGTTAAGAATGCAAGCTGGGCTGTGCGCTGCTTCGAGGGCTGGCTAGCAGAGGAGACAAAAGGTAGTCGACTTCAAAACTGCCACTAAGGAGGAGTTTTAACATCCTTCTTCAGCAGTTTTATGGAAATGAAGACGGGGAGCAGTACAGCATCAGTTAGCTACCTGGGTCTCCGTAGAGGGCTCAACCGGATCTAAATGACCCACCCATCGGTCGCAGCTTGTGTCTTATGAAAGACACAGAATTTTCCATCTCGAAAAACATGCATTTCTGGGCAACATGAAATAGCTAATACGGGAAGTAAAATATATCACAAACAGCCAACCTCCCATCACCGATAAGGACATGACTCAAAAACTCCCAGGCTCAGAATCTTGGTACACGAAAGGGGATGGTTCAGAAAGTGTGGTCAATCTCTAGTTAGATCTGGGTCAAAGTGTGGTCAACCTCTAGTTACAGCCGGGTCGAAGTGTGGTAAAAAACTAGTTACATCTGGGTCGAAGTGTGGCCAACCTCTAGTTACATCTGGGTCAAAGTGTGGTCAACCTCTAGTTACATCTGGGTCGAAGTGTGGTCAACCTCTAGTTACATCTGGGTCAAAGTGTGGCCAACCTCTAGTTACATCTGGGTCAAAGTGTTATCAACCTCTAGTTACATCTGGGTCGAAGTGTGGTCAACCTCTAGTTACATCTGGGTCAAAGTGTGGTCAACCTCTAGTTACATCTGGGTCGAAGTGTGGTCAACCTCTAGTTACATCTGGGTCGAAGTGTGGCCAACCTCTAGTTAAATCTGGGTCAAAGTGTGGTCAACCTCTAGTTACATCCGGGTCAAAGTGTGATCAACCTCTAGTTACATCTGGGTCAAAGTGTGGTCAAAAACTAGTTACATCTGGGTCGAAGTGTGGCCAACCTCTAGTTACATCCGGGTCAAAGTGTGATCAACCTCTAGTTACATCTGGGTCAAAGTGTGGTCAAAAACTAGTTACATCTGGGTCGAAGTGTGGCCAACCTCTAGTTACATCTGGGTCAAAGTGTGGTCAACCTCTAGTTACATCTGGGTCGAAGTGTGGTCAACCTCTAGTTACATCCGGGTCTAAGTGTGGTCAACCTGTAGTTACATCTGGGTCAAAGTGTGGTCAACCTCTAGTTACATCTGGTCAAAGTGTGGTCAACCTCTAGTTACATCTGGGTCGAAGTGTGGCCAACCTCTAGTTAAATCTGGGTCAAAGTGTGGTCAACCTCTAGTTACATCCGGGTCAAAGTGTGATCAACCTCTAGTTACATCTGGGTCAAAGTGTGGTCAAAAACTAGTTACATCTGGGTCGAAGTGTGGCCAACCTCTAGTTACATCCGGGTCAAAGTGTGGTCAACCTGTAGTTACATCTGGGTCAAAGTGTGGTCAACCTCTAGTTACATCTGGGTCAAAGTGTGGTCAACCTCTAGTTACATCTGGGTCGAAGTGTGGCCAACCTCTAGTTAAATCTGGGTCAAAGTGTGGTCAACCTCTAGTTACATCCGGGTCAAAGTGTGGCCAACCTCTAGTTACATCCGGGTCAAAGTGTGGCCAACCTCTAGTTACATCCGGGTCAAAGTGTGGTCAACCTCTAGTTACATCTGGGTCGAAGTGTGGCCAACCTCTAGTTACATCTGGGTCAAAGTGTGGTCAACCTCTAGTTACATCCGGGTCGAAAAAGAATAGAGGGGAACAGACAACTAAAGCACAACCCGTTCCTCATAAACACAGAGGGGAATGGTAGTCTGTTCATTGTCTGTTTGTGTTACTGGAAAACACTATTATGACATCACGTTCTCTCAGATACGACACTCTCGCATATAACGAGGTCACGGAGAATCCTCTAGACCCAAGTGAGAGAGGCAGGGAGTCCAAGATGGTGGCATCACTGGAGAAATATCTATCGAAATGCCCGGAGAATTTATCTCCACCCAAGGACAGGAGAGTGTATCGGGGACTCGATCTGGTACACGTCAGAGCAGATGGGAGTGAACAACCACTCCGTAGTTACTGACGCCCCTCACTGATAGAGAGAAAACGCTGGAGCAACATCCTGTCTGGAAAGGAAGAGGAAACAGCAGCAACATCAACACCCACAAGCCTGAAGGAAGGCACCAGTACTAGTAGCAAAGACCCCGACAGATATTTCAACCAATCCAGGGCAATATACAGATGCATGAGACATAAAAAAATATGTAGCTAGCCATCTCAGCTGTGGCGGATAACAACGATAATGTATGGTTTCATCGATTTAAAATAGGTTCAAATGAATGTCATGGCTTGTCTTTCAGTGTCCTGACGAGAGAGCACATTTTCTATGCCAGGTGAAATCACACATGATTAGCTCATTGTTCTGGATAAATCCAAGTCAACGTCACTAGAGAAGAACACCTTTGTTGTTACTCTGGCTGTACTGTTTGGTATGACTGTGTAGCTGGTAGCTGGTTACCTGTAGCTAGCGAGCAAGAGATAAGAACGTTGTCGGGCAGCATGGCAACAGTACATTTCCAACGAACGACCATAGATACTGCTGTGATTTTACTTTCATTATTTTCATTAATCTGATGACTGTTATTTATTCAGTCCACTGACAAGGTTTAATTGTTACTCGATTTAAATAAATCATGTAATAATTCATTCATTAGGATTTGGGGCACCACGGAGAGTCATGACGACAAAAAACAGACATACTTCAGACTGGGTCACTCCTCTGGTAACCTAACCGATTAAATGAACAACGTCGGGCTTAGCAACTAAACAACTAACTAGGGGTAGTTAGGGCTTGGGTAGTAATATGTTGGTAATTCATTGTATAGAAGTGATACCCTCAAAAGCTGGTGTGTGTGTGTGTGTGTGGGGGGGGGGGGGGGATGGGTGCGTCTTGTCGCAGAGCATTTTACCTGTGCTACTACAGGGGATATCGGAGTGCTTTATCTGACTTCATGGCTGTGAGCTGCAGCAGAAGCCCTCTAATCACCATGGAGCCACGGTGGAGGATGGAGAGGGAGGGGGAGAGATGGAGAGGGAGGGGGAGAGATGGAGAAGGAGGGGGAGAGATGGAGAGGGAGGTGGAGAGATGGAGAGGGAGGGGGAGAGATGGAGAGGAAGGGGGAGAGATGGAGGAGGAGAGATGGAGAGGTGGAGGGTGGAGAGGGAGGAGGAGAGATGGAGAGGGAGGGGGAGAGATGGAGAGGTGGAGGGTGGAGGGAGGAGGAGAGATGGAGAGGGAGGGGGAGAGATGGAGAAGTGGAGGGTGGAGAGGGAGGAGGAGAGATGGAGAGGGAGGGGGAGAGATGGAGAGGTGGAGGATGGAGAGGGAGGAGGAGAGATGGAGAGGGAGGGGGAGAGATGGAGAGGTGGAGGGTGGAGAGGGAGGAGGAGAGATGGAGAGGGAGGGGGAGAGATGGAGAGGTGGAGGGTGGAGAGGGAGGAGGAGAGATATAGAGGGAGGGGGAGGGGGAGAGATAGAGAGAGAGAGGAGGAGAGATGGAGGGGGGAGGAGAAGGAGGAGGAGAGAGGGAGGGGGAGAGATGGAGAGGGAGGGGGAGAGGTGGAGGGTGGAGAGGGAGGAGGAGAGATGGAGAGGGAGAGATGGAGAGGTGGAGGATGGAGAGGGAGGTGGAGAGATGGAGGGGGGAGGAGAAGGAGGAGGAGAGAGGGAGGGAGGGGGAGAGATGGAGAGGGAGGGGGAGAGATGGAGATGGAGAGGGATGGAGAGATGGAGAGGGAGGGAGGGACAAAAGACAGCAGTGTCCTTCAACATAACAATCTTAAAGTTTGGAGCGAAGAAAAGCATAATAACAAATGCGCACACACACACACACACACACACACACACACACACACACACACACACACACACACACACACACACACACACACACACACACACAAGCAAACACACACATGCAAACACACGCAAACACATGCCTAGGCAAGCACACACACACACACAAACAGACACACACACACACACACACACACACACACACACACACACAAGCAAACACACACATACATGCAAACACACACACAAACACACACATGCAAACACACACACACACACACACACACACACACATGCAAACACACAAACACACGCAAACACACGCAAGCACACACACATGACTGGTTTTAAGACTGAAAATGCGATTACACCCGTCATCTGAAAGTTTGGTTGGATGCATTTATCAACATATTCTTCAACATCAGCCTGGCAACAGAAACCAAAATAACCCCCCAGATCAGCATCTGATGCGGTGGGATCCTACTGAGGCTGGGTCACATCAGCAGAAATGTCATTAATTAGGGGGATATGAGAAGGGGTGTAGTCACGCAAACAAGCAAACTGTTCATTAATCATTCCATACATGCAGTCATGCACCCAGCTACAGAGTCTCAGAGAGAGAGGGGGGGGGGGGGGGGGTGAGTTAGGGAGGAGGAGAGGGAGAGATAGTGAGTCTCAGAGAGAGAGAGGGGGGGAGGTTAGGGGGGAGGGAAAGGGGAAATCGAGTTAGTTGTACAACTGAATGCCTTCAACTGAAATGTCTTCCACATTTAACCCCTCTGCCTTAATCGACATCCACATCTCCAGCGCCCGGGGAACAGTGGGTTAACTTCCCGGGGGACAGTGGGTTAACTGCCCGGGGAACAGTGGGTTAACGGCCCGGGGAACAGTGGGTTAACTGCCCGGGGAACAGTGGGTTAACTGTCCGGGGAACAGTGGGTTAACTGCCTGGGGAACAGTGGGTTAACTGCCCGGGGAACAGTGGGTTAACTGCCTTGTTCAGGTCAGGGATTCGATCCAGCAACCTTTCGGTAACTGACCCACTAGGCTACCTGCAGCCCACAGAGATAGTGAATCTCAAAGAGGGGGGGGGGGGGTAAATTAGGGATTAGGAGAGGGAGAGATAGTGAGTCTCAGAGAGGGGGGGGGGGTAAGTTAGGGGGATAAGTTAGGGAGTAAGAAAGGGAGAGATAGTGAGTCTCAGAGGGGGGGGGGGGGGTAAGTTAGGGGGATAAGTTAGGGAGTAGGAGAGGGAGAGATAGTGAGTCTCAGAGGGGGGGGGGGGGGGGGGGGTCAGTTAGGGAGTAGGAAGGGAGAGATAGTGAGTTTGTGACAGAGAGAAACAGAGACAGAGAATGTGGAGTAGGAAAGGGAGAGATAGTGAGTTTGTGACAGAGAGAAACAGAGACAGAGAATGTGATTGTTATCTAACACCAGGTGTTTCTGGCTGGGTTGGTTCATGAGAGGGTCTCATAGTGTTGTGTTCTGTATCTGAAGCAGCATTCATCATCATCATCATCACCAGACCAGCTAATGAAGAACATCATCTGACAACCAGACTAATGCACAGAGGAGAGAGGAAGACACACACACATTGAATACACAACACATACACCTTCATACACAAGAGGAAGGAGAGATGAACAGTAGAGTGATGTAGGTCTAATGGGGCCTGAACGGTAGCTGCTTAACGAGGAGTGCTAACAGGTGCTTCTCATTAAGGCCAGAAGACAGGAGAGAATAAGAAAAACAGATGTGCTGATATTCCTGTGTTCGTCATTAGTGTCTGCTGGACTGGTGTTATTGAAGACTCCTCCCCTCTCCCTCTCCCCTCCACCGCTCTCCTCTACCTCCCTCCTCCTCTACCTCCCTCCTCCTCTACCTCACTCCTCCTCTACCTCTCTCCTCCTCTACCTCTCCTCCCCTACCTATCTCCTCCTCTACCTCACTCCTCCTCTACCTCTCTCCTCCTCTACCTCTCCCCTCCACCACTCTCCTCTACCTCACTCCTCCTCTATCTCACTCCTGCCCTACCTCTCTCCTCCTCTACCTCACTCCTCCTCTACCTCTCTCCTCCTCTACCTCTCCTCGCCTCTACCTCACTCTTCCTCTACCTCTCCTACCCTCTCCCTCACTCTTCCTCTACCTCTCTCCTCCTCTACCTCTCCTCTCCTCCCCTCTACCTCACTCTTCCTCTACCTCACTCTTCCTCTACCTCTCCTCCCCTCTCCTCTTATCCTCTCCTCTCCCCCGCCCTCCTCCCCTTATCCTCTTCCCTCTCTCCTCCTTTCCTCTTCCTTCTCTCTTCCTCTTCCCTCTCTCCTCCTCTATTATTCCCTCTCTCCTCCTCTATTCTTCCCTCTCTCCTCCTCTATTCTTCCCTCTCTCCTCCTCTATTCTTCCTTCTCTCCTCCTCTCCTCTTCCTTCTCTCCTCCTCTATTCTTCCCTCTCTCCTCCTCTTCCCTATCTCCTCCTCTCCTCTTCCTTTTCTCCTCCTCTTCCCTCTCTCCTCCTCTATTCTTCCCTCTCTCATCCTCTATTCTTCTCTCTCTCTTCCTCTTCCCTCTCTCCTCTTCTTCCCTCTCTCCTCCTCTATTCTTCCCTCTCTCCTCCTCTATTCTTCCCTCTCTTCATCTTCCCTCTCTCCTCCTCTATTCTTCCCTCTCTCTTCATCTTCCCTCTCTCCTCCTCTATTCTTCCCTCTCTCCTCCTCTATTCTTTCCTCTCTCTTCATCTTCCCTCTCTCCTCCTCTTCCCTCTCTCCTCCTCTTCCCTCTCTCTTCCTCTTCCCTCTCTCTTCCTCTTCCCTATCTCCTCCTCTTCCCTCTCTCCTCCTCTTCCCTCTCTCTTCATCTTCCCTCTCTCCCCCTCTTCCCTCTCTCTTCTTCCCTCTCTCCTCCTCTATTATTCCCTCTCCCCTCTCTCCTCCTCTTCCCTCTCTCTTCCTCTTCCCTCTCTCCTCCTCTATTCTTCCCTCTCTCTTCCTCTTCCCTCTCTCCTCCTCTATTCTTCCCTCTCTCTTCATCTTCCCTCTCTCCTCCTCTTCCTCTTCCCTCTCTTCCTCTTCCCTCTCTCTTCATCTTCCCTCTCTCCTCCTCTTCCCTCTCTCCTCCTCTTCCCTCTCTCTTCCTCTTCCCTCTCTCCTCCTCTATTCTTCCCTCTCTCCTCCTCTATTCTTCCCTCTCTCTTCCTCTTCCCTCTCTCCTCCACCTCCCCATCTTTTTTTCCTCAGCTCATCTACTACAGAACCTGAAAACAATTTATTCACTTTGGAAGAATACAGCTCATTCCATCTCCATACCTCTCTCTTTCTCCCCTTCTCATCCCTCTCTCTCTCTTTCTCCCCTTCTCATCCCTCTCTCTCTCTTTCTCCCCTTCTCATCCCTCTCTCTATTTCTCCCCTTAACCCTCTCTCTCTTTCTCCCCTTCTCATCCCTCTCTCTCTTTCTCATCCCACTCTCTCTTTCTCCCCTTCTCATCCCTCTCTCTATTTTTCTCATCTTCTCATCCCTCTATCTTTCCCCCCTTCTCATCCCTCTCTCTCTCTTTCTCCCCTTCTCATCCCTCTCTCTTTCTCTCATTCTCATCCCTCTCTCTCTTTCTCCCCTTCTCATCCCCCTCTCTCTCTTTCTCCCCTTCTCATCCCTCTTTCTCCCCATCTCATCCCTCTCTATCTTTCTCCCCTTCTCATCCCTTTCTCTCGTTCTCCCCTTCTCATCCCTCTCTCTATCTTTCTCCCCTTCTCATCCCTCTATCTTTCTCCCCTTCTCATCCCTCTCTCTCTCTTTCTCCCCTTCTCATCCCTCTCTCGCTCTTTCTCCCCTTCTCATCCCTCTCTCGCTCTTTCTCCCCTTCTCATCCATCTCTCTCTTTATCCCCTTCTCATCCCTCTCTCTCTCTTTCTCCCCTTCTCATCCCTCTCTCTCTTTCTCCACTTCTCATCCCTCTCTCTCTCTTTCTCCCCTTCTCATCCCTCTCTCCTCTGCTCTTCTCCTCCCCCCCATCTCCATCTCCATGTAGATCCAGTGTTAAGGGAATTTTTATCAATAATGACTAATTATGTATACATTTCAATCAGGAATGACTAATCAGAATACTATTATGTTACTGTATATGTATGAATTTTCTTTTAACCCTAGTACTGAATATAATGTGTGTAAATATAATCAAGAATTAGAACAATGACTGTCTGTTCCTTGGTAGAAATGAATGAACTATATTGTCAGACTGGCTAGAATGCTTATCTACACAGGCAGGCCTTGGCTCTGATCGTAAATGATCTAATATTAGGAGAGAAGATGTGGGAAAGGCTTGAGAACTATACAGCCTTTGTACCAGTGTCAAGAAGAGATGGGACAGTTCGAAAACGAATGACGTCATTTTCAGTTTATAACCTGTGGTAAACTGTTTCGTGTTCAGTACTCTCCAGAATAAACGCTGCTGATAGATTTTAAAGACTGGTCTCTGTCCATTTCATGCAAATAAGAGTCTTACCAATTCTTAAGAATTGACAGAGTGTTTAATTTTAATTGGGTAATAAAACATATAGGATTTTAATTCCTGTAACATCCAGTCCAGGTGCAACTTAACCGAATAAACAACCAGCTGGTTGAGGCTGAAATTCTGACCAACAGGTTAGAACTAGATAACCTGCAGTGAAGCGGTTCTTAACACACACACACACGGTACACACACACACACACCCTTTCATGACGGATGTCTCTCCTCTTCCAAGGCCAGGCATTTACAATAAGCTTTACCTGTCCTAATGGGCCAGCTGGACAGGTGAGTCTTACTAACCCACTCCCCCCTGCCGCTGCACATGGAGACCTCCGCAGCATTAACCATTAACTCGGACCGCGCCGATGCACACAGGAGAGAGGGGGGTAGGGCTTCTCATTAAACATTTTGAGCCCCGACAGAATGAATGCCAGTGATGTATTGATTTGTCAGAGGTTCTCAGTGGCTCCTCTAGGCCACCAGGGCTATGTGTGTATGTGTTGGGAGGGATGAAGAGGGAAGGATAGAGGTAGGGAGAGAGAGAGAGTATGGAGTGGGGAGGGGTGGAGAGAGAGAGAGAGGGATGGACAGGGATAGAGAGAGAGGGATGGACAGGGATAGAGAGAGAGGTAGATGGACAGAGTGGGGTAGAGAGAGAGAGAGAGAGAGAGAGAGAGAGAGAGGGGGAGGGACAGGGGTAGAGAGAGAGAGGTAGAAGGACAGAGGGTAGAGAGAGAGAGAGGGACAGAGAGTAGAGAGAGAGAGATAGAGGGACAGAGAGTAGAGAGAGAGAGGTAGAGGGACAGAGAGTAGAGAGAGAGGGGGACAAAGAGTAGAGAGAGAGAGATAGAGGGACAGAGAGTAGAGAGAGAGAGGTAGAGGGACAGAGAGTAGAGAGAGAGAGGGACAGAGCGTAGAGTGAGAGATAGAGGGACAGAGAGTAGAGAGAGAGGGACAGAGAGTAGAGAGAGGAAGATAGAGGAGTAGAGAGAGAGATAGAGGGACAGAGAGAGAGAGAAAGGGACAGAGAGTAGAGAGAGAGAGAGGGACGGAGAGTAGAGAGCGAGAGGGACAGAGAGTAGAGAGAGAGAGAGAGGGACAGAGAGTATAGAGAGAGAGGGACAGAGAGTAGAGAGAGAGAGGTAGAGAGAGAGGGACAGAGAGTAGAGAGAGAGGTAGAGAGAGAGAGGTAGATGGACAGAGAGTAGAGGTTCCTCTCTCCCAGTTTGACTTTCTCCTTCCATTACTCTGCCCTACCCTTCTCCTTCCATTACTCTGCCCTACTCTTATCCTTCCATTACTCTGCCCTACCCTTCTCCTTCCATTACTCTGCCCTACCCTTCTCCTTCCATTACTCTGCCCTACCCTTCTCCTTCCATTACGCTGCCCTACCCTTCTCCTTCCATTACTCTGCCCTACTCTTCTCCTTTCATTACTCTTCTCCTTCCATTACTCTGCCCTACTCTTCTCCTTCCATTACTCTGCCCTACCCTTCTCCTTCCATTACTCTGCCCTACTCTTATCCTTCCATTACTCTGCCCTACCCTTCTCCTTCCATTACTCTGCCCTACTCTTATCCTTCCATTACTCTGCCCTACCCTTCTCCTTCCATTACTCTGCCCTACTCTTATCCTTCCATTACTCTGCCCTACTCTTATCCTTCCATTACTCTGCCCTACTCTTCTCCTTCCATTACTCTGCCCTACCCTTCTCCTTCCATTACTCTGCCCTACCCTTCTCCTTCCATTACTCTGCCCTACTCTTATCCTTCCATTACTCTGCCCTACTCTTCTCCTTCCATTACTCTGCCCTACTCTTCTCCTTCCATTACTCTGCCCTACCCTTCTCCTTCCATTACTCTGCCCTACTCTTCTCCTTCCATTACTCTGCCCTACTCTTCTCCTTCCATTACTCTGCCCTACTCTTCTCCTTCCATTACTCTGCCCTACCCTTCTCCTTCCATTACTCTGCCCTACTCTTATCCTTCCATTACTCTGCCCTACTCTTATCCTTCCATTACTCTGCCCTACTCTTCTCCTTCCATTACTCTGCCCTACTCTTATCCTTCCATTACTCTGCCCTACCCTTCTCCTTCCATTACTCTGCCCTACTCTTATCCTTCCATTACTCTGCCCTACTCTTATCCTTCCATTACTCTGCCCTACTCTTATCCTTCCATTACTCTGCCCTACCCTTCTCCTTCCATTACTCTGCCCTACCCTTCTCCTTCCATTACTCTGCCCTACTCTTATCCTTCCATTACTCTGCCCTACTCTTCTCTTTCCATTACTCTGCCCTACTCTTATCCTTCCATTACTCTGCCCTACTCTTCTCTTTCCTCTCCCCCATTCCTTTACATTCTTCCCTCTCTCCTCTCTTCCCTCTCTCCTCTCTTCCCTCTTCCCTCTCTCCTCTCTTCCCTCTCTCCTCTCTTCCCTCTCTTCCCTCTCTCCCCTCTCTCCTCTCTCCCCTCTCTCCTCTCTTCCCTCTCTTCCCTCTCTCCTCTCTTCCCTCTCTCCTCTCTTCCCTCTCTCCTCTCTTCCCTCTGTTCTCCACCTGTCTGGTGGCCCCCTGATCCCAATTACTCTCTATCTGACTGGGCTTTGGTATGGTGAACATGCTCTGCTGTGTTTGGCCTGGCTGCCTGGGGGAACGAAACTCAGACTGTTGTTTTGCGTTGCGTAGAACCACTGCTGTGGTGTGCTCTGTGTGTTGGGTCAGAAGTGGGCACAGGATAGACCTCCATAGATGTAATGAATAGATCTTACAATCAACCAATAATCTACGTTTATTACAATACCACAGCACTGCACATTACCAAATATTCAACCTTTCTGAAATGAACCTGGCAGATGAACCATGTTATATGTTATATAATGTTATATCACAGCATCACAGCATCAGAGCATCACAGCATCAGAGCATCACAGCATCACAGTATCACAGCATCAGAGCATCACAGCATCACAGTATCACAGTATCACAGCATCAGAGCATCACAGTATCACAGCATCAGAGCAACACAGCATCAGAGCAACACAGCATCACAGTATCACAGTATCAGAGTATCACAGCATCAGAGTATCACAGTATCACAGTATCACAGCACCACAGTATTACAGGAACGCAGCACCACAGTACTACAGGAACGCAGCACCACAGTACTACAGGAACGCAGCACCACAGTACTACAGGAACGCAGCACCACAGTACTACAGGAACGCAGCACCACAGTATTACAGGAACGCAGCACCACAGTATTACAGGAACGCAGCACCACAGTACTACAGGAACGCAGCACCACAGTACTACAGGAACGCAGCACCACAGTACTACAGGAACGCAGCACCACAGTACTACAGGAACGCAGCACCACAGTATTACAGGAACGCAGCACCACAGTACTACAGGAACACATGTCTTTATGTTATTCTTCTTCTGATCCGTAAAATAAAAGTATGGCGTTGGTGTCCAGTAGAGAAGCAGTGTAGACCTGCATGGTGAGGGCTCAGCTCAACCAGTACCAGTACCAGTACCAGAGGCAGTGTAGACCTGCATGGTGAGGGTTCAGTTCAACCAGTACCAGTACCAGTACCAGTACCAGAGGCAGTGTAGACCTGCATGGTGAGGGTTCAGCTCAACCAGTACCAGTACCAGAACCAGAGGCAGTGTAGACCTGTGTGTGTGTTTTACCATGTTGAGTGTGTCGTGAGTGTGTGTGTGTGTGTGTATGAGTGTGTTACCATGTTGAGAGTGTCTCCTGAGTGTTATCACGTTGAGTGTCTCCTGAGTGTTACCATGTTTAGAGTGTCTCCTGAGTGTTACCATGTTTAGAGTGTCTCCTGAGTGTTACCATGTTGAGAGTGTCTCCTGAGTGTTACCATGTTTAGAGTGTCTCCTGAGTGTTACCATGTTGAGAGTGTCTCCTGAGTGTTACCATGTTTAGAGTGTCTCCTGAGTGTTACCATGTTGAGAGTGTCTCCTGAGTGTTACCATGTTGAGAGTCTCTCCTGAGTGTTACCATGTTGAGAGTGTCTCCTGAGGGTTACCATGTTTAGAGTGTCTCCTGAGTGTTACCATGTTTAGAGTGTCTCCTGAGTGTTACCATGTTGAGAGTGTCTCCTGAGTGTTACCATGTTTAGAGTGTCTCCTGAGTGTTACCATGTTGAGAGTGTCTCCTGAGTGTTACCATGTTGAGAGTGTCTCCTGAGTGTTACCATGTTGAGAGTGTCTCCTGAGTGTTACCATGTTGAGAGTGTCTCCTGAGTGTTACCATGTTGAGAGTGTCTCCTGAGGGTTACCATGTTGAGAGTGTCTCCTGAGTGTTACCATGTTGAGAGTGTCTCCTGAGTGTTACCATGTTGAGAGTGTGATGGGTCAGGGAAGTGACAGGACACTCTGCTGGTCTCTCAGAGTCTCCTCCTCCTCATCTGAATGACACTCGCTGGCTCCGAGTCTGCAAAATCAAAGATACCAATCAGAGAGGGTGGAACATCAAAGATAACCAATCGGAGAGAGTGTAACATCAAAAGCACCAATCAGAGTGAGCGACAGATCAAAGGGGAACAAACGGGTTGAGGAGGACTTCCTGGAAGCTGTTGAAACGGCCTCGGTGGCCTGCCTCGGTGGCCTGTCTCTGTGGCCTGTCTCGGTGGCCTGAGTTGGTGGCCTGTCTCGGTGGCCTGAGTTGGTGGCCTGCCTCGGTGGCCTGAGTTGGTGGCCTGCCTCGGTGGCCTGTCTCGGTGGCCTGAGTTGGTGGTCTGCCTCGGTGGCCTGAGTTGGTGGCCTGCCTCGGTGGCCTGCCTCGGTGGCCTGTCTCTGTGGCCTGTCTCGGTGGCCTGAGTTGGTGGCCTGTCTCGGTGGCCTGAGTTGGTGGCCTGCCTCGGTGGCCTGAGTTGGTGGCCTGCCTCGGTGGCCTGTCTCGGTGGCCTGAGTTGGTGGTCTGCCTCGGTGGCCTGAGTTGGTGGCCTGCCTCTGTGGTTTGCCTCGGTGACCTGCTTCGGTGCACACCACAGCCGTCTTGCCATGAATGAAACATAAGCTTGGTCCAGGTTCCACAATATTCATATACAGTGCCTTGCGAAAGTATTCGGCCCCCTTGAACTTTGCGACCTTTTGCCACATTTCAGGCTTCAAACATAAAGATATAAAACTGTATTTTTTTGTGAAGAATCAACAACAAGTGGGACACAATCATGAAGTGGAACGACATTTATTGGATATTTCAAACTTTTTTAACAAATCAAAAACTGAAAAATTGGGCGTGCAAAATTATTCAGCCCCCTTAACCTGTTGCGACGACCAAACCCGGATCTGGGATTCTATTTATAGACCTAAGCTCATTACCATAACGCAACGTTAACTATTCATGAAAATCGCAAATTAAATGAAATAAATATGCTATCTCTCAAGCTTAGCCTTTTGTTAACAACACTGTCATCTCAGATTTTCAAAATATGCTTTTCAACCATAGGAAAACAATCATTTGTGTAACAGTAGCTAGCTAGCGTAGCATTTAGCGTTAGCATTAGCGTTAGCATTTAGCAGGCAACTATCACAAAAACAAGTAAAGCCTTCAAATAAAATAACTTACCTTTGAAGAACTTCTGATGTTTTCAATGAGGAGACTCTCAGTTAGATAGCAGATGCTCAGTTTTTCCAAAAAGATTCTTTGTGTATTAGAAATAGCTCCGTTTTGTACATCACATTTGGCTACCAAAAAAAAAAAAAAAAAAAAACGAAAATTCAGCCCTCAAAACGCGAACTTTTTTCCAAATTAACTCCATAATATCGACTGAAACATGGCAAACGTGGTTTAGAATCAATCCTCAAGGTGTTTTTCCACATATCTCTTCAATGATATATCCTTCCTGGAAGCCTGGTTTCTCCTTGCTCTCAAATGGAAAAATAATTGCACCTGGCTTTACGCTCCAATTTCGACGCAGGGACACCAGGCGGACACTTGGAAAATGTAGTCTCTTATGGTCAATCTTCCAATGATATGCCTACAAATACGTCACAATGCTGCTAACGCCTTGGGAGAACAACAGGAAGTGTAGGCTCATTCCTTGCGCAATCACAGCCATATAAGGAGACAATGGAAAACAGAGCTTCGGAAATCTGCTCATTTCCTGGTTGACGCATCATCTTGGTTTCGCCTGTAGAATGAGTTCTGGGGCACTTACAGACAATATCTTTGCAGATTCTGAAACTTCAGAGTGTTTTCTTTCAAAAACTGTCAAGAATATGCATAGTCGAGCATCTTTTCGTGACAAAATATCGCGCTTAAAACGGGAACGTTTTTTATCCAAAAATGAAATAGCACCCCTAGAGATCAAAGAGGTTAAGTTAATACTTTGTAGCGCCACCTTTTGCTGCGATTACAGCTGTAAGTCGCTTGGGGTATGTCTCTATCAGTTTTGCACATCGAGAGACTGACATTTTTTCCCATTCCTCCTTGCAAAACAGCTCGAGCTCAGTGAGGTTGGATGGAGAGCATTTGTGAACAGCAGTTTTCAGTTCTTTCCACAGATTCTCGATTGGATTCAGGTCTGGACTTTGACTTGGCCATTCTAACACCTGGATATGTTTATTTTTGAACCATTCCATTGTAGATTTTGCTTTATGTTTTGGATCATTGTCTTGTTGGAAGACAAATCTCCGTCCCAGTCTCAGGTCTTTTGCAGACTCCATCAGGTTTTCTTCCAGAATGGTCCTGTATTTGGCTCCATCCATCTTCCCATCAATTTTAACCATCTTCCCTGTCCCTGCTGAAGAAAAGCAGGCCACAACCATGATGCTGCCAACACTATGTTTGACAGTGGAGATGGTGTGTTCAGGGTGATGAGCTGTGTTGCTTTTACGCCAAACATAACGTTTTGCATTGTTGCCAAAAAGTTCAATTTTGGTTTCATCTGACCAGAGCACCTTCTTCCACATGTTTGGTGTGTCTCCCAAGTGGCTTGTGGCAAACTATAAACAACACTTTTTATGGATATCTTTAAGAAATGGCTTTCTTGCCACTCTTCCATAAAGGCCAGATTTGTGCAATATACGACTGATTGTTGTCCTATGGACAGAGTCTCCCACCTCAGCTGTAGATCTCTGCAGTTCATCCAGAGTGATCATGGGCCACTTGGCTGCATCTCTGATCACTCTTCTCCTTGTATGAGCTGAAAGTTTAGAGGGACGGCCAGGTCTTGGTAGATTTGCAGTGGTCTGATACTCCTTCCTTTTTCAATATTATCGCTTGCACAGTGCTCCTTGGGATGTTTAAAGCTTGGGAAATCTTTTTGTATCCAAATCCGGCTTTAAACTTCTTCACAACAGTATCTCGGACCTGCCTGGTGTGTTCCTTGCTCTTCATGATGTTCTCTGCGCTTTTAACGGACCTCTGAGACTATCACAGTGCAG
Organism: Oncorhynchus clarkii lewisi; assembly: GCF_045791955.1. NCBI lineage: Eukaryota > Metazoa > Chordata > Actinopteri > Salmoniformes > Salmonidae > Oncorhynchus > Oncorhynchus clarkii. The sequence goes on from NC_092170.1 coordinate 37,859,411, forward strand.
GTGCATTTATACGGAGACTTGATTACACACAGGTGGATTGTATTTATCATCATTAGTCATTTAGGTCAACATTGGATCATTCAGAGATCCTCACTGAACTTCTGGAGAGAGTTTGCTGCACTGAAAGTAAAGGGGCTGAATAATTTTGCACGCCCAATTTTTCAGTTTTTGATTTGTTAAAAAAGTTTGAAATATCCAATAAATGTCGTTCCACTTCATGATTGTGTCCCACTTGTTGTTGATTCTTAACAAAAAAATATAGTTTTATATCTTTATGTTTGAAGCCTGAAATGTGGCAAAAGGTCGCAAAGTTCAAGGGGGCCGAATACTTTCGCAAGGCACTGTATATATACAGTGGGGTGAACAAGTATTTGATACACTGCCGATTTTGCAGGTTTTCCTACTTACAAAGCATGTAGAGGTCTGTAATTTCTATCATAGGTACACTTCAACTGTGAGAGACGAAATATAAAACAAAAATCCAGAAAATCACATTGTATCATTTTTAAGTAATTCATTTTGCATGACATAAGTATTTGATCACCTACCAACCAGTAAGAATTCCGGATCTCACAGACCTGTTAGTTTTTCTTTAAGAAGTCCTCCTGTTCTCCACTCATTACCTATATTAACTGCACCTGTTTGAACTTGTTACGTGTACAAAAGACACCTGTCCACACACTCAATCAAACAGACTCCAACCTCTCCACAATGGCCAAGACCAGACAGCTGTGTAAGGACATCAGGGATAAAATTGTAGACCTGCACAAGGCTGGGATGGGCTAAAGGACAATAGGCAAGCAGCTTGGTGAGAAGGCAACAACTGTTGGTGCAATTATTAGAAAATGGAAGAAGTTCAAGATGATGGTCAATCACCCTCGGTCTGGGGCTGGGGCATCAATGATCACGAGGAAGGTGAGGGATCAGCCCAGAACTACACGGCAGGACCTGGTAAATGACCTGAAGAGAGCTGGGACCACAGTCTCAAAGAAAACCATTAGTAACACACTACGCCGTCATGGATTAAAATCCTGCAGCGCACGCAAGGTCCCCCTGCTCAAGCCAGCGCATGTCCAGGCCCGTCTAAAGTTTGCCAATGACCATCTGGATGATCCAGAGGAGGAATGGGAGAAGGTCATGTGGTCTGATGAGACAAAAATAGAGCTTTTTGGTCTAAACTCCACTTGCCGTGTTTGAAGGAAGAAGAAGGATGAGTACAACCCCAAGAACACCATCCCAACCGTGAAGCATGGAGGTGGAAACATCATTCTTTGGGGATGCTTTTCTGCAAAGGGGACAGGACGACTGCACCGTATTGAGGGAAGGATGGATGGGGCCAAGTAAGAGCATTGAAGATGGGTCGTGGTTGGGTCTTCCAGCATGACAACGACCCGAAACACACAGCCAGGGCAACTAAGGAGTGGCTCTGTAAGAAGCATCTCAAGGTCCTGGAGTGGCCTAGCCAGTCTCCAGACCTGAACCCAATAGAAAATCTTTGGAGGGAGCTGAAAGTCCGTATTGCCCAGCGACAGCCCCGAAACCTGAAGGATCTGGAGAAGGTCTGTATGGAGGAGTGGGCCAAAATCCCTGCTGAAGTGTGTGCAAACCTGGTCAAGAACTACAGGAAACATATGGTCTCTGTAATTGCAAACAAAGGTTTCTGTACCAAGTATTAAGTTCTGCTTTTCTGATGTATCAAATACTTATGTCATGCAATAAACTCAGACAAAACAGAGATGCTTGTTCTAGGTCCCAAGAAACAAAGAGATCTTCTGTTGAATCTGACAATTCATCTTAATGGTTGTACAGTCGTCTCAAATAAAACTGTGAAGGACCTCGGCGTTACTCTGGACCCTGATCTCTCTTTTGAAGAACATATCAAGACCATTCTACGTAACATTGCAAAAATCAGAAACTTTCTGTCCAAAAATGATGCAGAAAAATGTATCCATGCTTTTGTCACTTCTAGGTTAGACTACAGCAATGCTCTACTTTCCGGCTACCCGGATAAAGCACTAAATAAACTTCAGTTAGTGCTAAATACGGCTGCTAGAATCCTGACTAGAACCAAAACATTTGACTCCAGTGCTAGCCTCCCTACACTGGCTTCCTGTCAAGGCAAGGGTTGATTTCAAGGTTTTACTACTAACCTACAAAGCATTAAATGGGCTTGCTCCTACCTATCTCTCTGATTTGGTTCTGCCGTACATACCGACACGTACGCTACGGTCACAAGACGCTGGCCTCCTAATTGTCCCTAGAATTTCTATGCAAACAGCTGGAGGCAGGGCTTTCTCCTATAGAGCTCCATTTTTATGGAACGGTCTGCCTACCCATGTAAGAGACGCAAACTCGGCTCAACCTTTAAGTCTTTACTGAAGACTCATCTCTTCAGTAGGTCAATTGATTGAGTGTAGTCTGGCCCAGGAGTGGGAAGGTGAACGGAGGGGCTCTGGAGCAACGAACCGCCCTTGCTGTCTCTGCCTGGCCGGTTCCCCTCTCTCCACTGGGATTCTCTGCCTCTAACCCTATTACAGGAGCTGAGTCACTGGCTTACTGGGGCTCTTTCATACCATCCCTAGGAGGGGTGCGTCACTTGAGTGGGTTGAGTCACTGATGTGATCTTCCTGTCTGGGTTGGCGCACCCCCTTGGGTTGTGCCGTGGCGGAGATCTTTGTGGGCTATACTCGGCCTTGTCTCAGGATGGTAAGTTGGTGGTTGAAGCTATCCCTCTAGTGGTGTGGGGGCTGTGCTTTGGCAAAGTGGGTGGGGTTATTTCCTTCCTGTTTGGCCCTGTCCGGGGGTGTCCTCGGATGGAGCCACAGTGTCTCCTGACCCCTCCTGTCTCAGCCTCCAGTATTTATGCTGCAGTAGTTTATGTGTCGGGGGGCTAGGGTCAGTTTGTTATATCTGGAGTACTTCTCCTGTCCTATTCGGTGTCCTGTGTGAATTTAAGTGTGCTCTCTCTAATTCTCTCTTTCTCTCTTTCTTTCTCTCTCTCGGAGGACCTGAGCCCTAGGACCATGCCTCAGGACTACCTGACATGATGACTCCTTGCTGTCCCCAGTCCACCTGGCCGTGCTGCTGCTCCAGTTTCAACTGTTCTGCCTTATTATTATTGGACCATGCTGGTCACTTATGAACATTTGAACATCTTGGCCATGTTCTGTTATAATCTCCACCCGGCACAGCCAGAAGAGGACTGGCCACCCCACATAGCCTGGTTCCTCTCTAGGTCTCTTTCTAGGTTTTGGCCTTTCTAGGGAGTTTTTCCTAGCCACCGTGCTTCTACACCTGCATTGCTTGCTGTTTGGGGTTTTAGGCTGGGTTTCTGTTCAGCACTTTGAGATATCAGCTGATGTACGAAGGGCTATATAAATAAATTTGATTTGATTAGAATAAAATGCAAATTAATTACTTAAAAATCATACAATGTGATTTTCTGGATTTTTGTTTTAGATTCCGTCCCTCACAGTTGAAGTGTACCTATGATAAAAAAAAATACAGACCTCTACATGCTTTGTAAGTAGGAAAACCTGCAAAATCGGCAGTGTATCAAATACTTGTTCTCCCCACTGTATATATAACGCTCTAAGCTCCTTCATGTTTATACGTTAGTGTGTGTGTAATGATGACAGCATTGCACACTCTCGGCATTCTCTCAACCAGCTTCACCTGGAATGCTTTTCCAACAGTCTTGAAGGAGTTCCCACATATTCTGAGCACTTGTTGGCTGCTTTTCCTTCACTCTGCGGTCCGACTCATCCCAAACCACCTTAATTGGGTTGAGGTTGGGTGATTGTGGAGGCCAGGTCATCTGATGTAGCACTCCATCACGCTCCTTCTTGGTCAAATAGCCCTTACACAGCCTGGGGGTGTGTTGGGTCATTGTCTTGTTGAAAAACAAATGAAAGTCCAAATAAGCGCAAACCAGATGGGATGGCGTATAACTGTAGAATGCTGTGGTAGCCATGCTGGTTAAGTGTGCCTTGAATTCTAAATAAATCACAGACAGAGTCACCAGCAAAGCACTAACGCACCATCACACCTCCTCCCCCATGCTTCATGGTGGGAACTACACATGCAGAGATCATTCGTTCACCTACTCTGTGGCTCATAGAGACACGGCGGTTGGAACCAAAATCCTCAAATTTGGACTCATCAGACCAAAGGACAGATTTCTAATGTCCATGAATGTCCATTATTTCTTGGCCCAAGCAAGTCTCTTCTTCTTATTGTTGTCCTTCAGTATTGGTTTCTTTGCAGATATTCGACCATGAAGGCCTGATTCATGCAGTCTCCTCCGAACAGTTGATGTTGAGATGTGTCTGTAACTTGAACTCTGTGAAGCATTTATTTGGGTTGCAATTTCTGAGGTTGGTAACTCTAATGAATGTATCTTCTGCAGCAGAGGTAACTCTGGGTCTTCCTTTCCTGTGGCGGTCCTCATGAGAGACAGGTAACTCTAATGAATGTATCTTCTGCAGCAGAGGTAACTCTGGGTCTTCCATTCCTGTAGCGGTCCTCAGTTTCATCGTAGTGCTTGATGGTTTTTGCAACTGCATTTGAAGAAACTTCCAAAGTTCTTGAAATGTTCCGTAATGACTGATCTTCATGTCTTAAAGTAATGATGGACTGTCGTTTTTCTTTGCTTATTTGAGCTGTTCTTGCCATAATATGGACTTGGTCTTTTACCAAATAGGGCTGTCTTCTGTATACCCCCACTACCTTGTCACAACACAACTGATTGGCTCAAACACATTAAGAAGGAAAGAAATTCCACAAATTAACAAGGCACAGCTGTCAGTTGAAATGCATTCCAGGTTTACCTCATGAAGCTGGTTGAGAGAATACCAAGACTGTGCAAAGCTGTCATCAAGGCAAAGGGTGGCTACTTTGAAGACTATAAAATATGAAATATATTTTGATTTGTTGAACACTTTTTTGGGTTACTAGAATGATTCCGTATGTGTTATCTCATAGTTTTAATGTCTTCACTATGATTAACCCTGGAATGAGTAGGTGTGGGAAAGCTTTTGACTGGTACTGTATATCAACGAATCGGTGAGGGAACATTCTGCTGCACCCGGCCTCAAATGTCTACTGTTTGCTGATGATCTGGTGCTTCTGTCCCCAACCAAGGAGGAGCACCTAGATCTTCTGCACAGATTCTGCCAGACCTGGGCCCTGACAGACCTGGGCCCTGACAGACCTGGGCCCGGACAGTAAATCTCAGTAACACAAAAATAAAGGTGTTCCAAAAAAGTCCAATTGCCAGGACCAGAAATAATAATTTAATCTACACACCACAGGTAACTTCACATTGCCCTTTATGGTTGTGAGGTCCGGGGTCCGCTCACCAACCAAGATTTCACAAAATGAGACAAACACCACTGCAGAACAACGTAAAACACCAAATAATGCATGCAAAGCAGAATTAGGCCAATACCCGCTAATTATCAAAATCCAGAAAAGAGCTGTTAAATTCTACAACCATCTAAAAGGAAGCGAATACCTGACTACCTGACTGACCCAAAATGAAGGAAAGCTTTGACTACGTACAGACTCAGTGAGCATAGCCTTGCTATTGAGAGAGGCAGCCGTAGGCAGACCTGGCTCTCAAGAGAAGACAGGCTATGTGCACACTGCCCACAAAATGAGGTGGAAACTGAGCTGCACTTCCTAACCCCCTGCCAAATGTATGAACATATTAGAGACACATACCAAAACACACCCAGTTTTGATAAACTCCCATATCTACTGGGTGAAATTCCACAGTGTGCCATCACAGCAGCAAGATTTGTGACCTGTTGCCACAAGAAAAGGGCAACCAGTGAAGAACAAACACCATTATAAATACAACCCATATTTATGCTTTTTATTTTATATTGTGTCATTTAACCATTTGTACATTGTTAAAACACTGTATATATATAATATGACATTTGTAATCTTTATTGTTTTGAAACTTCTGTATGTGTAATGTTTACTGTTAATTTGTATTGTTTATTTCACTTTATATATTATCTACCTCACTTGCTTTGGCAATGTTAACACATGTTTCCCATGCCAATAAAGCCCTTGAATTGAAATTAAATTGAGAGAGAGAGAGAGAGATAGAGAGATAGAGAGAGAGAGAGAGAGAGAGAGAGAGAGAGATGGTGGATAACTGGGGCCCAGTGTAAAGTGTGTGGTTGAGGGCTTTAAGGCTCTGTTTTAGTGTAATCGTGTTATTACAGTCTCTCTGTGCCACAGCACTCAACTCAGCCTAGAGCACAAATTACAACCTCTATTCACACACACACACACACACACACACACACAGATGTAATAGTGGTGAGGAGAGGAGAGGCTGTCCGTTCTGAACGCTGACGTTCTATTACTTAATGTGACCAACGGAACGAGGGACAGAGAGGACAAAAGACAGAGATTACACACTTCATCTAGGACGGAGGGACAGAGAGGACAAAAGACAGAGATTACACACTTCATCTAGGACGGAGGGACAGAGAGGACAAAAGACAGAGATTACACACTTCATCTAGGACGGAGGGACAGAGAGGACAAAAGACAGAGATTACACACTTCATCTAGGACGGAGGGACAGAGAGGACAAAAGACAGAGATTACACACTTCATCTAGGACGGAGGGACAGAGAGGACAAAAGACAGAGATTACACACTTCATCTAGGACGGAGGGACAGAGAGGACAAAAGACAGAGATTACACACTTCATCTAGGACGGAGGGACAGAGAGGACAAAAGACAGAGATTACACACTTCATCTAGGACGGAGGGACAGAGAGGACAAAAGACAGAGATTACACACTTCATCTAGGACGGAGGGACAGAGAGGACAAAAGACAGAGATTACACACTTCATCTAGGACGGAGGGACAGAGAGGACAAAAGACAGAGATTACACACTTCATCTAGGACGGAGGGACAGAGAGGACAAAAGACAGAGATTACACACTTCATCTAGGACGGAGGGACAGAGAGGACAAAAGACAGAGATTACACACTTCATCTAGGACGGAGGGACAGAGAGGACAAAAGACAGAGATTACACACTTCATCTAGGACGGAGGGACAGAGAGGACAAAAGACAGAGATTACACACTTCATCTAGGACGGAGGGACAGAGAGGACAAAAGACAGAGATTACACACTTCATCTAGGACGGAGGGACAGAGAGGACAAAAGACAGAGATTACACACTTAATCTAGGACGGAGGGACAGAGAGGACAAAAGACAGAGATTACACACTTCATCTAGGACGGAGGGAGAGATGAACACATCCACATGCTAAACCCTCTTCCTGACACAAAGACAACCAACCACAGCAATTCCATCACACAAACACTAAACAGACAACAAACAAAAAACACACTCAAAGAAAAAGCAACACACACACATAAACACTGTTAATGCTATTCCTTACCCTAACCCTGACCCTAACCCTGACCCTAACCCTATTCTGTATAGGAGTAAACTAAGCCATCTGGGTTGATGACTCAGTGGTCAGACAGCAGAATATGGCTTTAAGAGAAGGAATGTACAGAGACCTATGTTTTGATCTTGTCCATAAACATGCTGCTCACAGGCCCATGAACACACAGACACACACACACACACACACACACACACACACACACACACACACACACACACACACACACACACACACACACACACACACACACACACACACACACACACACACACACACACACGCAAATGTACACAGTAACTAATGGCTGGGGTAGGGAGGGGCAGAGTATATGCCTGTGTGTGTTTGTTGTTTTAATGATTCAGCAGGAAGAATGCTAACGAGGCACCATCTCTAACGAGCTGCAGCTAATGAGTGTCTGGTCCCCATGGAAACGAATATACAGAATATACCCACCGGAAGGAGCCCCGCCTCCTGACACGCCCCTCTTTTTCAGCTCCGCCCCCCGCAGAGGTGGACACCTGGGACAGATCTGAATCTGGGAGACATTCTATCATCACAACACAGACAATATCTTCATCATCACCACCATCATCATCATCATCATCATCATCACCACCATCATCATCATCATCATCAAAAACAAACTAACTAACTAGTGTGTGTGTGTGTGTGTGTGTGTGTGCTCAGGTGGACACGGACTGACAGGTAAACTGAGCCAGTGACGGATGTTGTTGTGGAGGATTCTGTCACCATGAACATCTCATCCTTCATGCAGGACCCCTTGGTATCAGACGGATGTAGCTACTGACCTCTCTGTCTCCCAGCTACTGACCTCTCTGTCTCCCAGCTACTGACCTCTCTGTCTCCCAGCTAGTGACCTCTCTGTCTCCCAGCTACTGACCTCTCTGTCTCCCAGCTAGTGACCTCTCTGTCTCCCAGCTACTGACCTCTCTGTCTCCCAGCTACTGACCTCTCTGTCTCCCAGCAACTGACCTCTCTGTCTCCCAGCTACTGACCTCTCTGTCTCCCAGCTACTGACCTCTCCGTCTCCCAGCTACTGACCTCTCTGTCTCCCGTTCCATGTACTAGAATGCTGCTGTTGGTGAGGACATTCTCACCTTTACTGTTAAGGCGAGGCTACAAGTTCTATCAACAAAATATAATGTAGCACTCTGGTACCCTGCAAACCATGACCTATTCTGTAATCTAGTCAAATGTAATGCCCTCTCTCTCTCTCTCTCCCTCTCCCTCTCTCTCGTTCTCCCTCTCTCTCTCTCTCTCTCGTTCTCCCTCTCTCTCTCTCTCTCTCTCTCTCTCTCCCTCTCTCTCTCTCTCTCTCTCTCGTTCTCCCTCTCTCTCTCTCTCTCTCTCTCTCTCTCTCTCTCTCTCTCTCTCTCTCTCTCTCGTTCTCCCTCTCCCTCTCTCTCGTTCTCCCTCTCTCTCTCTCTCTCTCTCTCTCTCTCCCTCTCTCTCTCTCTCTCTCTCTCGTTCTCCCTCTCTCCCTTCTGTTTCAGCTGTCGTGGTCAGCCTAGCTGTTTGGAGAAGGAGGTACTTCCTGTTTCAGCTGTCGTGGTCAGCCTAGCTGTTTGGAGAATGAGGTACTAATCTGTTGCAGCTGTCGTGGTCAGCCTAGCTGTTTGGAGAAGGAGGTACTTCCTGTTTCAGCTGTCGTGGTCAGCCTAGCTGTTTGGAGAATGAGGTACGAATCTGTTGCAGCTGTCGTGGTCAGCCTAGCTGTTTGGAGAATGAGGTACTTCTCTGTTTCAGCTGTCAGGGGCAGTCTAGCTGTTTGGAGAATGAAGTACTAATCTGTTTCAGCTGTCGTGGTCAGCCTAGCTGTTTGGAGAAGGAGGTACTTCCTGTTTCAGCTGTCGTGGTCAGCCTAGCTGTTTGGAGAATGAGGTACTAATCTGTTTCAGCTGTCGTGGTCAGCCTAGCTGTTTGGAGAATGAGGTACTAATCTGTTTCAGCTGTCCTGGTCAGCCTAGCTGTTTGGAGAATGAGGTACTAATCTGTTTCAGCTGTCGTGGTCAGCCTAGCTGTTTGGAGAATGAGGTACTAATCTGTTTCAGCTGTCGTGGTCAGCCTAGTTGTTGGAGGAGGTACTTCTCTGTTTCAGCTGTCAGGGGCAGTCTAGCTGTTTGGAGGAGGAGGTACTGTTCTGTTTCAGCTGTCGTGGTCAGTCTAGCTGTTTGGAGAAGGAGGTACTGTTCTGTTTCAGCTGTCGGGGGCAGTCTAGCTGTTTGGAGAAGGAGGTACTGTTCTGTTTCAGCTGTCGTGGTCAGTCTAGCTGTTTGGAGAAGGAGGTACTGTTCTGTTTCAGCTGTCCTGGTCAGTCTAGCTGTTTGGAGAATGAGGTACTAATCTGTTGCAGCTGTCGTGGGCAGCCTAGTTGTTGGAGGAGGTACTTCTCTGTTTCAGCTGTCGGGGGCAGTCTAGCTGTTTGGAGAAGGAGGTACTGTTCTGTTTCAGCTGTCGGGGGCAGTCTAGCTGTTTGGAGAAGGAGGTACTGTTCTGTTTCAGCTGTCGGGGGCAGTCTAGCTGTTTGGAGAAGGAGGTACTGTTCTGTTTCAGCTGTCGTGGTCAGTCTAGCTGTTTGGAGAAGGAGGTACTGTTCTGTTTCAGCTGTCGGGGGCAGTCTAGCTGTTTGGAGAAGGAGGTACTGTTCTGTTTCAGCTGTCGGGGGCAGTCTAGCTGTTTGGAGAAGGAGGTACTGTTCTGTTTCACCTGTCGGGGGCAGTCTAGCTGTTTGGAGAAGGAGGTACTGTTCTGTTTCAGCTGTCGTGGGCAGTCTAGCTGTTTGGAGAAGGAGGTACTGTTCTGTTTCAGCTGTCGTGGTCAGTCTAGCTGTTTGGAGAAGGAGGTACTGTTCTGTTTCAGCTGTCCTGGGCAGTCTAGCTGTTTGGAGAAGGAGGTACTGTTCTGTTTCAGCTGTCGGGGGCAGTCTAGCTGTTTGGAGAACGAGGTACTGTTCTGTTTCAGCTGTCGTGGTCAGTCTAGCTGTTTGGAGAAGGAGGTACTGTTCTGTTTCAGCTGTCGGGGGCAGTCTAGCTGTTTGGAGAAGGAGGTACTGTTCTGTTTCAGCTGTCGTGGTCAGTCTAGCTGTTTGGAGAAGGAGGTACTGTT
>NC_092170.1:37874994-37912494 GCF_045791955.1 Oncorhynchus clarkii lewisi
GAGTAGAGCCATCCTGGGTCATACTGGATATGATAAACAGAGTAGAGCCATCCTGGGTCATACTGGATATGATAAACAGAGCAGAGCCATCCTGGGTCATACTGGATATGATAAACAGAGTAGAGCCATCCTGGGTCATACTGGACATGATAAACAGAGTAGAGCCATCCTGGGTCATACTGGGTCATACTGGACATGATAAACAGAGTAGAGCCATCCTGGGTCATACTGGGTCATACTGGATATGATAAACAGAGTAGAGCCATCCTGGGTCATACTGGACATGATAAACAGAGTAGAGCCATCCTGGGTCATACTGGGTCATACTGGATATGATAAACAGAGTAGAGCCATCCTGGGTCATACTGGACATGATAAACAGAGTAGAGCCATCCTGGGTCATACTGGGTCATACTGGATATGATAAACAGAGTAGAGCCATCCTGGGTCATACTGGGTCATACAGGACATGATAAACAGAGTAGAGCCATCCTGGGTCATACTGGATATGATAAACAGAGTAGAGCCATTTATATATTTTATTTATTGAACCTTTAATTAACTAGGCAAGTCAGTTAAGAACAAATTATTATTTACAATGACGGGCTAAAAATATATATAAATAAATACAATATAAATATAGGACAAAACACACATCACAACAAGAGAGACAACACAACACTACATAACGAGACACCTACAGCATAGCAAGGCAGCAACACATGACAACACAGCATGGTAGCAACATAACAACAACATGTTAGCAACACAACATGGTAGGAGCACAAAACAGGGTACAAACATTGTTGGGCACAGACAACAGCACAAAGGGCAAGAAGGTTGAGACAACAATACATCACACAATGCAGACACAACTGTCAGTAAGAGTGTCTATGATTGAGTCTTTGAACGAAGAGATTGAGATAAAACTGTCCAGTTTGAGTGTTTGTTGCAGCTCGTTCCAGTCGCTGGCTGCAGCAAACTGAAAAGAGGAGCGACCCAGGGATGTGTGTGCTTTGGGGACCTTTAACAGAATGTGACCTGCAGAACGGGTGTTGTAGGTGGAGCATGAGGGCTACAGTAGATATCTCAGATAGGCGGGACTGAGGCCTAAGAGGGTTTTATAAATAAGCATCAACCAGTGGGTCTTGCGACAGGTATACAGAGATGACCAGTTTACAGAGGAGTATAGAGTGCAGTTATGTGTCCTATAAGGAGCATTGGTGGCAAATCTGATGGCCAAATGGTAAACAACATCGAGCCGCTCGAGAGCACCCTTACCTGCCGATCTATAAATTACATCTCCATAATCTATGGGTAGGATGGTCATCTGAACCAGGGTTAGTTTGGCGGCTGGGGTGAAAGAGGAGCGATTACGATAGAGAAAACCAAGTCTAGATTTAACTTTAGCCTGCAGCTTTGATATGTGCTGAGAGAAGGACAGTGCACTGTCTAGCCATACTCCCAAGTACTTGTATGAGGTGACTACCTCAAGCTCTAAACCCTCAGAGGTAGTAATCACACAAGTGGGGAGAGGGGCATTCTTCTTACTAAATCACATTACCTTTGTTTTGGAGGTGTTCAGAACGAGGTTAAGGGCAGAGAAAGCTTGTTGGACACTAAGAAAGCTTTGTTGTAGAGCATTTAACACAAAATCCGGGGAGGGGCCAGCTGAGCATAAGACTGTATCATCTGCATATAAATGGATGAGAGAGCTTCCTACTGCCTGAGCTATGTGGTTGATGTAAAATGAAAAGAGCGTGGGGCCTAGGATTGAGCCTTTGGGTACTCCCTTTGTGGCTGAGACAGAAGATTTTCTGGCACCTTATTATTCATCCAAGCTACTCAATACTGCCCCCCCAGTCACCAAGAAGTTAACAAAACCACTGAAAATATCCAAAAAAGAAGGTCCAAGCGTCTTCAACAGAGGGGATCAAGCTGATTCTATACCATTTTACAGATGCCAGTTCATGAACGAAGGCTCAAAATACTCAAAATCCACTCAACAGGTTAACGTGCAGAAAACCCGGGCTTTTACGGGAGCAGAAATCAGTGAAGCAGATATCAGAGCACAAGTCAGAATTGGGGCTAGCGACTGCAGACGGGACAGGGTGCACATGCACAGATATCATCAACAAACATTGTCGGTCCCACGGTTGGGTAAAGAAAGTTTGTAGTCAACAAGGTACGCAGGAGTTATGAGGCACGTAGCAAAATGCATGAGAAAAATGTTTTGAATCTATAACGACTTGGGGCTAGCCATTGTAAGTTCAGAGTCTATCGCTCCAACAGAGTGTTCTGGAGGTGAGAGAAAGCTGGGGAGAGAGGGGGGAGAGAGGGGGGAGTGTGGTGGAGGTACCTGTACCAGACAGGGAGAGACAGACCAGGGCAGACGGTGAACAGAGAGGGGTGAGTGTGCTGGGGGTACCTGTACCAGACAGGGGGAGACAGGCCAGGGGGAGAGGGGTGAGTGTGGTGGGGATACCTGTACCAGACAGGGGGAGACAGGCCAGGGAGAGAGAGGTGAGTGTGGTGGGGGTACCTGTACCAGACAGGGGGAGACAGGCAAGGGAGAGAGAGGTGAGTGTGGTGGGGGTACCTGTACCAGACAGGGGGAGACAGGCCAGGGAGAGAGAGGTGAGTGTGGTGGGGGTACCTGTACCAGACAGGGGGAGACAGGCCAGGGGGAGAGAGGTGAGTGTGCTGGGGGTACCTGTACCAGACAGGGAGAGACAGGCCAGGGGGAGAGGGGGGAGTGTGGTGTGGGTACCTGTACCAGACAGGGGGAGACAGGCCAGGGAGAGAGGGGAGAGTGTGGTGGAGGAACCTGTACCAGACAGGGGGAGACAGGCCAGGGCAGATGGTGAACAGATCGCCAGGTGGAATCCAAGTAGCAGTGCAGCAGGCAGTGGAGTAGGAAATGGGAGTAGGTGTCCCACCTACTTTGGAGCAGCTTTTATTTCTGGAGGCAGATTTCCTAAATTAAATGCCAGTGATGGTCTTTGAACAACAGGAGGGGACTTCAGAGGATGCTTCAAAGAGCCGAAATGACTTTTACTTCACACCTTAGTGCTAATTGAATTTGTATCTGGCTCAGTTCCAGGTAGGAATGGTGTCCTCAGGTCTGCTGTTTGTTGGCTAGAGCACCCTCCGTACAACATCCTCCTAACAACATCCTCCGTACAACACCCTCCGTACAACATCCTCCGTACAACATCCTCCGTACAACATCCTCCGTACAACATCCTCCGTACAACATCCTCCTAACAACATCCTCCGTACAACACCCTTCGTACAACATCCTCCGTACAACATCCTCCGTACAACATCCTCCGTACAACATCCTCCTAACAACATCCTCCGTACAACACCCTCCGTACAACACCCTCCAACACCCTCCGTACAACATCCTCCGTACAACATCCTCCTAACAACATCCTCCGTACAACACCCTCCGTACAACACCCTCCGTACAACATCCTCCGTACAACATCCTCCGTACAACATCCTCCTAACAACATCCTCCGTACAACACCCTCCGTACAACATCCTCCGTACAACACCCTCCGTACAACATCCTCCGTACAACATCCTCCTAACAACATCCTCCGTACAACACCCTCCGTACAACATCCTCCTAACAACATCCTCCGTACAACACCCTTCGTACAACATCCTCCGTACAACATCCTCCGTACAACATCCTCCGTACAACATCCTCCTAACAACATCCTCCGTACAACACCCTCCGTACAACACCCTCCAACACCCTCCGTACAACATCCTCCGTACAACATCCTCCTAACAACATCCTCCGTACAACATCCTCCGTACAACACCCTCCGTACAACATCCTCCGTACAACATCCTCCGTACAACATCCTCCTAACAACATCCTCCGTACAACACCCTCCGTACAACATCCTCCGTACAACATCCTCCGTACAACACCCTCCGTACAACATCCTCCGTACAACATCCTCCTAACAACATCCTCCGTACAACACCCTCCGTACAACACCCTCCGTACAACATCCTCCGTACAACATCCTCCGTACAACATCCTCCGTACAACATCCTCCTAACAACATCCTCCGTACAACACCCTCCGTACAACATCCTCCTAACAACATCCTCCTAACAACATCCTCCTAACAACATCCTCCGTACAACATCCTCCTAACAACATCCTCCGTACAACATCCTCCGTACAACATCCTCCGTACAACATCCTCCGTACAACACCCTCCGTACAACATCCTCCTAACAACATCCTCCGTACAACATCCTCCGTACAACATCCTCCGTACAACACCCTCCGTACAACACCCTCCCTCCGTACAACATCCTCCGTACAACACCCTCCGTACAACATCCTCCGTACAACATCCCCCGTATAGCTTGGAAAAATAAAACCTTGGAAGCAGTAATCTCTCCGGTTCATTTTGGTCAAAATTAGGTTGTAGGTTTGATCTGGAGCGAAGGCCATGTTGTGGAGGGCAGTATCCTGTATATGTCCTGGTGACATAGTGAAGGTTGTGTTGTGGAGGGTAGTATCCTGTATATGTCCTGGTGACATAGTGATGGTTATGTTGTGGAGGGTAGTATCCTGTATATGTCCTGGTGACATAGTGAAGGTTGTGTTGTGGAGGGTAGTATCCTGTATATGTCTTGGTGACATAGTGATGGTTATGTTGTGGAGGGTAGTATCCTGTATATGTCCTGGTGACATAGTGATGGTTATGTTGTGGAGGGTAGTATCCTGTATATGTCCTGGTGACATAATGAAGGTTATGCTGTGGAGGGTAGTATCCTGTATATGTTCTGGTGACATAGTGATGGTTATGTTGTGGAGGGTAGTATCCTGTATATGTCCTGGTGACATAGTGATGGTTATGTTGTGGAGGGTAGCATCCTGTATATGTCCTGGTGACATAGTGTTGTGGAGGGTAGTATCCTGTATATGTCTTGGTGACATAGTGATGGTTATGTTGTGGAGGGTAGCATCCTGTATATGTCCTGGTGACATAGTGTTGTGGAGGGTAGTATCCTGTATATGTCTTGGTGACATAGTGATGGTTATGTTGTGGAGTGTAGCATCCTGTATATGTCCTGGTGACATAGTGAATATTATGTTGTGGAGGGTAGCATCCTGTATATGTCCTGGTGACATAGTGTTGTGGAGGGTAGTATCCTGTATATGACATAGTGAAGGTTATGTTGTGGAGGGTAGTATCCTGTATATGTCCTGGTGACATAGTGATGGTTATGTTGTGGAGGGCAGTATCCTGTATATGTCCTGGTGACATAGTGAAGGTTATGTTGTGGAGGGCAGTATCCTGTATATGTCTTGGTGACATAGTGAAGGTTATGTTGTGGAGGGTAGTATCCTGTATATGTCCTGGTGACATAGTGATGGTTATGTTGTGGAGTGTAGCATCCTGTATATGTCCTGGTGACATAGTGTTGTGGAGGGTAGTATCCTGTATATGTTTCTCTTACTCAAAACTATCCTTTTGTAAAAAACATGTTGAAAAATGTGAGAGCTCACATTAAGCTGTGTGTCTCTCTCTGAGGGGGGCATGTCCCATCCTGGGTCTTACTGGATATGACAAACAGAGTAGAGCCGTCCTGGGTAAAACTGGGTCATAAACAGACAGAGTAGAGCCGTCCTGGGTAAAACTGGGTCATAAACAGACAGAGTAGAGCCGTCCTGGGTAAAACTGGGCCATAAACAGACAGAGTAGAGCCGCCCTGGGTAAAACTGGGTCATAAACAGACAGAGTAGAGCCGTCCTGGGTAAAACTGGGCCATAAACAGACAGAGTAGAGCCGTCCTGGGTAAAACTGGCTCATAAACAGACAGAGTAGAGCCGTCCTGGGTAAAACTGGGTCATAAACAGACAGAGTAGAGCCGTCCTGGGTAAAACTGGGCAAATAACAGACAGAGTAGAGCCGTCCTGGGTAAAACTGGGTCATAAACAGACAGAGTAGAGCCGTCCTGGGTAAAACTGGGCAAATAACAGACAGAGTAGAGGCGTCCTGGGTAAAACTGGGTCATAAACAGACAGAGTAGAGCCGTCCTGGGTAAAACTGGGTCATAAACAGACAGAGTAGAGCCGTCCTGGGTAAAACTGGGCCATAAACACCGTAAAAGAAAGACATGGTACAGACTTCGAGAGAAGAAAGGCGGAGGGAGCGGGGTGAGGAAGAGGAAGGAGAGATGGTTTCAAAGGGACTGAAGTGATTTGATTAGCAGCAGGCGGTATTAGCCGTGTCACAACGTAAACAGATTACCTCAGTGTTTCTGAGCTCCTAGAGAGTGATGAGAGGAGAGGAACACACCACTGGACCAGCTCCCAATCCTCTCTCTCCCTGTGTGTGTGTGTGTGTGTGTGTGTGTGTGTGACTGATAACACGGTATAATCTCTTTATGAAACCTGCGTTGTCGGTGACAGGAAAGCGTATCCATACGCAGGAATCTGAGCTGCATTAATTGCAGGTTAAATGGAGTTCTGTGTGTTTGAGAGTAAATACGAGACAAGCCAACACAGATTTATGAGGAGGAGAGGAGAAACAGAGGTGAGCTCTACTCCTGGGGGTCAAACCACAGAACAGGACGAAACAGAGGTGAGCTCTACTCCTGGGGGTCAAACCACAGAACAGGACGAAACAGAGGTGAGCTCTACTCCTGGGGGTCAAACCACAGAACAGGAAGAAACAGAGGTGAGCTCTACTCCTGGGGGTCAAACCACAGAACAGGAAGAAACAGAGGTGAGCTCTACTCCTGGGGGTCAAACCACAGAGCAGGAAGAAACAGAGGTGAGCTCTACTCCTGGGGGTCAAACCACAGAGCAGGAAGAAACAGAGGTGAGCTCTACTCCTGGGGGTCAAACCACAGAACAGGAAGAAACAGAGGTGAGCTCTACTCCTGGGGGTCAAACCACAGAACAGGACGAAACAGAGGTGAGCTCTACTCCTGGGGGTCAAACCACAGAACAGGAAGAAACAGAGGTGAGCTCTACTCCTGGGGGTCAAACCACAGAACAGGAAGAAACAGAGGTGAGCTCTACTCCTGGGGGTCAAACCACAGAACAGGAAGAAACAGAGGTGAGCTCTACTCCTGGGGGTCAAACCACAGAACAGGAAGAAACAGAGGTGAGCTCTACTCCTGGGGGTCAAACCACAGAACAGGACGAAACAGAGGTGAGCTCTACTCCTGGGGGTCAAACCACAGAACAGGAAGAAACAGAGGTGAGCTCTACTCCTGGGGGTCAAACCACAGAGCAGGAAGAAACAGAGGTGAGCTCTACTCCTGGGGGTCAAACCACAGAGCAGGAAGAAACAGAGGTGAGCTCTACTCCTGGGGGTCAAACCACAGAACAGGAAGAAACAGAGGTGAGCTCTACTCCTGGGGGTCAAACCACAGAACAGGACGAAACAGAGGTGAGCTCTACTACTGGGGATCTTACAAACACACTAACAAATCTATATTTCCTAGATCATGAAGGACCAACGTGAAATGGACATAGCATGTTTAACTCTTCACTCTTAGGAACCAGGCTAGAACTGCTTATGATATATATATAATATTGAGGTTAAGTTTGCAGGCTAACTCACTTATCCCACCCAAGGACTAGATATCTCCGTAGTATTACCACCACACACACACACACACACAAGAGAGACAACTCATACCAGATGTAAACATCCCACACACACAGGCACCAGAGAGACAACTCGTACCAGATGTATACAGCCCCTGACCAGAGGATGCTCCTCTCCGGGTGGGTGTGGCTATGTGACTGAGGCTGTTCATCATCACCGTGGTAACCAGGTGTTCCTCAGCACAGCCTCTGAAGCTGCTACAGGGCATCCAGCTGTCTGCCCCTGAGAGAGAGAGAGAGAGAGAGAGAGAGAGAGAGAGAGAGAGAGGGGGGGGGAGGGAGAGAGAGAGAGGGAGAGAGAGACCAGTGACAAAACAGTCCACAATGTTGCTCTCACCTTTCAGATCACTGAAGGTAAGTGGATAGAGGGAGAGAGAGAGAGAGAGAGAGAGGGGAGAGAGAGAGAGGGAGAGGGAGAGAGGGAGAGAGGGAGAGGGAGAGAGGGAGAGGGAGAGAGAGGGAGAGAGAGAGGGGAGAGAGAGAGAGGGAGAGGGAGAGGGAGAGGGAGAGAGAGGGAGAGGGAGAGAGAGAGAGAGAGAGGGGAGAGAGAGAGAGAGAGAGAGAGGGGAGAGAGAGAGCGAGAGAGAGACCAGTGACAAAACAGTCCACAATTTTGCTATCACCTTTCAGATCACTAAAGGTAAGTGGATATAGGGAGAGAAAGAAAGAGAGAGAGAGAGAGAGAGAGAGAGAGAGAGAGAGAGACCAGTGACAAAACAGTCCACAATGTTGCTCTCACCTTTCAGATCACTAAAGGTAAGTGGATAGAGGGAGAGAAAGAAAGAGAGAGAGAGAGAGAGCGGGAGAGTGAGAGAGAAAAAGGACTGATAAGGAGAGCGAGAGACACATAAAACCTGTTGGATCATAGCCCTCTGGAAAAAAGAGGAGGCAGATGGAGAGACATAAATGAGAGAAGAGCGTTGTCAAGGTGATATCCCTCCTCTAACCTTTATCTCCCATTAACTTTGGAGCTTAACGATCATGGCAGACGTACGGCTCTGTTTGACCATGTGGTGAAAAGGACATTACCTGTTCCAGGTTGTTTTATGTGAAGGGGACTGCTCCCCTTAAAACAAAAATCTGACATTACTGACTTTGATTGACAGTAGAGTTAAACTAAGATCACAAATGACCAACGCATATTTAGTTGTTTAAAAAAAATAAAAAATTAGTGGAGACAAGTGGGTTATAGCTGGTCTGTAATGAAAGCCTGCACACCCTGAGCTACACAGTATTCATACTGCTGTCTTATTGTATGTCTGTGTCTGAATGCAGGTGTGGAGGGAGGGAGGGCGGGGAGGGGGTACCGGTCCAGTGTGATGAGAAGATAGCGGTGTAGGTCAGGCATTCTCTCTAATCATACCACGTATGTCCCGGACTTCCTGTTCTATGTGACAATGTTGGAATGTCTGAGACTTCCGGTTCTATGTGACAATGTTGGAATGTCTGAGACTTCCGGTTCTATGTGACAATGTCTGAGACTTCCTGTTCTATGTGACAATGTTGGAATGTCTGAGACTTCCTGTTCTATGTGACAACGTTGGAATGTCTGAGACTTCCTGTTCTATGTGACAATGTCTGAGACTTCCTGTTCTATGTGACAATGTTGGAATGTCTGAGACTTCCTGTTCTATGTGACAATGTTGGATTATACATTTCTGTCCAATAGAGAGCTATGTAATCCATCAACCTCAATGAACTACAAATGCACTCCAAGCTTCCAGACGCAGGCATCCAACGAAAAACAAGAAATTGTACAAAACTATGATGTCATCTTGATGGAAGTGTGATGTTGTCTTGATGGAAGTATGATGTCGTCTTGATGGAAGTGTGATGTCGTCTTGATGGAAGTGTGATGTCATCTTGATGGAAGTATGATGTCGTCTTGATGGAAGTGTGATGTTGTCTTGATGGAAGTGTGATGTCGTCTTGATGGAAGTGTGATGTTGTCTTGATGGAAGTGTGATGTTGTCTTGATGGAAGTGTGATGTCGTCTTGATGGAAGTGTGATGGAAGTGTGATGTTGTCTTGATGGAAGTGTGATGGAAGTGTGATGTTGTCTTGATGGAAGTGTGATGGAAGTGTGATGTTGTCTTGATGGAAGTGTGATGGAAGTGTGATGTTGTCTTGATGGAAGTGTGATGGAAGTGTGATGTTGTCTTGATGGAAGTATGATGGAAGTGTGATGTTGTCTTGATGGAAGTGTGATGTTGTCTTGATGGAAGTGCGATGGAAGTGTGATGTTGTCTTGATGGGAGTGTGATGGAAGTGTGATGTTGTCTTGATGGAAGTGTGATGTCATCTTGATGGAAGTGTGATGTTGTCTTGATGGAAGTATGATGTTGTCTTGATGGAAGTGTGATGTTGTCTTGATGGAAGTGTGATGGAAGTGTGATGTTGTCTTGATGGGAGTGTGATGGAAGTGTGATGTCATCTTGATGGAAGTGTGATGTCGTCTTGATGGAAGTGTGATGTTGTCTTGATGGAAGTGTGATGGAAGTGTGATGTTGTCTTGATGGGAGTGTGATGTCGTCTTGATGGAAGTATGATGTCGTCTTGATGGAAGTGTGATGTCGTCTTGATGGAAGTGTGATGTCATCTTGATGGAAGTGTGATGTCATCTTGATGGAAGTGTGATGTCATCTTGATGGAAGTGTGATGTTGTCTTGATGGAAGTGTGATGTCGTCTTGATGGAAGTGTGATGTTGTCTTGATGGAAGTGTGATGTTGTCTTGATGGAAGTGTGATGTCGTCTTGATGGAAGTGTGATGTTGTCTTGATGGAAGTGTGATGTCGTCTTGATGGAAGTGTGATGTCGTATTGATGGAAGTGTGATGTCGTCTTGATGGAAACCCAAGCACCTTAATATCCTCTTCTTTCTCATACACAGCAACACAACAAGGCAGGGAACCTAAAGTACAGTGTCCCAACACCCATTCTGAATAGTAGCCATTTTGTGTGTGTATATTCTGTGGCCATAACGGCTGGTTTTATAACAGCTCTTTGGATAGGAGTGTCATGATGGACTGTTGACATTGACCGAGAACTCTGACTTATTGTGGCATGGAAGTGTCTCAATAGGTTGTCTCCTGCGACGGCTATACTGCTGTTGAGCAGGCTATACACAGATCACAGTGTATACAGCTGCATCAAAGCTGGGACCGAGAGACTGAAAAACAGCTTCTATCTCAAGGCCATCAAACTGTTAAACAGCCACCACTAACATTGAGTGTCTGCTGACAACACACTGACTCAACTCCAGCCACTTTAATAATGGAAATTGATGGGAAAATGTATCACTAGCCACTTTAAACATTCCACTTAATGTAATGTTTACATACCCTACATTACTCATCTCATATGTATATGTATATACTGTACTCTATATAATCTACTGCATCTTGCCATCTTTATGTAATACATGTATCACTAGCCACTTTAACTGTGCCACTTTGTTTACATACCCTACATTACTCATCTCATATGTATATACTGTACTCGATACCATCTACTGTATCTTGCCTATGCCGTTCTGTACCATCACTCATCCATATATCTTTATGTACATATTCTTTATCCCCTTACGCTGTGTATAAGACAGTAGTTTTGGAATTGTTAGTTAGATTACTTGTTGGTAATTACTGCATTGTCGGAACTAGAAGCACAAGCATTTCGCTACACTCGCATTAACATTTGCTAACCATGTGTATGTGACCAATAACATCTGCTAACCATGTGTATGTGACCAATACAATTTGATTTGATACATTATCCTGGTGCTAACTCCTACATTGTGTGCATTGACTGAGTTGGTTTCTGTAGACTGAATTAAATTAATGTCCTCTAAACATGTGCTTTTCCTTTGGTTTTGAATGAAGGTTAAATATGAGCCTGTAGAAGAGTGAGAACGGTGTGTACAGAATGAAGGTTAAGTATGAGCCTGTAGAAGAGTGAGAACGGTGTACAGTACAGAACAAAGCACTGGTTGACCAGACAGGAGAGAGGTCACGTCTGGACCTTTACTCTGAACACAAGGCTGTATGAATCATCCCTTTACACACACACACAGACAGAGAGACACACACACAGACAGACAGACAGACAGACAGAGAGAGAGACAGAGAGACACACACAGAGTGAGAGACACACACAGAGAGAGACACACAGAGAGAGAGAGAGAGAGACACACAGAGAGAGAGAGAGACACACAGAGAGAGACAGACACATAGAGAGAGACACACACACCTAGAGACACACAGAGAGACACAAACACAGAGAGAGACACAAATACAGAGAGAGACACACACAGAGAGAGACACACAGAGAGAGAGACACAAATACAGAGAGAGACACACACAGAGAGAGACACACAGAGAGAGAGACACACAGAGAGAGAGACCCACAGAGAGAGCGACACAAACACAGAGAGAGACACACAGAGAGAGAGACACAAACACAGAGACACACACAGAGAGAGACACACAGAGAGAGACACACAGAGAGAGACACACAGAGAGAGACGCACACAGATAGAGAGACACAAACACTCCCGTCAGACTCTCCACTGTTATAGCAATGTTGTATCTGGGTCTCATTTCCAACATACTGGAGCTCCTTTGGGGTTCCAACTCATTTCATCTCTCTGAGAAGCTGTGGGTTTCTACATATTTGTTTTAAATCCCATTATAAACTCTTTGTGATTTAATAACAGTTATACCTCCAGAGGTAATCATTCAAATCTAATCTCTTACAACAAGAGCTTCAGCGCACACACCTGTTGTGAGTGTGTGTACGCTGTCCTGTGTGTCTGGGTGAGAATGTGTGGGACGTGGGCTGGGCTGTGGAGAACCGAGGTCCATCAGGATGAGGAAGCCCTCAAGACCACAGAAGCTCCGCGCCTCGGACGGCTCTCTCTGGGCCACAGCACGCAGCGCCTGGGAGAGACCAGATAGAGACCGCATTAACCGTTATGAGAGAAGGTGAGTGATGGGGTGAGGGAGAGAGAGAGAAAGAGGGTGAGCGATGGGGTGAGGGACAGAGAGAGAAAGAGAGAGAGAGAGATCGAGAAAGAGAGAGAGAAAGAGGGTAAGCGATGTGGTGAGAGAGAAAGAAAGAGAGAGAGAGAGACAGAGAGAGAGAGAGAGAGAGAGGGTGAACGATGGGGTGAGAGAGACAGAAAGAGAGAGAGAGAGACAGAGAGAGAGAGAGAAAGAGGGTGAACGATGGGGTGAGAGAGACAGAAAGAGAGAGAGAGAGACAGAGAGAGAGAGAGAGAGAGAGAGAGAGAGAGAGAGAGAGGGTGAACGATGGGGTGAGAGAGACAGAAAGAGAGAGAGAGAGACAGAGAGAGAGAGAGAGAGCGAGAGAGAGAGAGAGAGAGAGAGAGAGAGAGAGAGGGTGTGCGATGGGGTGAGAGAGACAGAAAGAGAGAGAGACAGAGAGAGAGAGAGCGAGAGAGAGAGAGAGAGAGAGGATAAAGAATGAGAAAACAAGAGAAATTAAATGAGTGAAATTTGAAACCAATCAGGCTATGTTATCCCTGTAGAAATAGAATCTTATCCGAGTTCTGTGGGAACTTCTCCACGTACAGAATGAAACAATATTGTGTGAAAATGTTAAATAGTATTTCTGAATTGTTCCCACAGCTCAATGTTCTTTAATATAATGTAAGAGGAGAGAGGACGAGATTGAGGGAGGGAAGGAGAACGAGGTCTACTATATAGGAGGTAATTAATGTCTAGCAGGTCGAGGAACATGGTTCTCTGATTCAGGCACAATGGACAGAGATAACAGCCATCTCTGATTAATAAACTGTTATTGTCCTCTTTTCTCATCCCTCTGCCTCTGTGGAAAAGATCACATCATTAACTAGCAGATCGGCCATGTAGGACTGATCAAATGACATCATCTTTTTCTTCTCCCACCCCCCTCTCTTTCTCTCTCTCTCTCTTTCTCCCTCACACCATCGCACACCCTCTCTCTCTCTCTCTCTTCCTCTCTCTTCTCCCTCCCTCCCCCTCTCTTTCTCTCTCTCTTCTAACTCCCTCTCTCTCTTCTCCCTCCCTCCCCCTCTCTTTCTCTTTCTCGCTCTCTTCTCCCTCCCTCTCTTTTTCTCTCTCTTCTCCCTCCCTCTCTCTTTCTCTCTCTCTTCTCCCTCCCTCTCTCTCTCTTTCTCTCTCTCTTTTCCCTCCCTCTCTCTCTTCTCCCTCTCTCTCTCTTTCTTCTCCCTCCCCCTCTCTTTCTCGCTCTCTTCTCCCTCCCTCTCTCTTTCTCTCTCTTCTCCCTCCCTCCCCCTCTCTTTCTCGCTCTCTTCTCCCTCCCTCTCTCTTTCTCTCTCTTCAATGTCTCTAGTCTCAATGTCTCTGGACTCAATGTGTCCACTAGTCTCAATGTCTCTAGTCGCAATGTCTCTAGTCTCAATGTCTCTAGACTCAATGTTTCTAATCCCAATGTGTCCACTAGTCTCAATGTCTCTAGACTCAATGTCTCTAGACTCAATGTCTCTAGTCTCAATGTCTCTAATCCCAATGTGTCCACTAATCTCAATGTATCCAATCTCAATGTCGCTAGTCTCAATGACTCTAGACTGAATGTGTCCACTAGTCTCAATGTATCCAATCTCAATGTCGCTAGTCTCAATGACTCTAGACTCAATGTGTCCACTAGTGTCATAATGTATCCATCTCTCCCTCTATATAATCTAACTCACCATGGATGGTTCTGGGACCAGCTCTCCTGTCTCTGGTTCTGGGTCCAGGGCTGTTAGGAAGACAGGGGAACCCTCTGGGAGAAGGGTGGGAGAGAGGAAGGTAGAGCATCTGTGCTCTGCACTACCCCCCCACTCCTCTAAAAATCCATCCATCTTCATCTCCTCGTCTGAGGAGTCTTCTTCGCAGGTCGTCAGGCCCGGGCTGTCACTGGATGACTCCATGTCAACATCTGTACAGGGAAATGAACATGTACCAGTATCAACCAATCACAATCTGTATGGGGAAATTAACATGTACCAGTATCAACCAATCACAATCTGTATGGGGAAATGAACATGAACATACCAGTATCAACCAATCACAATCTGTATGGGGAAATGAACATGTACCAGTATCAACCAATCACAATATGTATGGGGAAATGAACATGTACCAGTATCAACCAATCACAATCTGTATGGGGAAATGAACATGAACATACCAGTATCAACCAATCACAATCTGTATGGGGAAATGAACATGTACCAGTATCAACCAATCACAATCTGTATGGGGAAATGAACATGTACCAGTATCAACCAATCACAATATGTATGGGGAAATGAACATGTACCAGTATCAACCAATCACAATCTGTATGGGGAAATGAACATGTACCAGTATCAACCAATCACAATATGTATGGGGAAATAAACATGTACCAGTATCAACCAATCACAATATGTATGGGGAAATGAACATGTACCAGTATCAACCAATCACAATCTGTATGGGGAAATGAACATGTACCAGTATCAACCAATCACAATCTGTATGGGGAAATGAACATGTACCAGTATCAACCAATCACAATCTGTATGGGGAAATGAACATGTACCAGTATCAACCAATCACAATCTGTATGGGGAAATGAACATGTACCAGTATCAACCAATCACAATCTGTATGGGGAAATGAACATGTACCAGTATCAACCAATCACAATCTGTATGGGGAAATGAACATGTACCAGTATCAACCAATCACAATCTGTATGGGGAAAATAATCATAACAGGAAATCATTACAGACCTGAGGTACATACGCAGTATACCCTCTCTAAACACTGAGGTATGTATGCAGTATACCCTCTCTAAACACTGAGGTACGTATGCAGTATACCCTCTCTTAAAACTGAGGTACGTATGCAGTATTCCCTCTCTAAACACTGAGGTACATATGCAGTATACCCTCTCTAAACACTGAGGTACATGTGCAGTATACCCTCTCTAAACACTGAGGTATGTACGCAGTATACCCTCTCTAAACACTGAGCTACGTATGCAGTATACCCTCTCTAAACACTGAGGTACGTATGCAGTATACCCTCTCTAAACACTCAACCCCCGGAGGTACGTTTTCAGTATACCCTCTCTAAACACTCACCCCCTGAGGTACGTTTTCAGTATACCCTCTCTAAACACTCACCCCCTGAGGTACGTATGCAGTATACCCTCTCTAAACACTGAGGTGCGTATGCAGTATACCCTCTCTAAACACTGAGGTACGTATGCAGTATACAACACTGAGGTACGTATACGCAGTATACCCTCTCTAAACACTGAGGTACGTATGCAGTATACCCTCTCAAAGCACTGAGGCATGTATGCAGTATACCCTCTCTAAACACTGAGGTACGTATGCAGTATACCCTCTCTAAACACTGAGGTACGTATGCAGTATACCCTCTCTAAACACTGAGGTACATATGCAGTATACCCTCTCTAAACAATGAGGTACATATGCAGTATACCCTCTCTAAACACTGAGGTACGTATGCAGTATACCCTCTCTAAACACTGAGGTATGTACGCAGTATACCCTCTCTAAACACTGAGGTACGTATGCAGCATACCCTCTCTAAACACTGAGGTACATATGCAGTATACCCTCTCTAAACACTGAGGTACATATGCAGTATTCCCTCTCTAAACACTGAGGTACGTATGCAGTATACCCTCTCTAAACACTGAGGTACGTATGCAGTATACCCTCTCAAAGCACTGAGGCATGTATGCAGTATACCCTCTCTAAACACTGAGGTACGTATGCAGCATACCCTCTCTAAACACTGAGGTACATATGCAGTATACCCTCTCAAAGCACTGAGGCATGTATGCAGTATACCCTCTCTAAACACTGAGGTACGTATGCAGTATACCCTCTCTAAACACTGAGGTACGTATGCAGCATACCCTCTCTAAACACTGAGGTACATATGCAGTATACCCTCTCTAAACACTGAGGTACATATGCAGTATTCCCTCTCTAAAACACTGAGGTACGTACGCAGTATTCCCTCTCTAAACACTGAGGTACGTATGCAGTATACCCTCTCTGAACACTGAGGTACGTATGCAGTATACCCTCTCTTAAAACTGAGGTACGTATGCAGTATACCCTCTCTAAACACTCACCCCCTGAGGTACGTTTTCAGTATACCCTCTCTAAACACTCACCCCCTGAGGTTCGTTTTCAGTATACCCTCTCTAAACACTCACCCCCTGAGGTACGTATGCAGTATACCCTCTCTAAACACTGAGGTGCGTATGCAGTATACCCTCTCTAAACACTGAGGCATGTATGCAGTATACCCTCTCTAAACACTGAGGTACGTATGCAGTATTCCCTCTCTAAACACTGAGGTACGTATGCAGTATACCCTCTCTAAACAGTAGCTGTACAGTACAGTAGCTGGTTGGTAGAGAGGCAGTGTTCTGGTGAATTGGGACTGGTTTACGCCACAGTATTTAGTACAGTAGCTGGTTGGTAGAGAGGCAGTGTTCTGGTGAATTGGGACTGGTTTACACCACAGTATTTAGTACAGTAGCTGGCTGGTAGAGAGGCAGTGTTTGTAAAGAGAGGCCATGGCAGCTCCTCTCCAAGCCGCTCAGGGTCTAATGCATTAGTAATGGCTGTGTGTCCTAGGGGCCATTCCTCACGGTGTAATTACCATCCTGCCTGTTATATTACTATGTCAGCTATTTACTTAAAACCTTAATCGATATTAAAAAAATCAAGAACACTTTTAATGGCTGAAGCTAAATTGTCTCTGACAGCAGAGGAGAACAACAGCCATTACTGTCACAGACAGAAACACAACATATTGAACAGACAAATTGTCTCTACACTAATCCTGAAAACTAGGTGACAAACAGCAAGGTCTCCAAATATCCTGCTGATCACACACACACACACACACACACACACACACACACACACACACACACACAGAGACACACACACACACACACACACAGAGACACACACACACACAGAGACACACACACACACACACACACACACACACAGAGACACACACACAGAGACACACACACACATTTACCTGTTGCAGGCATCCTGGGAAAGAGGGCTGGACTGTGTGACTTTCTGATCCGTGACCCTGAGAGCACTCGTGGTGTCTGCTGGGAGCTGTAGTTTGTCAGTGTGTCAGAGGAGTGTGGTGGTGGGTCACTCATCAGGGACAGAGAAGGAGAGGGGTGGGATGACATGGCTGACTGGGTGGATAGGGGTTCCTCTTGTGATGGAATCGACACCTTCCTAGAGGACAGAGCATCTGGAGGTGATGGTGTTGACATGGTGGATAGGGGTTCCTCTTGTGATGGAATCGACACCTTCCTAGAGGACAGAGCATCTGGAGGTGATGGCGTTGACATGGTGGATAACGGTTTTGGAGGTGACCTGTAGGACACAGGACTTCCTGGAGACACGGGAGAGAGAGGGTCACTGGGTAGCTTGGTATTTTGTGACCTGCTGGATAATTGTTTCCTAGGTGACTGAGAGTACAGTAAGGCGGACGATAAGGGTTCTGGTGGTAACGGCGATGACTGAGACTTCAGGGAGAGAGGTATTGGAGGTGACAACCTGTCAGGCAGGTGTTTGGGGTAAATAAACCTGGAGGCCTGAAGACCTTTGGGTAACGGAGGTGACTCTGGCTCCAAGAGGCTCGAAGGTGAGAGAGTGAACGTGGACCTGAGGGAGTGGAGAGAGGGTGGAGAGGGAGACAGAGAGGATGTGGACCTGAGGGAGTGGAGAGAGGGTGGAGAGGGAGACAGAGAGGATGTGGACCTGAGGGAGTGGAGAGAGGGAGACAGAGAGGGAGACAGAGAGGATGTGGACCTGAGGGAGTGGAGAGAGGGTGGAGAGGGAGACAGAGAGGATGTGGACCTGAGGGAGTGGAGAGAGGGTGGAGAGAGAGACAGAGAGAATGGGGGCCCTGCAGATAAGAGCTCTGGATTGGGTGTAGAGGGAGAAGGGCTGGGGGATGAGGGGTCTAGAGTTGACTGAGGGAGGTTGTAAGAGCAGTCCGTTGGTGTTGACTTGGCTGGTGTCTTGGTTGACGACCCAGGGGTCTTTGGTCCTCTGGGCTGAGGTGACGCAGTGGTGGACCTTGGAGACCGTACACTAGTGTGGTTAGGTTGTGGTATCTGAGTGGTCCCCACTTTAGAGACCAACGGAGGGCGAGGTGACCAGGTCACTGGAGACCCAGACAACATGGCTCCCTGGGACAATGCATTGTGGGACAGGTTAGGACCTCCAATTGCATTGACTTCCTCTTGCCTGTGATAGATAGATAGATAGATAGATAGATAGATAGATAGATAGATAGATAGATAGATAGATAGATAGATAGATAGATAGATAGATAGATAGATAGATTCAAACATCCATAAATCAATTCAACAGTCATGGACCTCTTCTCTAAACATCCAGCCCTCCTCTATCCAGTGTTCCCTCTAAACACCCAACCCTCCTCTATCCACAGTGTTCCCTCTAAACACCCAGCCCTCCACTATCCACAGTGTTCCCTCTAAACACCCAGCCCTCCTCTATCCACAGTGTTCCCTCTAAACACCCAGCCCTCCTCTATCCACAGTGTTCCCTCTAAACACCCAGCCCTCCTCTATCCACAGTGTTCCCCCTAAACACCCTGCCCTCCTCTATCCACAGTGTTCCCTCTAAACACCCAGCCCTCCTCTATCCACAGTGTTCCCTCTAAACACCCAGCCCTCCTCTATCCACAGTGTTCCCCCTAAACACCCTGCCCTCCTCTATCCAGTGTTCCCTCTAAACACCCAGCCCTCCTCTATCCACAGTGTTCCCTCTAAACACCCAGCCCTCCTCTATCCACAGTGTTCCCTCTAAACACCCAGCCCTCCTCTATCCACAGTGTTCCCTCTAAACACCCAGCCCTCCTCTATCCACAGTGTTCCCCCTAAACACCCAGCCCTCCTCTATCCAGTGTTCCCTCTAAACACCCAGCCCTCCTCTATCCACAGTGTTCCCTCTAAACACCCAGCCCTCCTCTATCCACAGTGTTCCCCCTAAACACCCTGCCCTCCTCTATCCACAGTGTTCCCTCTAAACACCCAGTCCTCCTCTATCCACAGTGTTCCCTCTAAACACCCAGCCCTCCTCTATCCACAGTGTTCCCTCTAAACACCCAGCCCTCCTCTATCCACAGTGTTCCCTCTAAACACCCAGCCCTCCTCTATCCACAGTGTTCCCTCTAAACACCCAGCCCTCCTCTATCCACAGTGTTCCCTCTAAACACCCAGCCCTCCTCTATCCAGTGTTCCCTCTAAACACCCAGCCCTCCTCTATCCACAGTGTTCCCTCTAAACACCCAGCCCTCCTCTATCCACAGTGTTCCCTCTAAACACCCAGCCCTCCTCTATCCACAGTGTTCCTCTAAACACCCTGCCCTCCTCTATCCACAGTGTTCCCTCTAAACACCCAGCCCTCCTCTATCCACAGTGTTCCCTCTAAACACCCAGCCCTCCTCTATCCACAGTGTTCCCTCTAAACACCCAGCCCTCCTCTATCCACAGTGTTCCTCTAAACACCCTGCCCTCCTCTATCCACAGTGTTCCCTCTAAACACCCAGCCCTCCTCTATCCACAGTGTTCCCCCTAAACACCCAGCCCTCCTCTATCCACAGTGTTCCCTCTAAACACCCAGCCCTCCTCTATCCACAGTGTTCCCTCTAAACACCCAGCCCTCCTCTATCCACAGTGTTCCCTCTAAACACCCTGCCCTCCTCTATCCACAGTGTTCCCTCTAAACACCCAGCCCTCCTCTATCCACAGTGTTCCCTCTAAACACCCAGCCCTCCTCTATCCACAGTGTTCCCTCTAAACACCCTGCCCTCCTCTATCCACAGTGTTCCCTCTAAACACCCAGCCCTCCTCTATCCACAGTGTTCCCTCTAAACACCCAGCCCTCCTCTATCCACAGTGTTCCCTCTAAACACCCAGCCCTCCTCTATCCACAGTGTTCCTCTAAACACCCTGCCCTCCTCTATCCACAGTGTTCCCTCTAAACACCCAGCCCTCCTCTATCCACAGTGTTCCCCCTAAACACCCAGCCCTCCTCTATCCACAGTGTTCCCTCTAAACACCCAGCCCTCCTCTATCCACAGTGTTCCCTCTAAACACCCAGCCCTCCTCTATCCACAGTGTTCCCTCTAAACACCCAGCCCTCCTCTATCCACAGTGTTCCCTCTCTCTCCTCTAAAAGGCAACACTTCTCAATAACATTCTCCTTTGTAAGTAATAATCACATCAAGCAGTCAGTCAAGTTAAGTTGATATAATGAAATATGTGATGTTGCCACTTCAAGGCCAGAGGCCAGGATGACGAGCTTGAGATTGTTGCTGTGGCTTCAGAGGAAACCTTTGTCTTACTTTGTGTTGTCTTCAGCCTTCTGTTCAGTAACAAACCCTCTGTCTCTAACTGTCTGTGAAGAACGAAGAGAGAGAGAGAAGTAAATCCTATTCGCAGACAGGCCTGTGTGTGTGTGTGTGTGTGTGTGTGTGTGTGTGTGTGTGTGTGTGTGTGTGTGTGTGTGTGTGTGTGCATCTCCATAGTAACAGCAGATATTGGAGGGCGGTTTAAGAGGCCTCTTAAGACTCACCTCCTCATCTAACTCCTCTATGCTCAGACACGATCCAGGTGAGGGCTCTGGCTCAGCGCTGCCCCCGCAGGATGACACAGCAAACAGCGAGGCACAGTACCTCCTCAACTCCACATCCTCAGCTAGAGAGAACAACCAAACATACACACCTTTACGGAGAGAGTGGGGGGAGAAAGAGAGAGGGGGAGAGATAATGAGGGGGGAGAGGGACAGCGAGAGACGGGCAGAAGGAGAGAGATAGATAGTGAGGGGGATAGAGAGAGAGGGAGCCCTCCTCTCCTGTCCTTAGTAGACAGCCCTCCTCTCCTGTCCTTAGTAAACAGCCCTCCTCTCCTGTCCTTAGTAAACAGCCCTCCTCTCCTGTCCTTAGTAAACAGCCCTCCTCTCCTGTCCTTAGTAAACAGCCCTCCTCTCCTGTCCTTAGTAAACAGCCCTCCTCTCCTGTCCTTAGTAAACAGCCCTCCTCTCCCGTCCTTAGTAAACAGCCCTCCTCTCCTGTCCTTAGTAAACAGCCCTCCTCTCCTGTCCTTAGCAGACAGCCCTCCTCTCCTGTCCTTTGTAGACAGCCCTCCTCTCCTGTCCTTAGTAAACAGCCCTCCTCTCCTGTCCTTAGCAGACAGCCCTCCTCTCCTGTCCTTAGTAGACAGCCCTCCTCTCCTGTCCTTAGTAAACAGCCCTCCTCTCCTGTCCTTAGTAAACAGCCCTCCTCTCCTGTCCTTAGTAAACAGCCCTCCTCTCCTGTCCTTAGTAAACAGCCCTCCTCTCCTGTCCTTAGTAAACAGCCCTCCTCTCCCGTCCTTAGTAAACAGCCCTCCTCTCCTGTCCTTAGTAAACAGCCCTCCTCTCCTGTCCTTAGCAGACAGCCCTCCTCTCCTGTCCTTTGTAGACAGCCCTCCTCTCCTGTCCTTAGTAAACAGCCCTCCTCTCCTGTCCTTAGTAAACAGCCCTCCTCTCCTGTCCTTAGCAGACAGCCCTCCTCTCCTGTCCTTAGTAGACAGGCCTCCTCTCCTGTCCTTAGTAGACAGCCCTCCTCTCCTGTCCTTAATAAACAGCCCTCCTCTCCTGTCCTTAGTAAACAGCCCTTCTCTTCTGTCCTTAGCAGACAGCCCTCCTTTCCTGTCCTTAGTAAACAGCCCTCCTCTCCTGTCCTTAGTAAAGACTTCACACAGCACTAATTTTTTAGAGTGAAAGACAAGGAAAGACTGAAAACATCCTGGGAAACTGGACTGTCCTAAGAGACAGGTCGAGGGGACGAGCTGTCTGGGAAACTGGACTGTCCTAAGAGTCAGGTCGAGGGGACGAGCTGTCTGTGAAACTGGACTGTCTAAGAGACAGGTCGAGGGGACGAGCTGTCTGGGAAACTGGACTGTCCTAAGAGACAGGTCGAGGGGACGAGCTGTCTGGGAAACTGGACTGTCCTAAGAGACAGGTCGAGGGGACGAGCTGTCTGGGAAACTGGACTGTCTAAGAGACAGGTCGAGGGGACGAGCTGTCTGGTAACTGGACTGTAGTAAGAGACAGGTCGAGGGGACGAGCTGTCTGGGAAACTGGACTGTCTAAGAGACAGGTCGAGGGGACGAGCTGTCTGGGAAACTGGACTGTCCTAAGAGACAGGTCGAGGGGACGAGCTGTCTGGGAAACTGGACTGTCCTAAGAGACAGGTCGAGGGGACGAGCTGTCTGGGAAACTGGACTGTCTAAGAGACAGGTCGAGGGGACGAGCTGTCTGGGAAACTGGACTGTCCTAAGAGACAGGTCGAGGGGACGAGCTGTCTGGGAAACTGGACTGTCTAAGAGACAGGTCGAGGGGACGAGCTGTCTGGGAAACTGGACTGTCCTAAGAGACAGGTCGAGGGGACGAGCTGTCTGGGAAACTGGACTGTCCTAAGAGACAGGTCGAGGGGACGAGCTGTCTGGGAAACTGGACTGTCCTAAGAGACAGGTCGAGGGGACGAGCTGTCTGGGAAACTGGACTGTAGTAAGAGACAGGTCGAGGGGACGAGCTGTCTGGGAAACTGGACTGTCCTAAGAGACAGGTCGAGGGGACGAGCTGTCTGGGAAACTGGACTGTCTAAGAGACAGGTCGAGGGGACGAGCTGTCTGGGAAACTGGGCTGTCTAAGAGACAGGTCGAGGGGACGAGCTGTCTGGGAAACTGGGCTGTCTAAGAGACAGGTCGAGGGGACGAGCTGTCTGGGGAAACTGGGCTGTCTAAGAGACAGGTCGAGGGGACGAGCTGTCTGGGGAAACTGGGCTGTCTAAGAGACAGGTCGAGGGGACGAGCTGTCTGGGAAACTGGACTGTCTAAGAGACAGGTCGAGGGGACGAGCTGTCTGGGGAAACTGGGCTGTCTAAGAGACAGGTCGAGGGGACGAGCTGTCTGGGAAACTGGACTGTCTAAGAGACAGGTCGAGGGGACTAGCTATCTGATACAGAGAATTTGAAGATTGAACCTGCAACTCCCAGACAGTTGGAAAAATCTGAGCAAAAAAACTTTGAATAGCTGAATAACTTTTAGATATTTTTCTTACACAAACAGTGCTTCAACGTCAATAGTATCGACAGGGTATAGGGGCAGGGATTTGAGTGGGGTCATATCACTAGAATTAGCCCGTTTTGAGAGGGTACATGGTTTGAGAAGGTAAAAGGAGATGTAACCAGTAGATTCAGGAGGTTAATGATTTTGATTAATGTTCTGTCGTTTAGAGGAACTGGACTACCTGGGAATGTGAGTCTGGCAGATATTTAGAGGGGCAGGGGTTGAGAAGAGAGTGGTCTAAGGGTGGGTGAACTGAAGGAGGTAGTTGGAAAGAGGGAGGACTGAGGGTGGGTGAACTGAAGGAGGTAGTTGGAAAGAGGGAGGACTGAGGGTGGGTGAACTGAAGGAGGTAGTTGGAAAGAGGGAGGACTGAGGGTGGGTGAACTGAAGGAGGTAGTTAGAAAGAGGGAGGACTGAGGGTGGGTGAACTGAAGGAGGTAGTTGGAAAGAGGGAGGACTGAGGGTGGGTGAACCGAAGGAGGTAGTTGGAAAGAGGGAGGACTGAGGGTGGGTGAACTGAAGGACATAGTTGGAAAGAGGGAGGACAGAGGGTAGGTGGACTGAAGGAGGTAGTTGGAAAGAGGGAGGACTGAGGGTGGGGGAACCGAAGGAGGTAGTTGGAAAGAGGGAGGACAGAGGGTAGGTGGACTGAAGGAGGTAGTTGGAAAGAGGGAGGACTGAGGGTGGGTGAACTGAAGGAGGTAGTTGGAAAGAGGGAGGACTGAGGGTGGGTGAACTGAAGGACATAGTTGGAAAGAGGGAGGACTGAGGGTAGGTGAACTGAAGGAGGAAGTTGGAAAGAGGGAGGACTGAGGGTAGGTGAACCGAAGGAGGTAGTTGGAAAGAGGGAGGACTGAGGGTGGGGGAACCGAAGGAGGTAGTTGGAAAGAGGGAGGACTAAGGGTGATTTTTAGATAATTTTTTAATATAACCAGGCAAGTCAGTTAAGAACAAATTCTTATTTACAATGACGGCCTACCCCGGCCAAACCCTAACCTGGATGACTCTGGGCCAATTGTTTGCGACCCTATGGCACTCCAAATCCCGTCCGGTTGTGATACAGCCCGGAATCGAACCAGGGTCTGTACTGACACCTCTAGCACTGAGATGCAGTGCCTTAGACCGCTCCGCCACTCAGGAGCCCGAGTTCTGACCGTATACATCGAGTCTGACTGATGTTCTGTTTATTGGGGGGAAGCTACAGGAGCAGATAACCCAGGGAAGCCTTACTCCGACAACTGTAAGGTGGCCAGATACCCAGCAGGCTCCACTGACTAGTGAGATGCAGGTCTGACCCCCACTCCTGCACCCCCTGCCCAGTTAGAGTGCACCCTGTCAGGCATCAGCCGGCCCTAACGGCCACCTGCCCAGACACAGCCAGTGATTACTCGTCACGCTGGCAAGGACGGAAAGAGAGAGAAACAGTTGACCCACAAGGAAGGAGGTGATTCTTTAAACGTGTTTGGAGCGTGTGTTTCTGTCTTTGTGTGTGTGTGTGCCTGTCTTTGTGCGTGTGTGTATGTGTGTGTGTGTCTGTCTTTGTGTGTGTGTGTGTGTGTGTGTGTGTGTGTGTCTGTCTTTGTGCGTGTGTGTATGTGTGTGTGTGTCTGTCTTTGTGTGTGTGTGTGTGTGTGTGTGTCTGTCTTTGTGTGTGTGTGTGTAACCCACCTGTCAGCGTGTGTGTGTGTGTGTGTGTGTGTGTGTGTAACCCACCTGTCAGCGTGTGTGTGTGTGTGTGTGTGTGTGTGTGTGTGTGTGTGTGTGTGTGTGTGTGTGTGTGTGTGTGTGTGTATGTAACCCACCTGTCAGTGTGTGTGTTGGGGAGCTCTGCACTGAGACCAGGGAGGACACTGGTTGATAGGCTTCCATCGGCTTCCTGACAAAAAGACCCCCGACCCAAAACAGACAGATTAGATAGATGTCCCTCTTACCACTACCATCATCCCCTGCACCTCTCTCTCTCCCTCCCCCCTCTCACCCACCGTGACCCCACCCAGAAGCGACAGATAGATTAAACGGATAGATGGATGGGTAGAGCTCTCTCCATGTCAAAGAGACAGTTGGATGCGATGGAGAGATTTTCAAACAGACACATATATTAGATTCGACACAGACAGACAGACAGACAGACAGACAGACAGACAGACAGATCTCCCTCGACTCTCCCTCGTCCCCCCTCTCTTCCAAACTCATCCCATTCCAGGCCTACTGCCAGAGAGCCAGGCCAAGGTGTTCTACAGGGTTTGGACTGGGTGAAGGATTTCCAACAACACCATGGTTTAAATCCAATACAGCATATGTTTACTCTGCAGTTAATAATTGCTCTCCCTCGCAAAATTCCCTGTACCCTCCTCTCCTCATCTCTCCCTCATTATATTCCCTGTACCCTCCTCTCCTCATTATATTCCCTGTACCCTCCTCTCCTCATCTCTCCCTCGCAAAATTCCCTGTACCCTCCTCTCCTCATCTCTCCCTCATTATATTCCCTGTACCCTCCTCTCCTCATTATATTCCCTGTACCCTCCTCTCTTCATTTCCCTCATTACATTCCCTGTACCCTCCTCTCCTCATCTCTCCCTCTCAAAATTCCCTGTACCCTCCTCTCCTCATCTCTCCCTCATTATATTCCCTGTACCCTCCTCTCCTCATTTCCCTCATTATATTCCCTGTACCCTCCTCTCCTTATTATATTCCCTGTACCCTCCTCTCCTCATCTCTCCCTCATTATATTCCCTGTACCCTCCTCTCCTCATCTCTCCCTCATTATATTCCCTGTACCCTCCTCTCCTCATCTCTCCCTCATTATATTCCATGTACCCTCCTCTCCTCATCTCTCCCTCATTATATTCCCTGTACCCTCCTCTCCTCATTTCCCTCATTATATTCCCTGTACCCTCCTCTCCTCATCTCTCCCTCATTATATTCCCTGTACCCTCCTCTCCTCATCTCTCCCTCATTATATTCCCTGTACCCTCCTCTCCTCATCTCTCCCTCATTACATTCCCTGTACCCTCCTCTCCTCATTATATTCCCTGTACCCTCCTCTCCTCATTATATTATCTGTACCCTCCTCTCCTCTCCTCCCCCCTCTACTACTACACCCTCTAGCTCTGCCTCCCCCTCTACTCCTACACCCTCTAGCTCTGCCTCCCCCCTCTACTACTACACCTTCTAGCTCTGCCTCCCCCTCTACTCCTACACCCTCTAGCTCTGCCTCCCCCCTCTACTACTACACCTTCTAGCTCTGGCTCCCCCTCTACTACTACACCCTCTACTACTACACCCTCTAGCTCTACCTCCCCCCTCCTCCCCCTTCTACTACTACACCCTATAGCTCTGCCTCCCCCTCCTCCCCCCTCTACTACTACACCCTCTAGCTCTGCCTCCACCTCTCCTCCCCCCTCTAAAACTACACCCTCTAGCTCTGCCTCCCCCTCTCCTCCCCCTCTACTACTACACCCTCTAGCTCTGCCTCCCCCTCTACTCCTACAGCCTCTAGCTCTGTCTCCCCCCTCTCCTCCCCCCTCTAATACTACACCCCCTAGCTCTGCCTCCCCCTCTACTACTACACCCTCTAGCTCTGCCACCCCCTCTCCTCCCCCCTCTACTACAACACCCTCTATCTCTGCCTCCCCCTCTCCTCCCCCTCTACTACTACACCCTCTAGCTCTGCCTCCCCCTCTACTCCTACAGCCTCTAGCTCTGTCTCCCCCCTCTCCTCCCCCCTCTAATACTACACCCCCTAGCTCTGCCTCCCCCTCTACTACTACACCCTCTAGCTCTGCCACCCCCTCTCCTCCCCCCTCTACTACAACACCCTCTATCTCTGCCTCCCCCTCTCCTCCCCCTCTACTACTCCACCCTCTAGCTCTGCCTCCCCCTCTACTACTACACCCTCTAGCTCTGCCTCCCACCTCTACTACTACACCCTCTAGCTCTAACTCCCCCTCTCCTCCCCCTCTACTACTACACCCTCTAGCTCTGCCTCCCCCTCTCTACTACTACACCCTCTAGCTCTGCCTCCCCCTCTCCTCCCCCTCTACTACTACACCCTCTAGCTCTGCCTCCCCCTCTCTACTACTACACCCTCTAGCTCTGCCTCCCCCTCTACAACTACACCCCCTAGCTCTGCCTCCCCCTCTACTACTACACCCTCTAGCTCTGCCTCCCCCTATCCTCCCCCCTCTGATACTACACCCTCTAGCTCTGCCTCCCCCCTCTCCTCCCCTTCCACTACTACACCCTCTAGCTCTGCCTCCCCCTCTACTCCTACAGCCTCTAGCTCTGTCTCCCCCCTCTCCTCCCCCCTCTAATACTACACCCCCTAGCTCTGCCTCCCCCTCTACTACTACACCCTCTAGCTCTGCCTCCCACCTCTACTACTACACCCTCTAGCTCTGCCTCCCCCTCTCCTCCCCCTCTACTACTACACCCTCTAGCTCTGCCTCCCCCCTCTACTACTACACCCTCTAGCTCTGCCTCCCCTTATCCTCCCCCCTCTGATACTACACCCTCTAGCTCTGCCTCCCCCCTCTCCTCCCCTTCCACTACTACACCCTCTAGCTCTGCCTCCCCCTCTACTCCTACAGCCTCTAGCTCTGTCTCCCCCCTCTCCTCGCCCCTCTGATACTACACCCTCTAGCTCTGCCTCCCCCCTCTCCTCCCCCTCTACTACTACACCCTCTAGCTCTGCCTCCTCCTCTACTAGTACACCCTCTAGCTCTGCCTCCCCAGTCTCCCCCCTCTACTACTACACCCTCTAGCTCTGCCTCTCCCCTCTCCTCCCCCCTCTGCTACTACACCCTCTAGCTCTGCCTCCCCCCTCTCCTCCCCCTGTGCTACTCCACCCCCTAGCTCCGCCTCCCCCTGTTCCTCACTCCCTTCCTCCCCCATAATGCTACAGCGGTCCCAACGCAGGCAGCAGAGATTGCCTCTGAAGAGAAAGGAGCAGAGGACTTATGGCTAGTCCACTCCAGAAACAACTCAGCTGAAATCAGTGCTGGTCAAAAGGTGTTCAATGTAATAGCTTTACAATCCTGCCCCTCCACGAGAGGAGACCTTAGAGGCATGGCAACCATAGAATGTCATTAGAACCATGGCAACCATAGAACTTGATAATCCTCTCAGCCAGCCAGCAGCATTGGCCTCCACAGACACATCAAATGGTAGCAGCTCTCCTCCCAGCCACAAATGGAGCATGGCCATCATCACATTTGATAGACAGCCAAGATGGTGGGTGTGTGTGTGTGTGTGTGTGTGTGTGTGTGTGTGTGTGTGTGTGTGTGTGTGTGTGTGTGTGTGTGTGTGTGTGTGTGTGTGTGTGTGTGTGTGTGTGTGTGTGTGTGTGTGTGTGTGAGTGAGTGAGTGAGTGAGTGAGTGAGTGAGTGAGTGAGTGAGTGAGTGAGTGAGTGAGTGAGTGAGTGAGTGAGTGAGTGAGTGAGTGAGTGAGTGAGTGAGTGAGTGAGTGAGTGAGTGAGTGCGTGCGTGCGTGCGTGCGAGTGTGTGTGAGTGAGTGAGTGAGTGAGTGAGTGAGTGAGTGAGTGAGTGAGTGCGTGCGTGCGTGCGTGCGAGCGAGCGAGTGAGTGAGTGAGTGAGTGAGTGAGTGAGTGAGTGAGTGACCTGATACTAAGTTCTCTTTCTCATCATGAGGTTGTTGGCTCCAGAGGTTTGCCAGTTTTTCTGCTTCATGCGTATTAAACATGAACCATACTGGGAGATGGTAATGAGAACATAAAAGTTAACGCTCTCTCTGCCTGGGTCCTGTTGGAGCATGCCGTATGTGACTGGGTGTGTGTGCACATGTGCCTGTGTTGCTCCAACTGTGCCTCAGTGTACTGTATTGTTTGTGTGTGTGATCGTAAAGTTAGTGCTGAAGCTGACGAGATCCACTGTGTTGAAATGAGATCCACTGTGTTGAAATGAGATCCACTGTGCTGAAATGAGATCCACTGTGATGAAATGAGATCCACTGTGATGAAATGAGATCCACTGTGCTGAAATGAGATCCACTGTGCTGAAATGAGATCCACTGTGTTGAAATGAGATCCACTGTGTTGAAATGTGATCCACTGTGTTGAAATGAGATCCACTGTGTTGAAATGAGATCCACTGTGTTGAAATGTGATCCACTGTGTTGAAATGAGATCCACTGTGTTGAAATGAGATCCACTGTGTTGAAATGAGATCCACTGTGCTGAAATGAGATCCACTGTGATGAAATGAGATCCACTGTGTTGAAATGAGATCCACTGTGTTGAAATGTGATCCACTGTGTTGAAATGAGATCCACTGTGTTGAAATGAGATCCACTGTGTTGAAATGAGATCCACTGTGTTGAAATGAGATCCACTGTGATGAAATGAGATCCACTGTGATGAAATGAGATCCACTGTGTTGAAATGAGATCCACTGTGTTGAAATGAGATCCACTGTGCTGAAATGAGATCCACTGTGCTGAAATGAGATCCACTGTGCTGAAATGATATCCACTGTGTTGAAATGAGATCCACTGTGTTGAAATGAGATCCACTGTGTTGAAATGAGATCCACTGTGTTGAAATGAGATCCACTGTGTTGAAATGAGATCCACTGTGCTGAAATGAGATCCACTGTGCTGAAATGAGATCCACTGTGCTGAAATGAGATCCACTGTGTTGAAATGAGATCCACTGTGTTGAAATGAGATCCACTGTGTTGAAATGAGATCCACTGTGTTGAAATGAGATAACTCTCTCTCTCTCTCTCTCTCTCTCTCTCTCTCTCTCTCTCTCTCTCTCTCTCTCTCTCTCTCTCTCTCTCTCTCTCTCTCTCTCTCTCTCTCTCTCTCTCTCTCTCTCTCTCTCTCTCTCTCTCTCTCTCTCTCTCTCTCTCTCTCTCTCTCTCTCTCTCTCTCTCTCTCTCTCTCTCTCTCTCTCTCTCTCTCACCTGCGGTGTCTCTTGATGAGAAGTCTGTCCATGTAACTGAGACTGTGTTGGGTGAACTCCACCTTCACTGGTCCTCTCTCAGCCCCACTGTCACTCAGGTCTGACTGGGTCCCCATCACTTCCACTGATACTACACGGAGAGAGAGAGTTAAAGAAAAGGGAGAAGGGAGATTTGGAGAAGGGGAAGGGGAGAAAGAGAGTAGTGCGGAAAGAGGGAGAAAGGCATAGACAGAAAGGGTAAGGAGAAGGACAAGGGGTGGACAGAGGGAGAAAGAGAGACAGAGGGAGAAGGATTGGACAGAGGGAGAAAGAGAGACAGAGGGAGAAGGAGTGGACAGAGGGAGAAAGAGAGACAGAGGGAGAAGGAGTGGATAGAGAGAGAAGGAGAGACAGAGGGAGAAGGATTGGACAGAGGGAGAAAGAGAGACAGAGGGAGAATGAGAGACAGAGGGAGAAAGAGAGACAGAGGGAGAAAGAGAGACAGAGGGAG
This sequence comes from Oncorhynchus clarkii lewisi, assembly GCF_045791955.1. Lineage (NCBI taxonomy): Eukaryota > Metazoa > Chordata > Actinopteri > Salmoniformes > Salmonidae > Oncorhynchus > Oncorhynchus clarkii. The sequence continues at coordinate 37,906,296 of NC_092170.1, forward strand.
AAAGAGAGGCAGACATGTTATGGCACTACTCTGGACACATTTGGTGTAATGCCAGCTTTACATTAGGTTTCCCTGCCAATGGGTTGACAGAAGAAATGAGGCAAAATGCAGAAATAAAGGGAGTGAAGCAAAGTCTGTCCAAGCATTAGAGAACTAATAAAACGGCCAAACACCTTCTCAAGTGTTCCTCCTCCAACTGCTCTGCTCTTCAACCGATCGCTGCCTACACCCGCCCGCCCGTCCAGCATCACTACTATTGACGCTTCTGACTTAGAATACGTGGACAACTACAAATACCTAGGTGTCTGGTTAGACTGTAAACTCTCCTTCCAGACTCACATTAAACATCTTCAATCCAAAATTGAATCTAGAATCGGCCGAACTATTTCGCAACAAAGCCTCCTTCACTCGTGCTGCCAAACATACCCTCGTAAAACTGACCATCCTACCGATCCTCGGCTTCGGCGATGTCATTTACAAGATAGCCTCCCAACACTCTACTCAACAAATTGGATGTAGTCTATCACAGTGCCATCCGTTTTGTCACCAAAGCCCCATATACTACCCACCACTGCGATCTGTATGCTCTCGTTGGCTGGCCCTCACTTCATACTCGTCGCCAAACCCACTGGCTCCAGGTCATCTACAAGTCTCTGCTAGGTAAAGCCCCGCCTTATCTCAGCTCACTGGTCACCATAGCAACACCCATCCGTAGCACGCGCTCCAGCAGGTATATCTCACTGCTCATCCCCAAAGCTAATTCCTCCTTTGGTCGTCTTTCCTTCCAGTTCTCTGCTGCCAATAACTGGAACGAACTACAAAAATCTCTGAAGCTGGAGACTCACATCTCCCTCACTAGCTTTAAGCACCAGCTGTCAGAGCAGCTCACAGATCACTGCACCTGTACATACTGTAGCTCATCTGTAAATAGCCCATCCAACTACCTCATCCCCATTCTGTATTTATTTATTTATCTTGATCCTTTGCACCCAAGTATCTCTACCTGCACATTCATCTTCTGCGTATCAATCACCCTAGTGTCTAATTGGTATATTGTAGTTACTTCGCCACCATGACCTATCTATTGCCTTACCTCCCTAATCTCACCTCATTTGCACTGTATATAGATTTTCTTCAACTGCATTATTGACTGTATGTTTGTTTTACTCCATGTGTATCTCTGTGTTGTTGTTTGTGTCGAACTGCTTTGCTTTATCTTGGCCAGATCGCAGTTGTAAATGAGAACTTGTTCTCAACTGGCCTACCTGGTTAAATAAAGGTGAAATAAATGAATAAATTAACCTGGAAGCCAGCTAACACCTCCCAACACTGCTATCATTATCTCTATAGTGGAACCCCTCCCAACACTGCTATCATTATCTCTATAGTGGAACCCCACCTATCACTGCTATCATTATCTCTATAGTGGAACCCCTCCTATCACTGCCATCATTATCTCTATAGTGGAACCTCTCCTATCACTGCAATCATTATCTCTACAGTGGAACCCCTCCTATCACTGCTATCATTATCTCTATAGTGAAACCCCAACTATCACTGCTATCATTATCTCTATAATGGAACCTCTCCTATCACTGATATCATTATCTCTATAGTGGAACCCCTCCTATCGCTGCAATCATTATCTCTATAGTGAAACCCCACCTATCACTGCTATCATTATCTCTATAGTGGAACCCCTCCCAAAACTGCAATCATTATCTCTATAGTGAAACCCCACCTATCACTGCTATCATTATCTCTATAGTGGAACCTCTCCTATCAATACTATAATTATTTATATAGTGGAACCTATCCTATCACTACTATCATTATCTCTGTAGTGGAACGCCTCCCAACACTGCTATCATTATCTCTATAGTGGAACCTCTCCTATCACTGCTATCATTATCTCTATAGTGGAACCTCTCCTATCAATACTATCATTATTTATATAGTGGAACCTATCCTATCACTACTATCATTATCTCTATAGTGGAACCTCTCCTATCACTGCTATCATTATCTCTACAGCGGAACCCCTCCTATCACTACTATCATTATCTCTATAGCGGAACCCCTCCTATCACTGCTATCATTATCTCCTGCTCTAATTATCTCAATATGCAGCAACCATGACTCTAGCCCTTTCTGCAGCGGTAAGCCCTTTCTATAGGACCTGAAGAGATCAGAGTGGGGGGGGGTACTTAGTCCAGCGCAAGATGGACATTAGTCTTCATCCTTCACTTCTAATCCTCTTCCTGTCCTGAACATTAGCTCCAGTCCTAGTCTTTAATCACCATTATCCATCCCTTACAGATGGAATCCTCTGCCCCAACACCGTTGTAACTGAAACAGTGCTACTGTCTGCCCCAACTCCGTTGTAACTGAAACAGTGTCACTGTCTGCCCCAACACCGTTGCAACTGAAACAGTCTCACTGTCAGCCCCAACACCGTTGTAACTGAAACAGTGTCACTGTCTTTAAAGATTCCAGCTTTAACTTCACCCCTGATGCCTCCCCCAAACCCAAACCTCCATCTGTACGGTGCTTTCTCACCCACCACAGGGATTCATACTGTATGTAGCAGTAGCTCCACAGTGTTTCACCACAGGGATACATACTGTATGTAGCAGTAGCTCTACAGTGTTTCACCACAGGGATTCATACTGTATGTAGCAGTAGCTCTACAGTGTTTCACCACAGGGATACATACTGTATGTAGCAGTAGCTCTACAGTGTTTCACCACAGGGATACATACTGTATGTAGCAGTAGCTCTACAGTGTTTCACCACAGGGATTCATACTGTATGTAGCAGTAGCTCTACAGTGTTTCACCACAGGGATTCATACTGTATGTAGCAGTAGCTCTACAGTGTTTCCTGTCCTCATAACAACCCCAAACATCACTACTGTACAGCTTTTTAACACAACACAGAAGAGGAGGAAGAGGAGGTGGACATCGACACAGACTGAGACCCAGTACTATAGCTCTATCATTTCAGGGCAGTGAAAGAGACAGAGAAGACTAGTCACACGAGTGGACCAAACAAACGTTTCACAATACCAGCACTGAAAGAGGGAGAGAACGAGGGAGAGACAGAGAAAGAAAGGAGTGGGCAGGTGAAGGATGCCAGGTGTATGTTGAGCACTTCTGCCTGTATGTCTGCCTTTATAGTTTCTACTATTACCAATCATCCATCGCTGTCTGAGAGGATGTGTAGTTCTAGTACCTTCCCCTGTCTGTAAACCAAACCATTAGTCATTGCATGGTGTGTGTGTGTGTGTGTGTGTGTTATACCTGTCCGTGCTTGGAAGGGTCTCCAGATTGCATCTCCTCTCTCTCCTCCCTCTCTTCTCTCTCCTCTCCACTGCCTGAGTGCCTCCTGAAAGGAGAGAGCTGACTCCTCCTCATCATATTGTCCTCCCAGCAGTGAGGTAGTCAGCATCTCCTTCTCCTCTTCATCCTCCAGTTCATCAAACTCCTCTTCCTCCTCCCCCAAGGGATTCACAACTAAAACCTGTGACATTGATAAACACAATGATCACTTTAATAAGAAAGGAGGAAGGTAGCTTTTTTAATAACCTGGCTAAGGACATTATCTCCTGATGACCTCTCACCTGGCTTCCCTGTGCATTGTGGGTATGTGTAACAGCGGGAGCGGCCTGGGTCCTTCTCTCCGGCCCCCTCGCCCCTCCACCTCTCCCAGCCATCTGGGAATCAGACTTGGGGTTGGGCTGAACTTGTCTCTGGAAGTGACTCACAACATCCAGCGTGCTCACCGAGGTCTGGATCTCTGTCTGTGAGGAGAGAGGGGGAGTGATGAGTGACACACACACACACACACACACACACACACACACACACACACACACACACACACACACACACACACACACACACACACACACACACACACACACACACACACACACACACACACACACACACACACATCTTTACAACTACTCCTGTTGCTACAGCATGGCTCTGAGAAGATGGCTCAGGGCTACCAGTTCTATTCACACTATTCTACGCTGCCCAACTCACCATGTATATAATTACCCATGAAGCACATGGGCTCATTCACAAATTCTCCTCCTGACCCCTGAAACAGGAAATCACTTCCACCATCAAATGACATTATTTAAATTAAAATCCACACATCAAATATGGATCAAATATGAACGTCCTCTATGAATATGCCTTAAAAACAGGGTCTGATTGATTCTCTCTGTGCCAGGGGCTAAGGCCATTATTCCTTCTATCAATCACCAGTGTGACCACACAGGTTAACCTATCTCTATCAACGATGTTGTGTCCTTGAGGCATCGGCCTCACTGGGAGGGAGGGAGGGAGGGAGATAGAGAGAGGAGAGCTGGAGATAGAGAGAGGATAGCTAGATATAGAGAGAGGAGAGCTAGAGATAGAGAGAGGAGAGCTAGATATAGAGTAATATAATAGGAGAAAGAAATGAAAGCAGGAGAATAAGGAATATTAACGTCCCTTTTTCAGGACCCTGTCTTTCAAAGATAATTTGTAAAAATCCAAATAACTTCACAGATCTTCATTGTAAAGGGTTTAAACACTGTTTCCCATAAACAATTAATGAACATGCACCTGTGGAACGGTCGTTAAGACACTAACAGCTAACAGACGGTAGGCAATTAAGGTCACAGTTATGATCCACTTAAGGACACTAAAGAGGCCTTTCTACTGACTCTGAAAAACACCAAAAAAAGATGCCCAGGGTCCCTGCTCATCTGCGTGAACGTGCCTTAGGCATGCTGCAAGGAAGCATGAGGACTACAGATGTGGCCAGGGCAATAAATTGCAATTGCAAGGTCAGCTGATCGCCCTCGCAGTGGCAGACCACGTGTAACACCTGTACAGGATCAGTACATCTGAACATTACACCTGTGGGACAGGTACAGGATGGCAACAACAACTGCCCGAGTTACACCAGGAACACACAATCCCTCCATCAGTGCTCAGACTGTCTGAAATAGGCTGAGAGAGGCTGGACTGAGGGCTTGTAGGCCTGTAGTAAGGCAGGTCCTCACCAGACATCACAGGCAACATCATCGACTATGGGCACAAACCCAACGTCGCTGGACCAGACAGGACTGGCAAAAAGTGCTCTTCACTGACGAGTTGCGGTTTTGTCTCACCAGGGGGATGGTCGGATTCGCGCTTATCGTCGAAGGAATGAGCATTACACCGAGGCCTGTACTCTGGAGCGGGATCGATTTGGAGGTGGAGGGTCCGTCATGGACACTCCAGCATGACTGTGCCACCAGCCATACTGCTCGTTCTGTGTGTGATTTCCTGCAAGACAGTAATGTCAGTGTTCTGCCATGGCCAGCGAAGAGCCCGGATATCAATCCCATTGAGGACATCTGGGACCTGTTGTATAGGAGGGCTAGGGCCATTCCCCCTATACATTTCTTGGAACATGCAGGTGCCTTGGTGGAAGAGTGAAGCAACATCTCACAGCAAGAACTGGCAAATCTGGTGCATTCCATGAGGAAGAGATGCACTGCAGTACTTAATGCAGCTGGTGGCCACACCAGATACTGACTGTTACTTTTCATTTTGACCCCCCTTTGTTCAGAGACACATTATTCAACTTTTGTTAGTTACATGTCTGTGAAAATTGTTCAGTTTATTTCTCAGTTGTTGAATCTTGTTATGTTCAGAAAAATATTTACACATGTTAAGTTTGCTGAAAAGAAACACAGTTGACAGTGAGAGGACGTTTCTTTTTTTGTTGAGTTTATTACATCCAAATATCCTCCAAATGTCAAAAGTATAGGTGTGGACGTTTAAACAACATTGGGATCGTTTAGGTTTAGAAAGAATCCCCTAAAAGTTAAAAAAGTTAAAGTATAGTTTTCACAAAACTACCACTAACAAGTCCCGATCATCACCATAAAGTGAGAAATATAAATGTAAATAACTCAAGTAGCAATGCTTTAACATTAGTAGGAGAAATGCATCTTGGGGATAAAACGATCCGCACGTCATCGTCGTTTAACAGTTGAAAAAAAATGGCACAGAGAGAGAGAGGGACGAGACAGCAGCTAAGTCCTTCAATACTTTGAGAAGTTAAATGAGAAGGTGGTTAAATAAACTCAATACTTTGAGAAGTTAAATGAGAAGGTGGTTAAATAAACTCAATATTTGAGAAGTTAAAT
>NC_092170.1:37917494-37927494 GCF_045791955.1 Oncorhynchus clarkii lewisi
TTTCAATTACATCCTAGGAACAGTGTGTTAACTGCCTGCTCAGGGGCAGAACAACAGATTTGTACTTTGTCAGCTTGGGGATATGAACTTGCAACCTTTCGGTTACTAGTCCAACGCTCTAACGACTAGGCTACCATGCCCCCCCAGGTATGAGTATTCAAACACAGCTTAAAACAGACAGACAGAGACACCACAGAGAAAAACATATGTACAAAGGGAAACAACCCACACAGACAGAAAAACAGCCCAGGAGATCAAAGATAGACACAGAGACAGAGATATAGACAGAGACAGAGATATAGACAGAGACAGAGATAGACACAGAGACAGAGATATAGACAGAGACAGAGACAGAGATAGACACAGAGATACAGACGGAGATAGAGATAGACACAGAGACAAAGATAGAGAAAGACACAGAGGCAGAGATAGAGAAAGACACAGCGACAGAGATAGAGAAAGATAGAGATAGCGATAGACACAGAGACCGAGATAGAGAAAGATAGAGATAGAGACAGAGATAGAGAAAGACACAGAGACAGAGATAGATAGAGATAGACACAGAGACAGAGATAGAGACAGAGATAGAGATAGATAATATGACATTTGTAATGTCTTTATTGTTTTGAAACTTCTGTATGTGTAATGTTTACTGTTAATTTGTATTGTTTATTTCACTTTTGTATATTATCTACCTCACTTGCTTTGGCATTGTTAACAGATGTTTCCCATGTCAATAAAGCCCCTTGAATTGAATTGAATTGATAGACACATAGACAGAGATAGAGATAGACACAGAGGTAGAGACAGAGATAGAGACAGATATATGAAATTATCAAATATACAGACAACAAATTCCAATTGGCTATACTAAAACTTAACATCATCCTCAGCTCTGGCATCTTCCCCAATATTTGGAACCAAAGACTGATCACCCCAATCCACAAAAGTGGAGACAAATTTGACCCCAAAAACTACCGTGGAATATGCGTCAACAGTAACCTTGGGGAAATCCTCTGCATTATCATTAACAGCAGACTCGTATATTTCCTCAATGAAAACAATGTACTGAGCAAATGTCAAATTGGCTTTTTACCAAATTACCGTACAACAGACCATGTATTCACCCTGCACACCCTAATTGACAACTAAACAATCCAAATAAAAGGCAAAGTCTTCTCATGCTTTGTTGATTTCAAAAAAGCCTTCGACTCAATTTGGCATAAGGGTCTGCTATACACATTGATGGAAAGTGGCGTTCGGGGTAAAACATACGACATTATAAAATCCATGTACACAAACAACAAGTGTGCGGTTAAAATTGGCAAAAAACACACACATTTATTCACACAGGGTCGTGGGGTGAGACAGGGATGCAGCTTAAGCCCCACCTTCTTCAACATATATATCAACGAATTGGCGCGGGCACTAGAAAAGTCTGCAGCACCCAGCCTTACCCTACTAGAATCTGAAGTCAAATGTCTACTGTTTGCTGATGATCTGGTGCTTCTGTCCCCAACCAAGGAGGGCCTACAGCAGCACCTAGATCTTCTGCACAGATTCTGTCAGACCTGGGCCCTAACAGTAAATCTCAGTAAGACCAAAATAATGGTGTTCCAAAAAAGGTCCAGTCGCCAGGACCACAAATACAAATTCCTTCTAGACACTGTTGCCCTTGAACACACAAAAAAACTATACATACCTGGGCCTAAACATCAGCGCCACAGGTAACTTCCACAAAGCTGTGAACGATCTGAGAGACAAGGCAAGAAGGGCATTCTATGCCATCAAAAGGAACATATAATTCAACATACCAATTAGGATTTGGCTAAAAATACTTGAATCAGTCATAGAGCCCATTGCCCTTTATGGTTGTGAGGTCTGGGGTCCGCTCACCAACCAAGACTTCACAAAATGGGACAAACACCAAATTGAGACTCTGCATGGAGAATTCTGCAAAAATATCCTCCGTGTACAATGTAGAACACCAAATGCAGAGCAGAATTAGGCCGATACCCACTAATTATCAAAATCCAGAAAAGAGCCGTTAAATTCTACAACCACCTAAAGGGAAGCGATTCCAAAACCTTCCATAACAAAGCCATCACCTACAGAGAGATGAACCTGGAGAAGAGTCCCCTAAGCAAGCTGGTCCTAGGGCTCTGTTCACAAACACACCCCACAGAGCCCCAGGACAGCAGCACAATTAGACCCAACCAAATCATGAGAAAACAAAAAGATAACTACTTGACACATTGGAAAGAATTAACAAAAAACCAGAGCAAACTAGAATGCTATTTGGCCCTAAACAGAGAGTACACAGTGGCAGAATACCTGACCACTGTGACTGAACACAGTGGCAGAATACCTGACCACTGTGACTGACCCAAAATTAAGGAAAGCTTTGACTATGTACAGACTCAGTGAGCATAGCCTTACTATTGAGAAAGGCCGCCATAGGCAGACATGGCTCTCAAGAGAAGACATATATATAATATGACATAGAAAAAGCTACAAATAAAATCAAAATCCATGGGATTCCCCAATTACAGACCAGGAGCTCTATAAGAAACTTCAGGCTCTCAAATTTTAAAAAGCCTGCGGACCTGATGGCATCCTAAATGAGATGCTCAAACTCACTAGTGCAAAATTACAATTGGCTATATTAAAACTGTTTAATTTGATCCTGAGTGTAGGTTATTTCCCTGACATCTTGAATCAAGGACTCATAACCCCAATCTTTAAGAACGGAGACATATTTGACCCGAACAATTATAGAGGCATTTGTGTGAACAGTAACCTGGGGAAGGTTTTCTGTAGTATTATAAATGTAAGAGTTATAAACTTCCTTAATAAGCACAATGTCTTGAGTAAAAGCCAAATTGGATTTATATCAAAACATCACACGACTGATCATATTTACACCCGACACACCCTGATAGATAAACATGTCCACCAAAATAATAGCAAAATATATGCTTGCTTTATTGACTTCCAAAAAGCATTTGATTCTATTTGGCATACAGGACTGTTCTACAAAGTTATTGAAAGTGGTGTAGGGGGTAAAACATGACATAATTACATCAATGTATACTGGTAATACGTGCAACATTAAAATTGTCAAGAAAATAACATAATTATTTAATCTGGGGCGGGGCCTTCATCATGGTTGCAATCTGAGCCCTGCACTCTTCAAAATGTACATCAACGAATTGGCCACTACTCTAGAAAAATCCTCAGCCCCTGGTGTTAGTCTCCACAATTTAGAGGTTAAATGACTGCTCTTCGCAGATGACCTATGCCTGCTGTCACCCACAGCACATGGCCTACAGCAGAGCCTGGACCTGCTAGAGCAGTACTGCCAGACCTGGGCCCTGGTAGTAAACCCCAAAAAGACTAAAATAATGATTTTCTAGAGAAGATCCAGATCTCAGGGAATTAGACCAAAGTTCTCAATTGGTACAAAATATATAGAGTACTGCACACACTACAATTACTTAGGTTTAAAAATAAGCTCAACTGGACACCTTAATGAGGCAGTGAATGAACAGAGAGAGAAAGCACGCAGGGCATTCTACGCCATTAAAAAGCAAATCCAAATTGAAATACCAATTCAAATTTGGCTAAAACTAATTGAATGTGTCATTGAACCCATTGCACTTTATGGCAGCGAGGTGTGGGGTCCACTTGCAAAACGAGATTTCATCAAATGGGACAAACACCCCACTGAAACCCTGCATGCAGAGTTCTGTAAGATTCTCCTACATGTCCAGAGGAAAACTACAAACAATGCATGCAGGGCAGAATAAGGCCAATATCCACTAATAATAAAAACTCAAAAAAGAGCAATTAAGTTCTGGAAACATCTAAAATACAGTGAACCCCTCTCATATCATTACCAAGCCCTGCAATGCCAAGAGCTGAGCAAAGAAAAGAGTCTCCTCATCTAGCTGGTCCTGGAGTTCACAAACCTGTTCTACTAACACACTGAAGCCTCAGTCCCCTCATCCAGCTGGTCCTGGGGCTGAGTTCACTAACCTGTTCTACTAACACACTGAAGCCTCAGTCCCCTCATCCAGCTGGTCCTGGGGCTGAGTTCACTAACCTGTTCTACTAACACACTGAAGCCTCAGTCCCCTCATCCAGCTGGTCCTGGGGCTGAGTTCACTAACCTGTTCTTCTAACATGCTGAAGCATCAGGACCAGAACATCCAATCAATCAGAATAAACCAAATTACAACACAGTCAAAACCAACAGCAGAACCTGGCTCCCTGTAGAGGAAAGGCTGTGCAACCACTGCACCACAGCAGAACCTGTCTCCCTGTAGAGGAAAGGCTGTACAACCACTGCACAACAGCAGAACCTGAGACAGAGCTGCATTTCCTGACAAAATGTAAAAAATATAAAACAATTAGAGAGTGTCATTTCCCCAAATGTTAAACCCTTATTCAAGGTTTCTAAGACCTCTCTGATGAGAGTAGGCTACCCGTCCTGTTGGGGGAGGACGCAGAGAGCTGTGGGCTGGCAGAGCACTACATTGCTGCCTGCCATAAGTTGAGGGACAGTGTCTGACAGATCAATCAACCTGCACATGTCCTCTACTGTATGCTTATTGTTATTGTTGAATGTATGGTTATTTTGACCCTTGGTTACTGTTGTTACTCTTGTCCTGTTGACAATTTAGATTTTCTTTTTTTTTTCATATTGTAAATAGCCAAAGTAAACTTTGTGATGTAAAGCAACTTGAATTGATAGAGATAGAGACAGAGATAGAGACAGACACAGAGATAGACATAGAGACAGAGAAAAACACAGAGATAGAGATAGAGACAGAGAAAGACACAGAGATGGAGACAGAGATGGAGATAGACACAGAGACAGAGACAGAGATGGAGATGGAGATAGACACAGAGATAGAGACAGAGATGGAGATAGACACAGAGATATAGACAGAGACAGAGATGGAGATAGACACAGAGATAGAGACAGAGACAGAGATGGAGATAGAGACAGAGATAGAGAAAAGTCTTCTCATGCTTTGTTGATTTCAAAAAAGCCTTCGACTCAATTTGGCTTGAGGGTCTGCTATACAAACTGATGGAAAGTGGTGTTGGGGGTAAAACATACGACATTATAAAATCCATGTACACAAACAACAAGTGTGCGGTTAAAATTGGCAAAAAACACACACATTTCTTCACACAGGGTCGTGGGGTGAGACAGGGATGCAGCTTAAGCCCCACCCTCTTCAACATATATATCAACGAATTGGCGCGGGCACTAGAAAAGTCCGCAGCACCCGGCCTCACCCTACTAGAATCCGAAGTCAAATGTCTGCTGTTTGCTGATGATCTGGTGCTTCTGTCACCAACCAAGGAGGGCCTACAGCAGCACCTAGATCTTATGCACAGATTCTGTCAGACCTGGGCCCTAACAGTAAATCTCAGTAAGACCAAAATAATGGTGTTCCAAAAAAGGTCCAGTCAGCAGGACCACAAATACAAATTCCATCTAGACACTGTTGCCCTTGAACACACAAAAAACTATACATACCTTGGCCTAAACATCAGCGCCACAGGTAACTTCCACAAAGCTGTGAACGATCTGAGAGACAAGGTAAGAAGGGCATTCTATGCCATCAAAAGGAACATACATTTCAACAAACCAATTAGGATTTGGCTAAAAATACTTGAATCAGTCATAGAGCCCATTGCCCTTTATGGTTGTGAGGTCTGGGGTCCGCTCACCAACCAAGACTTCACAAAATGGGACAAACACCAAATTGAGACTCTGCACGCAGAATTCTGCAAAAATATCCTCTGTGTACAACGTAGAACACCAAATAATGCATGTAGAGCAGAATTAGGCCGATACCCACTAATTATCAAAATCCAGAAAAGAGCCGTTAAATTCTATAACCACTTAAAAGGAAGCGATTCCAAAACCTTCCACAATAAAGCCATCACCTACAGAGAGATGAACCTGGAGAAGAGTCCCCTAAGCAAGCTGGTCCTGGGGCTCTGTTCACAAACACAAACACACCCTACAGAGCCCCAGGACAGCAGCACAATTAGACCCAACCAAATCATGAGAAAACAAAAAGATAATTACTTGACACACTGGAAAGAATTTACAAAAAAACAGAGCAAACTAGAATGCTATTTGGCCCTAAACAGAGAGTACACAGCGGCAGAATACCTGACCACTGTGACTGACCCAAAATTAAGGAAAGCTTTGACTATGTACAGACTCAGTGAGCATAGCCTTGCTATTGAGAAAGGCCGCCGTAGGCAGACATGGCTCTCAAGAGAAGACAGGCTATGTGCTCACTGCCCACAAAATGAGGTGGAAACTGAGCTGCACTTCCTAACCTCCTGCCCAATGTATGACCATATTAGAGAGACATATTTCCCTCAGATTACACAGATCCACAAAGAATTCGAAAACAAATCCAATTTTGAAAAACTTCCATATCTACTGGGTGAAATTCCACATTGTGCCATCACAGCAGCAAGATTTGTGACTTGTTGCCACGAGAAAAGGGCAACCAGTGAAGAACAAACACCATTGTAAATACAACCCATATTTATGCTTATTATTTTATCTTGTGTCATTTAACCATTTGTACATTGTTAAAACACTGTATATATATATAATATGACATTTGTGATGTCTTTATTGTTTTGAAACTTCTGTATGTGTAATGTTTACTGTTCATTTTTATTGTTTTTCACTTTATATATTCACTTCATATATTATCTACCTCACTTGCTTTGGCAATGTTAACACATGTTTCCCATGCCAATAAAGCCCTTGAATTGAATTGAATTGAATTGATAGACACAGAGATAGAGACAGAGATAGAGAGAGAGATAGAGAAAGACACAGAGACAGAGATGGAGTTGGAGATAGACACAGAGACAGAGACAGAGGTTGAGAAAGAGACAGAGATAGAGATGGAGATAGAGACAGAGATAGACACAGACACAGAGATAGAAACAGAGATAGAAACAGAGATAGAAACAGAGATAGAAACAGAGATAGAAACAGAGATAGACACAAAGATAGAGATAGAGATGGAGATTGTCTCTGTGTCTGAGGTAGAGAAAGAGACAGAGATAGAGATAAACACAGAGACAGAGATAGAGACAGAGATGGAGATAGACACAGAGATAGAGACAGAGACAGAGATAGAGATAGAGATTGTCTCTGTGCCTATCTCTATCTCTGTCTCTGTGTCTGAGATAGAGACAGAGGTGGAGATAGACACAGAGATAGAGACAGAGACAGAGATAGACACAGAGACAGGGATAGAGACAGAGGTGGAGATAGACACAGAGATAGAGACAGAGACAGAGATAGAGATAGACACAGAGATAGAGACAGAGACAGAGATAGAGATAGACACAGAGACAGAGATGGAGACAGAGAGAGACAGAGGTGGAGATAGACACAGAGATAGAGACAGAGATAGAGATAGACACAGAGACAGAGATAGAGACAGAGGTGGAGATAGACATGGAGATAGAGACAGAGATAGAGAAAGACACAGAGATAGAGATAGAGACAGAGATGGATATAGACACGGAGACAGAGATAGAGACAGAGATAGAAAAAGACACAGAGACAGAGATAGAGATGGAGAAAGACACACAGACAGAGGTAGAGAAAGAGATGGAGATAGACACAGAGATAGAGACAGAGAGAGACAGAGATGGAGATAGACACAGAGACAGAAATAGAGATAGACACAGAGACAGAAATAGACACAGAGATTGAGACAGAGACACTACGGAGACAGAGATAGAAATAGAGACAGAGCGAGAGAGAGACAGAGACACTACAGAGACAGAGATAGAGAGACAGCAACACCACAGAGACAGAGATAGAGACAGGCAGAGATAGAGACGGAGAGAGAGAGACAGAGATAGAGAGACAGACACCACAGAGACAGCGAGAGAGAGACAGAGATAGAGAGACAGCGACAACACAGAGACAGAGAGAGAGACAGAGATAGAGAGACAGAGAGACACCACAGAGTCAGAGAGAGACACCACAGAGACAGAGATACAAATAGAGACAGAGATAGAGACACCGAGATAGAGATAGAGAGAGAAATAGAAACAGAGATAGAGACACCGAGATAGAGATAGAGAGAGAAATAGAAACAGAGACAGAGATAGAGACACCGAGATAGAGAGAGAAATAGAAACAGAGACAGAGACACCGAGATAGAGATAGAGAGAGAAATAGAAACAGAGACAGAGATGGATACTCCGTCGAGTAAAAACACTCTCAGACATCAACATAAGCATACATGCCCATTGCTCAAACAAACAGACCAACTCTCTAACACACACACACACACACACACACACACACACACACACACACACACACACACACATACAGGGTTTACTAATGCCAACCTGAAGCCCATTTTTGAGGAAATCTCCTTTTTTCTGGCCATCTCCATTTTGAGGCCATCTCCATTTTGAGGCCATCTCCATTTTGAGGCCATCTCCATTTTGAGGCCATCTCCATTCTTCAACAGTTTATGTGTAATTGAAACTCTGATGCGATCCCCTTATCGTGTTTGTGCAGCATTTAGCTATGGTGCAGTATGTCAACACACTCTGACTAGCCTCTACAGTAACAGAACAGTGCAGTATGTCAACACACTCCATCTAACCTCTACAGTAACAGAACAGTGATGTATGCTAACACTCTGACTAGCCTCTACAGTAACAGAACAGTGCTGTATGTCAACACACTCCATCTAACCTCTACAGTAACAGAACAGTGCAGTATGTCAACACACTCTGACTAGCCTCTACAGTAACAGAACAGTGCTGTATGCTAACACTCTGACTAGCCTCTACAGTAACAGAACAGTGCAGTATGTCAACACACTCCATCTAACCTCTACAGTAACAGAACAGTGATGTATGCTAACACTCTGACTAGCCTCTACAGTAACAGAACAGTGCTGTATGTCAACACACTCCATCTAACCTCTACAGTAACAGAACAGTGCAGTATGTCAACACACTCTGACTAGCCTCTACAGTAACAGAACAGTGCAGTATGTCAACACACTCCATCTAACCTCTACAGTAACAGAACAGTGCTGTATGTCAACACACTCCATCTAACCTCTACAGTAACAGAACAGTGATGTATGCTAACACTCTGACTAGCCTCCAGTAACAGAACAGTGCTGTATGCTAACACTGCGACTAGCCTCTACAGTAACATAACAGTGCTGTATGCTAACACTCTGACTAGCCTCTACAGTAACAGAACAGTGCTGTATGCTAACACTCTGACTAGCCTCTACAGTAACAGAACAGTGCTGCATACTAACACTCTGACTAGCCTCTACAGTAACAGAACAGTGCCGTATGCTAACACTCGGACTAGCCTCTACAGTAACAGAACAGTGCTGTATGTCAACACACTCCATCTAACCTCTACAGTAACAGAACAGTGCAGTATGTCAACACACTCTGACTAGCCTCTACAGTAACAGAACAGTGCAGTATGTCAACACACTCCATCTAACCTCTACAGTAACAGAACAGTGCTGTATGTCAACACACTCCATCTAACCTCTACAGTAACAGAACAGTGATGTATGCTAACACTCTGACTAGCCTCCAGTAACAGAACAGTGCTGTATGCTAACACTGCGACTAGCCTCTACAGTAACAGAACAGTGCTGTATGCTAACACTCTGACTAGCCTCTACAGTAACAGAACAGTGCTGTATGCTAACACTCTGACTAGCCTCTACAGTAACAGAACAGTGCTGCATACTAACACTCTGACTAGCCTCTACAGTAACAGAACAGTGCCGTATGCTAACACTCGGACTAGCCTCTACAGTAACAGAACAGTGCCGTATGCAAGCTTATGTTAGCGCCCAGAGGACACAGCTAGTCTAGATGGAGTGGCAGCCTGGGAGGGGGCGTGGTCCTGACCCAGAGGTCGTCTATC
>NC_092170.1:37932494-38092494 GCF_045791955.1 Oncorhynchus clarkii lewisi
CCTGTTCAAGCACAGTATCCCTAAAAACACACAGACTGGATGTAATATGAGGGCTGTTGGCAGGCCTCTCCAGGCTGTGGTTTAATCAGCACGTCCACCTCCACTCCATCACCATGTCTCACGTCTGTTCAGCACCTTTACACACAGTGTGTGTGTGTGCGTGCGTGCGTGCGTGCGTGCGTGTGCGTGCGTGCGCGTGCGTGCGTGCGTTACTGTCTAACCCAACTGTGTGATTGTTAGTAACAAGGTTCAACAGCCTGCACCCCTCCTGTCAGGACAGTGGAAGGTGTAGAGGGATGTGGCAGATTCACTGACCTGAGCTATAGTCTCTGAAAAACAGCCCAAAACACACACACCTCATCATCCCTTCACCTAACTCACAGAACAGACACAATGAGCACTGCACCAACAGAACCCCAGAAACATCAACAACTAGTCAGATATGGTTTACCCTACCGTTCCAAAATGCAGCCCAGCAAATTGTATCACATCAATCTGATGTCAGGTGCATGAACGGTGACCTCAGGTTAAACTACCGCTGTCATACCTGTCACGCTTCACCACTGTCACCCTGAGGACATTACATCATCCACTAGGACATGTCTGTCTGTCTGTCTGTCTGTCTGTCTGTCTGTGTGTGTGTGTGTGTGAATGACAATGTCACCCCCTACCACCCTCAACAGACTAGAATAGCATCGTGAGGGACCATCAGACAGACTGGATGTTGTGATTCAGGGGCATGAGGGTTCAGGATCTCTAGAACCATCCAGAACACTAGAACCATAGAACCATCCAGAACACTAGAACCATCCAGAACACTAGAACCATAGAACCATCCAGAACACTAGAACCATCCATAACACTAGAACCATCCAGAACACTAGAACCATCCAGAACACTAGAACCATAGAACCATCCAAAACACCAGAACCATCCAAAACATCAGAACCATCCAGAACACTAGAACCATCCAGAACACTAGAACCATCCAGAACCATAAAAACATCCAGAACACTATAACGATCCAGAACACTAGAACCATCCAGAACACTAGAACCATAGAACCATCCAGAACACTAACACCATCCAGAACACTAGTACCATGGAACCATCCAGAACACTAGAACCATGGAACCATCCAGAACATTAGTACCATCTAGAACACTAGAAGCATCCAGAACACTAGAACCATCCAGATTACTAGCACCATCCAGAACGCTAGAACCATAGAACCATCCAGAACCATTCAGAACACTAGAACCATCCAGAACACTAGAACCATCCAAAACACTAGAAGCATCCAAAACACTAGAACGATCCAGAACACTAGAACACTAGAAGCATCCAGAACACTTGAAGCATCCAGAACACTAGAAGCATCCAGAACACTAGAAGCATCCATTACACTAGAAGCATCCAGAACACTCAAACCATCCAGAACACTAGAACCATCCAGAACACTAGAACCATCCAGAACACTAGAACCATCCAGAACACTAGAACCATCCAGAATACTAGAAGCATCCAGAACACTAGAACCATAGAACCATCCAGAACACTACAAGCATCCAGAACACTAGAAGCATCCAGAACACTAGAACCATAGAACCACCCAGAACACCAGAACCACCCAGAACACTAGAAGAATCCAGAACATTAGAACCATCCAGAACACTAGAACCATCCAGAACACCAGAACCACCCAGAACACTAGAAGTATCCAGAACACTAGAACCATAGAACCATCCAGAACACCAGAACCCTCCAGAACACTAGAAGCATCCAGAACACTAGAACCATCCAGAACACTAGAACCATAGAACCATCCAGGACACCAGAACCACCCAGAACACTAGAAGCATCCAGAACACTAGAACCATCCAGAAGAGGAGAAGAATCTTTAAACAAGCCCCAGCTTCAGCAGGCCATACACACTGGGTGATGTAGTGTGTGAGCTCAGCAAGCCTAAGTATATTTCTAGTATATTGTAGTTAGTCTTCTCTCCTTCACGCTGCGGACAGAGAGTAAGACAATACATCAATTTCCGTTGTTGCTTCATTCTGCTCCACAGATAAAGAACAGAGGAATGATGTTGCTTCATTCTGCTCCACAGATAAAGAACAGAGGAATGATGTTGCTTCATTCTGCTCCACAGATAAAGAACAGAGGAATGATGTTGCTTCATTCAGCTCCACAGATAAAGAACAGAGGAATGATGTTGCTTCATTTTGCTCCACAGATAAAGAACAGAGGAATGATGTTGCTTCATTCTGCTCCACAGATAAAGAACAGAGGAATGATGTTGCTTCATTCTGCTCCACAGATAAAGAACAAGGTGCATGAAATGAAGAACAAACTGAATGTACAAGAGACTTTCAGCCACTGTTAGAGGGTGGTGTTAGAGGGTGGTGTTAGAGGGTTGGTGTTAGAGAGGGGGTGTTAGAGGGGTGGTGTTAGAGGGTGGTGTTAGAGGGTGGTGTTAGAGGGTGGTGTTAGAGGTGTTAGAGGGGTGGTGTTAGAGGGGTGGTGTTGGGGGTGGTGTTGGGGGGGGTGGTGTTAGGGGGGTGGTGTTAGAGAGGTGGTGTTAGAGGGGTGGTGTTAGAGGGGTGATATTAGAGGGTGGTGTTAGAGGGGTGGTGTTAGATGGGTGGTGTTAGAGGGGTGGTGTTAGAGGGGTGGTGTTAGAGGGTGGTGTTAGAGGGGTGGTGTTAGAGGGTGGTGTTAGAGGGGTGGTGTTAGAGGGGTGATGTTAGATGGGTGGTGTTAGAGGGGTGGTGTTAGAGGGGTGGTGTTAGAGGGTGGTGCTAGAGGGGTGGTGTTAGAGGGGTGGTGTTAGAGGGGTGGTGTTAGAGGGGGGTGTTAGAGGGGTGGTGTTAGAGGGGTGGTGTTAGAGGGTGGTGTTAGACGGGTGGTGTTAGACGGGTGGTGTTAGAGGGTGGTGTTAGAGGGGTGGTGTTAGAGGGGTGGAGTTAGAGGGGTGGAGTTAGAGGGGTGGAGTTAGAGGGTGGTGTTAGATGGGTGGTGTTAGAGGGGTGATGTTAGAGGGGTGGTGTTAGAGGGGTGGTGTTAGAGGGGTGGTGTTAAAGGGTGGTGTTAGAGGGTGGTGTTAGAGGGTGGTGTTAGAGGGTGGTGTTAGAGGGGTGGTGTTAGAGGGTGGTGTTAGAGGGGTGGTGTTAGAGGGGTGGTGTTAGAGGGGTGGTGTTAGAGGGGTGGTGTTAGAGGGTGGTGTTAGAGGGGTGGTGTTAGAGGGGTGGTGTTAGAGGGGTGGTGTTAGAGGGTGGTGTTAGAGGGGTGGTGTTAGAGGGGTGGTGCTAGAGGGGTGGTGTTAGAGGGGTGGTGTTAGAGGGGTGGTGTTAGAGGGGTGGTGTTAGATGGGTGGTGTTAGATGGGTGGTGTTAGATGGGTGGTGTTAGAGGGGTGGTGTTAGAGGGGTGGTGTTAGAGGGGTGGTGTTAGAGGGTGGTGTTAGAGGGGTGGTGTTAGAGGGGTGGTGCTAGAGGGGTGGTGTTAGAGGGGTGGTGTTAGAGGGGTGGTGTTAGAGGGGTGGTGTTAGAGGGGTGGTGTTAGAGGGGTGGTGTTAGAGGGTGGTGTTAGAGGGGTGGTGTTAGAGGGGTGGTGTTAGAGGGGTGGTGTTAGAGGAAAATGGAAGTTCCATTAAAAAGTGCTATATTATTATTAAAATCCTCCTCCTGTTCTCCCTCCATTTCAGACTTTTGATTATCTCGCTCTCCTCTCCGTTCTCTGTCTTCACAAAGGAGTAGGGTGTGAGGAGTTGAACAGGAGAAGTTCTCCGTTCTCTGTCTTCACAAAGGAGTAAGGTGTGAGGAGTTGAACAGGAGAAGTTCTCAGTTCTCTGTCTTCACAAAGGAGTAGGGTGTGAGGAGTTGAACAGGAGAAGTTCTTCGTTCTCTGTCTTCACAAAGGAGTAAGGTGTGAGGAGTTGAACAGGAGAAGCCTTCTCTACTTTGTATCCAGATCCTGTCTTATTGATGAATGGCTCTGAGACAGGCAAACAACAGCTCTCTACATAAACAGCACTGTGATTGGAGAGTGGATGATACTCCCCTACACTCTCAATCTAACAGTTCCTGTAGATAACGCGCAACACACACACACACACACGGTCCTGGGTCGTCTGATAAAGCAGTAACCACAGTCGTATTTTACTGTGACACTATTGCCTTTACATGTTTATCGTCAGTAGCAGCAGCTCGGCTCTCCTCTCTCCAGATGATGTATGAGTTCATAATGAGGTCTGTTCCTCCCCTCTAAAACAATTTCACCCAAACTCTACACACACAGCGAGAAACAATCTGCCCTTAACTATTTCCAGATATGTCTTCACCCCATCATTGGCTGTACACTTCCATGGCTATTATGTATGAATTTTCACAGGGACAAAACGATTGCAAACACTTGAGACGTAAACTCTCCCAGTAGTTCATATCCCTACCCTGTTATACTTCAACTGTCATTTATTATGATCGAGTGTGTGCACGTGTGTGTGTGTGTGTGTGTGTGTGTGTGTGTGTGTATTAGTGGGAGGATGGGGGTTGCGTTAAACGTGCGTGCGAGTGTGTGTGTGATATATGAAGTCCAGTGTATGAGTTATGGGCTCGTATAGTGTGATATACGCCCCTAAACCGCTGTTCTCCATAACTTCCCAAAGTAGTGCACCCTGGGTCACACATCTCAACGTTATTAATGAAATGCAGGGAGGGGGAAAAACAATCATATTAATAAAAGATGATGTGTTTATCTTTCCCACTGAAAATGTATTTCCTGCCTAAATTAGCCGAGTTCCCCTTAAACCTACATTTGCCAGATAATTGATGTGATACTAATGGTCCAGCTAGGATATATGGTGGATAGGACACCTGATAACACACTGCAGCAACTGCCTGTGACACATCTATCTACACTTCCAACAGGTTCTCCATCACTGTCTCTCTCTCTCTGTCTTTCTTTCTCATAACTATCAGTCACTCTCTCCCTCTATCTCTCTCTCTCTCTCTCTCTCTCTCTCTCTGTTACTCACTCTCTCTCCTCTTTCTCCCGGCTCATGCTCTCTCTGAGTTGTTGCAGTCGATCCTCCATGTCTTTACTCTCCTGGGCCAGCGTCACTGTCTCCATGCGCAGCTCTCGCAGGTTCCTATGGCAACACACAATCAATCAACAACAATCAATTAACCTTATCAATCACTTATCAGACTAGAGAAGCATATACCAGTTCATCAATTACATTGATTACCTATTAGACCAGAGTAGAGCGTCACCTATCGATTCATCCATCTAAATCAATTAACTATTAGCAAATGAGAAACACCAAGGAATAGGATCTATTTACGCTACATTATGGAAAAAACAGAAAGCCCTATCAGCATAAATAGACAAAGCCCATCTCCTAATGATCCAACGTCAAGAGAAAATAATAGGGAACAATGGACAAAAGAGAGAAGACAAGAAAAATTTAAAAGGTTTGACATTTTTATCACATATGGAAGCACGACAAAACCATTTACTTTTTTTTTTTATTGAAAACAAGAGCATTTTGGTAGATCCTTTACCTACAAGAACAAGCATTGGTTTGTCCCTATCAACTCAAGAGTTGAGCCGGTGTTGCTTTGGCGAAGAGAGCAACAGATGAACAACTCTTCACTTACCTGGCATTGAGCTTGACTGACTTGGGCTTGTTGGAAATCACCACAAAGTCATTTAGATTCATGGCTCCACACTCTCTTGATCTTAGTTATTCCCTGTGCACCTGTTGTGTGCCTTTTTACACACGGCTCCCTGCTGTAAAAAAAAAAACCCAGATGAATCATATAAAACCTGCTATTTATTTCACTGATCAGCCAGGTCAGGCTAAATCACACAAAAAATACTGCTGCAATAAAATTAACTGAATATCCGAGGCAAAATATGACACAATTGCATAGTCAGGCAGTTAAAACCTAACCAAAATGACAGAATATTGTAATGGCTATTAATAACAGCAACAGGTAGTTTTGAGGTATCATCACCTTCTGTGATTACACATGTTTGTTTAGGCTAGCTAACTAGCTATCTACTGTACCAGACGTTAACGTTTTTGGCTAGCTAGACTGGCTAGTTTAATTAACTAGATAACGCAAGTTAGCGTTCCTGTCACTTCCAGACCATTCTAATTTCTCATGTTCTTTTTTTAAACGTTATGTTAAATAATTACCTCGGATTTATCTTCTTGTGTCCCCTTTTAGCTATTTTAAACAAAGTTGGTTTCGAACAAACAGCAGCAAAACGGTTTCTTATCTTTTCTCAAGACAGAAACATTTGTGTATGGTTTTTGTGTATGGTTGTTTCTATGGAAACGTAACTCTCGCGATAGTCCACGGGAAAGGAGCAAGGATTTCCTTTCCGGCACAACGGGACTTACATTTGAAATGAAACGGATTTGTTTCGCTCACACTCTCCTCAAATTCTAATTTACAAGACGCCTGTAAATAATGTGTTCAAGGATGGAACTCTGACATCATATTCAAAGATAGGCAGACCCATATTGCTACTGCAATCAAGGACAGCTGGAATTATTTAATTAAAATCATTATATGGTTCATATTAACTTATGTAGAGATTACGTTGTGATTAAAACCTTAATTAAATTAATCAGTGTGTCTAAATTCGCCATCAAATGAGCATAGAAATGTTATCTTATTTTTCTTTGTTTTTATATATTCAGAAAGCAGTACTTTCCTATTTGAGCATGACACCGAGACACACACTGTTTTCACATCTGATTCTTTTAGACGCGTTAAATAAGCGCTTATAATCGGGTCTTGCTTTTAACTCGCCACATTATCTGGTATATCAGTCGCAGAATGTGTGTGTGTGTGTGTGCACGTGCGTGTATCCTTGTATCCTGCAGCTGAGAAGAGCTAGGCCCGTGTCTCCAATAACAACATAGCCAGATCTCATTTGTATTCTGGGAAAACAGAATCTTTCAGATCTGCTATTCCAAAGGCAGTCTTCCAGATCAGGCCATACCTCCACCCTCCCTCCCTCTCTCTCTCTCTCTCTCCCTCTGTCCCTCTCTCTCTCTCTCTCTCTCTCTCTCTCTCTCTCTCTCTCTCCCTCTCTCCCTCTGTCCCTCTCTCTCTCTCCCTCTCTCTCTCTCTCTCTCCCACTCTCTCTCTCTCTATCTCCCTCTCTCTCTCCCTCTCTCTCTCCCTCTCTCTCTCTCTCTCTCTCTCTCTCTCTCTCTCTCTCCCTCTCTCTCTCTCTCTCTCCCTCTCTCTCTCTCTCTCTCTCTCTCCCTCTCTCCCTGTCCCTCTCTCCCCCCCTCTCTCCCTCTCTCCCTCTCTCTCTCCCTCTCTCTCTCTCTCTCCCTCTCTCCCTCTCTCTCTCTCTCTCCCTCTCTCTCTCTCTCTCTCCCTCTCTCTCTCTCTCCCTCTCTCCCTCTCTCCCTCTCTCTCTCTCTCTCTCTCTCCCTCTCTCTCTCTCCCTCTCTCCCTCTCTCTCTCTCTCTCTCTCTCTCTCTCCCTCTCTCCCTCTCTCCCTCTCTCCCTCTCTCCCTCCATCACCCCACCGCTCCATACCTAAAATGACTGGCAATTACCCTGAAAGTGCCCCCCCCCCCGGTTGCACCTGTTGTCAGGAGCAGCGTGTCGAAAAGTGTGACCGCTCAGGGTCATACAGGGGTCATTGTGGGGCGTCGCCCTGTCTTTCCGACCTGCTGTTTAATCTCCCTCAGCCCCAACCCTCCCTATAAAACACCACAATCCTCTTCCCCTGCTTGCTCTCTTACGCTCTCGCCGTCTCTCTCTCTCTCTCTCTCTCTCTCTCTCTCTCTCTCTCTCAACCTCTCTCTCTCAACCTCTCTCTCTCAACCTCTCTCTCTCAACCTCTCTCATCTGCCCCAGCCAACACAGAGACAGTCAGGCATGTCCAAGCATACTGATTAGGACCAGAGAGGAGAAAGAGAGAGAGTGATAGAGAGACAGGTAGGAAGAGGGTACATGGAGGTAGAGAGTAAGAGGAATGGGAAACGAGAGAGAGAGAGAGAGAGAGGTAGGTATAACCAGTGTGGAGTACCAGTTAACAGTCGCATGTGAAAGGAGCAGCATTTTGTCCTGAAATGTCAGGGCTATTTCATTCATTAGGAGGCAATCATTGTGGCTGTATTGAATGTCATCTGTTAGGTTAAATTTCCCTGCCATGATCTAACGATGGACATATATTGACTGTCTGGGATTGGCTAGAGAGAGACCTTTGAGTAATGCCACAGAGACCAGTCGAGGGGTGCTCAGCCGAGACAGGAGATTACTTATTGTTCCACTGCTGCAGGGCTTTGCTCTTATAGAGGAGGGAGCAACACCATCGTCATCATCTTCATCATCAAAACATACCCATCAGTATAATCAGTTTAACTACCACTGTGCACGCAGACAGTTTGTGTGTGTGTGTGTGTGTGTGTGTGTGTGTGTGTGTGTGTGTGTGTGTGTGTGTGTGTGTGTGTGTGTGTGTGTGTGTGTGTGTGTCTATCAGTGGAGGCTGCTGAGGGGAGGACGGCTGATAATAATAGCTGGTTCGGAATAAATAGAACAGTGTTTTTTGATAGCGTTCCATTCATGCCATTCCAGCCATTATTATGAGCCGTCCTCCCGTCAACAGCCTCCACTGATGTCTATGTCTAAATCATGGAGATGGTGTCCTTCAACTCCATGGCTCTGGTCACGTGAGCAGCCAAACCAAAGGTCTAAAAAGGTCATTGGAAGGTCATAAAGTCAAAAGGTCAGGTGACCTGTGACCTGTCACTGTGTGGCTCATCTGAAGAGACAGGAACCGCCTGGTGTTCTCCCAAGGCAGACAGAACATGGAGCTCAGAGGGGAGTGTGACCTTTTCACTGCCACTGGGGATGGTCTACGACAGCTGGATTCACCGGACCAGAGGGAGAGGGGGGAGAAAGGGAGAGGGGGGAGACAGGGAGAGCAGGGCTAGAATTCTGAATATTTCAAAAATCTCCTCAGTGTACAACATAAATCACCAAATAATGAATGCAGAGTAGAATTAGGCCGATACCCACTAATTATCAAAAATTACAACCATCTAAAAGGAAGCGATTCCCAAACCTTTCATAACAAAGCCATCACCTACAGAAAGATTAACCTGGAGAAGACCCAATTAGAACCAAATAAATCATGAGAAAACAAAAAGATAACTACTTGACACATTGGAAAGAATTAACAAAAAAACAGAGCAAACTAGAATGCTATTTGGCCCTACACAGAGAGTACATAGTGGCAGAATATCTGACCACTGTGACTGACCCAAAATTAAGGAAATCTTTGACTATGTACAGACTCAGTGAGCATAGCCTTGCTATTGAGAGAGGCAGCCGTAGGCAGACGTAGCCCTCAAGAGAAGACAGGCTATGTGCACACTGCCAACAAAATGAGGTGCTGCACTTCCTAACCTCCTGCCAAATGTATGACCATATTAGAGACACCTTTTTCCCTCAGATTACATAGATCCACAAAGAATTTGAAAGCAAATCCAATTTTGATAAACTCCTATATCTACTGGGTGAAATACTACAGTGTGCCATCACAGCAGCAAGATTTGTGACCTGTTGCCACGAGAAAAGGGCAACCAGTGAAGAACAAACACCATTGCAAATACAACCCACATTTCTGTTTATTTATTTTCCCTTTAACTATTTGCACATTGTTGCAACACTGTATACAGAACAATGACATTTAAAATGTATTTTTTATTTTGGAACTTTTGTGTGTGTGAGAGAGAGAGAGAGAGAGACAGATAGAGAGAGAGTGAGACAGATAGAGACAGACAGAGAGAGAGACAGATAGAGAGAGAGAGAGAGACAGAGAGAGAGAGAGAGAGAGAGAGAGAGAGACAGAGAGAGAGAGAGACAGATAGAGAGAGAGAGACAGATAGAGAGAGTAGGAGAGAGAGCTAGAGAGAGAGAGAGAGAGAGAGAGAGAGAGAGAGAGAGAGAGAGAGAGAGAGAGAGAGAGAGAGAGGGGGGGGGGCGAGAAAGAAAGAGAGGGAGAGGAGAGAGAGAAAGTGAGAGAGAGAGAGAGATTTTTATTTTTCACCTTTATTTAACCAGGTAGGCTAGTTGAGAACAAGTTCTCATTTGCAACTGTGACCTGGCCAAGATAAAGCATAGCAGTGTGAACAGACAACACAGAGTTACACATGGAGTAAACAATTAACAAGTCAATAACACACACAAAAAAAAAGAGTCACACAATATACATTGTGTACAAAAGGCATGAGGAGGTAGGCGAATAGTTACAATTTTGCAGATTAACACTGGAGTGATAAATTATCAGATGGTCATGTACAGGTAGAGATATTGTTGTGCAAAAGAGCAGAAAAGTAAATAAATAAAAACAGTATGGGGATGAGGTAGGTAAAATTGGGTGGGCCATTTACCGATTGACTATGTACAGCTGCAGCGATCGGTTAGCTGCTCAGATAGCAGATGTTTGAAGTTGGTGAGGGAGATAAAAGTCTCCAACTTCAGCGATTTTTGCAGTTCGTTCCAGTCACAGGCAGCAGAGAACTGGAACGAAAGGCGGCCAAATGAGGTGTTGGCTTTAGGGATGATCAGTGAGATACACCTGCTGGAGCGCGTGCTACGGGTGGGTGTTGCCATCGTGACCAGTGAACTGAGATAAGGCGGAGCTTTACCTAGCATGGACTTGTAGATGACCTGGAGCCAGTGGGTCTGGCGACGAATATGTAGCGAGGGCCAGCCGACTAGAGCATACAGGTCGCAGTGGTGGGTGGTATAAGGTGCTTTAGTAACAAAACGGATGGCACTGTGATAAACTGCATCCAGTTTGCTGAGTAGAGTGTTGGAAGCTATTTTGTAGATGACATCGACAAAGTCGAGGATCGGTAGGATAGTCAGTTTCACTAGGGTAAGTTTGGCGGCGTGAGTGAAGGAGGCTTTGTTGCAGAATAGAAAGCCGACTCTAGATTTGATATTAGATTGGAGATGTTTGATATGAGTCTGGAAAGAGAGTTTACAGTCTAGCCAGACACCTAGGTACTTCTAGGTCGGAACCATCCGGGGTGGTGATGCTAGTCGGCCATGCGGGTGCAGGCAGCGAACGGTTGAAAGCATGCATTTGGTTTTACTAGCGTTTAAGAGCAGTTGGAGGCCACGGAAGGAGTGTTGTATGGCATTGAAGCTCGTTTGGAGGTTAGATAGCACACTGTCCAAGGACGGGCCAGAAGTATACAGAATGGTGTCGTCTGCGTAGAGGTGGATCAGGGAATCCCCCGCAGCAAGAGCAACATCATTGATATATACAGAGAAAAGAGTCGGCCTGAGAATTGAACCCTGTGGCACCCCCATAGAGACTGCCAGAGGACCGGACAGCATGCCCTCCGATTTGACACACTGAACTCTGTCTGCAAAGTAGTTGGTGAACCAGGCAAGGCAGTCATCAGAAAAACCGAGGCTACTGAGTCTGCCGATAAGAATATGGTGATTGACAGAGTCGAAAGCCTTGGCAAGGTCGATGAAGACGGCTGCACAGTACTGTCTTTAATCGATGGCGGTTATGATATCGTTTAGTACCTTGAGCGTGGCTGAGGTGCACCCGTGACCGGCTCGGAAACCAGATTGCACAGCGGAGAAGGTACGGTGGGATTCGAGATGGTCAGTGACCTGTTTGTTGACTTGGCTTTCGAAGACCTTAGATGGGCAGGGCAGGATGGATATAGGTCTGTAACAGTTTGGGTCCAGGGTGTCTCCCCCTTTGAAGAGGGGGATGACTGCGGCAGCGTTCCAATCCTTGGGGATCTCAGACGATATGAAAGAGAGGTTGAACAGGCTGGTAATAGGGGTTGCGACAATGACGGCGGATAGTTTCAGAAATAGAGGGTCCAGATTGTCAAGCCCAGCTGATTTGTACGGGACCAGGTTTTGCAGCTCTTTCAGAACATCTGCTATCTGGATTTGGGTAAAGGAGAAGCTAGGGAGGCTTGGGCAAGTAGCTGCGGGGGGAGCGGAGCTGTTGGCTAAGGTTGGAGTAGCCAGGAGGAAGGCATGGCCAGCCGTTGAGAAATGCTTGTTGACGTTTTTGATTATCATGGATTTATCAGTGGTGACCGTGTTACCTAGCCTCAGTGCAGTGGGCAGCTGGGAGAAGGTACTCTTATCCTCCATGGACTTCACAGTGTCCCAGAACTTTTTGGAGTTAGAGCTACAGGATGCAAATTTCTGCCTGAAGAAGCTGGCCTTTGCTTTCCTGACTGACTGCGTGTATTGGTTCCTGACTTCCCTGAAAAGTTGCATATCGCGGGGACGATTCGATGCTATTGCAGTCCGCCACAGGATGTTTTTGTGCTGGTCGATAGATAGAGAGACAGAGAGAGAGAGAGAGAGAGAGAGGGAGGGGGGGGAGCGAGAGAGAGAGAGAGGGAGGAGAGAGAGAGAGAGAGAGAGAGAGAGAGAGAGAGAGAGAGAGAGAGATGAGGGGGGGGCGAGAGAGAGAGGGAGAGGAGAGAGAGAGAGAGAGACAGTGAGAGAGAGAGACAGAGAGAGAGAGACAGAGAGAGAGAGACAGAGAGAGAGAGACAGAGAGAGAGAGAGAGAGAGAGAGGGGGGGGGAGCGAGAGAGAGAGAGAGGGAGGAGAGAGAGAGAGAGAGAGGGGGGGAGCGAGAGAGAGAGAGAGAGAGATGAGGGGGGGAGCGAGAGAGAGAGGGAGAGGAGAGAGAGAGAGAGTGAGAGAGAGAGACAGAGAGAGAGACAGAGAGAGAGAGAGAGAGAGACAGAGAGAGAGAGAGAGAGAGAGAGAGAGAGGGGGGGGGGGGGCGAGAGAGAGAGAGAGGGAGGAGAGAGAGAGAGAGAGGGGGGGGGGAGCGAGAGAGAGAGAGAGGGAGGAGAGAGAGAGAGAGAGAGAGAGAGAGAGAGAGAGAGGGGGGGGGGGGAGCGAGAGAGAGAGGGGGGGGGGGGGGCGAGAGAGAGAGAGGGAGGAGAGAGAGAGAGAGAGAGAGGGGGAGCGAGAGAGAGAGAGAGAGAGAGAGAGAGAGAGAGAGAGAGGGAGAGAGGGGGAAAAGTCCTTTAATTTAAATTTAAATTGAGAGAGGACAGAGCAAGAAAGACAGATGAGCTAGTTCCAGCTACTGTCTGTCTGCTTCAGTGAACACAGGAGAGAGATGGAGGGACGGTGAAATAAAAGAGGTAGAGAGATTGAGAGGACAGGACAACATGGAAAGAGCTCATTGTGGCATCGTGTCACACAGGTGCCGAAGTGGATTAAGTTAAAAGAGAGTGTGTGACGGTGTGTGAGTTTGTGATGGTGAGTGTGTGAGTGAGAGTTGGAGTGTGTGAGACTGAGTGAGGAGAGTGTGAGGAGAATGTGACGGTAGAGATGTCTCCATGAGAGGATAAAAAGTCACTGAAAGTCAAAAGGAGAAAGACAGAGTTAATGAGAGAAGGCTTGAGGGAAAGAGGGCAGGGGAGAGAAGGAGAGATAGGAGGAAGAGAGAGAGAGCAGGGCAGAAAGGTGAACATATCTGATTGGGTCTGAGAGCTGATGCTGCTGTCATTCTTCGTCCATGCGCACGCACGCACGCATGCACGCAGGCACGCAGGCAGGCAGGCAGGCAGGCAGGCAGGCAGACAGACAGACAGACACACACACACACACACTCTCTCTCACTCTCTCTCTCGCTCTCTCCCCCTCTCTCTCTGGGCTCTCACCTTAAGGATGACTCTGCTAAGTATCTGACAGAGAGGGAGAGAGGAAGAGATGGATGGCGACGTAGAGGGAGAGAGACAGGCTTCGAGGGGACTCCTATGGTAGGTACACCTATAGTTCATCTCTTGGCAGTAGTACTGTAGACTATTTTATCACTGACCTCAACCCAGAGTCTCTCAGAGCGTTCACAGTCAGCCCACTGACACCCCTATCAGACCACAGCAAAATCACAGTCTACTTGAAAAGAGCAATACTCAATCATGAGGCATCAAAGCCAAAGGAACTGAATAACATTAAGAAATGCTACAGATGGAAGGAATGCAGTTTGGAAACCTACCAAAAAACAATTAGGCAACAAATTCAATCCCTTTCAGACAACTTCCTGGACAAAATGTTTCCCTGTAATAGTGAAGGTGTAGAAAGTCTAAACAGTATATTTGACCTCTCAGCTTCCCTACCTAATCTAAACATGTTAAACAGAAAACTGAAAACATAGAGACCCAGAAAACCTGAGTCTACGCCTTCACTATGGTGAATCACTGAAACAATACAGAAATGCAATACGGAAAAAGAAGAAACAGTCAGAAATCAGCTCAATGTAATTGAAGAATCCATAGACTCCAACCACCTCTGGGAAAATTGGAAATCACTAAACAAACAACAATACGAAGAATTATCCATCCAAAATGGAGATGTATGGGTAAACCACTTCTCCAATCTTTTTGGCTCTATAACAAAGAATAAACAGCAAAAACATATACAGGATCAAATACAAATCTTAGAATCAACAATTAAAGACTACCAGAACCCACTGGATTCTCCAATTACATTGAATGAACTACAGGACAAAATAAAAACCCTCCAACCCAAAAAGGCCTGTGGTGTTGATGGTATCCTCAATGAAATGATCAAATATACAGACAACACATTCCAATTGGCTATACTAAAACTCTTTAACATCATCCTTAGCTCTGGCATCTTCCCCAATATATGGAAGCAAGGACTGATCACCCCAATCCACAAAAGTGGAGATACATTTGACCCCAATAACTACCGTGGAATATGTGTCAACAGTAACCTTGGGAAAATCCTCTGCATTATCATTAACAGCAGACTCGTACATTTCCTCAATGAAAACAATGTACTGAGCAAATGTCAAATTGGCTTTTTACCAAATTACCAAAGGCAAAGTCTTCTCATGCTTTGTTGATTTCAAAAAAGCCTTCAGCTCAATTTGCAATGAGGGTCTGCTATACAAATTGATGGAAAGTGGTGTTGGGGTTAAAACATACAACATTATAAAATCCATGTAAGCAAACAACAAGTATGCGGTTAAAATTGCCAAAAAACACACACATTTCTTCACACAGGGCCGTGGGGTGAGACAGGGATGCAGCTTAAGCCCCACCCTCTTCAACATATATATCAACAAATTGGCGCGGGCACTAGAAAAGTCTGCAGCACCTGGCCTCACCCTACTAGAATCTGAAGTCAAATGTCTACTGTTTGCTGATGATCTGGTGCTTCTGTCACCAACCAAGGAGGGCCTTCAGCAGCACCTAGACCTTCTGCACAGATTCTGACAGACCTGGGCCCTGACAGTAAATCTCAGTAAGACCAAAATAATGGTGCTCCAAAACAGGTCCATCTAGACACCATTGCCCTAGAGCACACAAAAAACTATACATACCTTGGCCTAAACATCAGCGCCATAGGTAACTTCCACAAAGCTGTGAACGATCTGAGTGACAAGGCAAGAAGGGAATTCTATGCCATCAAAAGGAACATAAATTCAACATACCAATTAGGATCTGGCTAAAAATACTTGAATCAGTCATAGAGCCCCATTGCCCTTCATGGTTGTGAGGTCCGGGGTCCGCTCACCAACCAAGACTTCACAAAATGGTACAAACACCAAATTGAGACTATGCATGCAGAATTCTGCAAAAATATCCTCCGTGTACAACGTAGAACACCAAATAATACATGCAGAGCAGAATTAGGCCGATACCCGCTAATTATCAAAATCCAGAAAAGAGCCGTTAAATTCTACAACCACCTAAAAGAAAGCGATTCCCAAACCTTCCATAACAAAGCCATCACCTACAGAGAGATGAACCTGGAGAAGAGTCCACTAACCATGCTGGTCCTGGGGCTCTGTTCACAAACACAAACACACCCCACAGAGCCCCAGGACAGCAGCACAATTAGACCCAACCAAATCACGAGAAAACAACAAGATAATTACTTGACACATTGGAAAGAATTAACAAAAAAACAGAGCAAACTAGAATGCTATTTGGCCCTAAACAGAGAGTACACAGCGGCAGAATACCTGACCACTGTGACTGAACCAAACTTAAGGAAAGCTTTGACTGTGTACAGACTCAGTGAGCATAGCCTTGCTATTGAGAAAGGCCGCCATAGGCAGACATGGCTCTCAAGAGAAGACAGGCTATGTGCACACTGCCCACAAAATGAGGTGGAATCTGAGCTGCACTTCCTAACCTCCTGCCCAATGTATGACCATATTAGAGAGACATATTTCCCTCAGATTACACAGATCCACAAAGAATTTGAAAACAAATCCAATTTTGATAAACTCCCATATCTACTGGGTGAAATCCCACAGTGTGCCATCACAGCAGCAAGATTTGTGACCTGTTGCCATGAGAAAAGGGCAACCAGTGAAGAACAAACACCATTGTAAATACATATTTATGCTTATTTATTTTATCTTGTGTCCTTTAACCATTTGTTCATTGTTACAACACTGTACATATATATATATATATATATATATTATGACATTTGTAATGTCTTTATTGTTTTGAAACTTCTGTATGTGTAATGTTTACTGTTAATTTGTATTGTTTATTTCACTTTTGTATATTATCTACCTCACTTGCTTTGGCAATGTTAACAGATGTTTCACATGTCAATAAAGCCCCTTAAATTGAATTGAATTGAATTGAGAGGAAGAGATGGATGGAGACGTAGAGGGAGAAACAGTGAGAGATGGAGGGAGATGGACAGAGAGAGAGAGATGTAGGGAGGTGGATAAAGAGAGATGGATGGAGCTGGACAGAGAGAGAGAGATGTAGGGAGGTGGATAGAGAGAGATGGTTGGAGCTGGACAGAGAGAGATGGAGGGAGGGAGCTGGACAGAGAGAGAGAGAAATGTAGGGAGGTGGATAAAGAGAGATGGATGGAGCTGGACAGAGAGAGAGAGATGTAGGGAGGTGAATAGAGAGAGATGGAGGGAGCTGGAAAGAGAGAAAAGTGGACAGAGAGAGATAAATGGTACATGCATGGAGTACACAAACAGACAAACCTTTCACACTGCTGATATACTGATTGGGATGTTTTTGATGAGGATGAGGATGAAGATGATGATTATGATGATGAAGATGAGGAGGAGGAGTATGATGATGGTGTTGCTCCCTCCTCCTATACGAGAGGGCATTTGCAAAGCCACACACATACACACACAAACAGACGCATATACCCACACACATTAGAAAAACACACTGGCGCAACTAATGTTTGTTGGACTTACACTGCCATCTGCAGGCCATTAATGGAACATGTCGTCAGTCTGCTCACCTAAAGCGAGTGGGTTGGACAATTAAGACAAACAATCCGTCATCAATACCTGTGATACCTTATCTGTCATTACATAGATCCATTATCAATACCTGTGATGCCTTATCTGTCATTACATAGATCCATCATCAATACCTGTGATACCTTATCTGTCATTACATAGATCCATCATCAATACCTGTGATACCTTATCTGTCATTACATAGATCCGTTATCAATACCTGTGATACCTTATCTGTCATTACATAGATCCATAATGAGGAGGAATGTTCTTATCTGTCATTACATAGATCCGTAATGAGGAATGTTCTTATTTGTCATTACATAGATCCGTAATGAGGAGGAATATTCTTATCTGTCATTACATAGATCCGTAATGAGGAGGAATGTTCTTATCTGTCATCCTCAACCTGAGACAGAATACATTCAGGATGTGATCCTGGTTTGGTGTGATTTCCAGCTCAGGTTCAGTTTTTGATAGTGGGAGTTTTCTGTCCCAATGCAGCGTGAAGATAACTGGGGAAGGAAGGATGTCTGTCTGCCTCTGACCCTGGCTACTGAACGGCAACAAACGGACACCATGTCTATCTGATGGGGATCTAAACCTAACCGGCAGGCACACACATACACACACGTACGTGTGCTCACACACACACTCATGGATGTTAACACACACACACATGCAAACAGGCATTCACACACACACAGAGTTGTGGTGCCTCACCTGCAACACCAAATCTACAATCATCATCATCAATATCATCACCATCATCAACCTCACCATCATCACCACAATCTCCTTCATCATCACCATCATCACCATCACCATCATCACCATCACCATCATCATCACCATCATCACCATCATCATCACCACCATCATCATCATCATCATTATCTCCTTCATCATCACCATCATCATCATCACCATCACCATCACCATCATCACCACAATCTCCTTCATCATCACCATCATCACCATCACCATCATCATCACCATCATCACCATCACCATCATCATCATCACCATCAGCATCATCATCATCACCACCATCATCATCATCATCATCATCACCATCATCATCATCACCGTCACCATCAGCATCATCATCATCATCACCACCATCATCATCATCATCATCACCATCATCATCATCACCGTCACCATCATCATCATCATCATCACCGCCATCATCATCATCACCATCATCATCATCACCGTCACCATCATCACCATCATCATCACCACCATCATCATCACCGTCACCATCATCATCATCATCATCACCACCATCATCATCATCATCATCACCATCATCATCATCACCGTCACCATCATCATCATCATCATCATCACCGTCACCATCATCATCATCATCATCACCACCATCATCATCATCATCACCATCATCATCATCACCATCATCACGACCATCATCACCATCACCACCATCATCATCATCACCATCATCATCATCATCATCACCACCATCATCATCATCATCATCACCATCATCATCATCACCGTCACCATCATCATCATCATCATCACCATCATCATCATCACCGTCACCATCATCACCATCATCATCATCATCATCATCATCATCATCATCATCATCATCATCACCACCATCATCATCATCATCACCATCATCATCATCATCATCATCATCACCACCACTGTTGTTGTTTTGGTGATCATAAATTCTCTTCAGATTGTGTTCAATGTGTTCTGTTTTTGCTGCAATGACTTACATGAACTGGCTGTAGTGTTTATCAGTCTCATTATACTGTAATGTAATGTAGTGTTTATCAGTCTCATTATACTGTAATGTAGTGTTTATCAGTCTCATTATACTGTAATGTAATGTAGTGTTTATCAGTCTCATTATACTGTAATGTAATGTAGTGTTTATCAGTCTCATTATACTGTAATGTAATGTAGTGTTTATCAGTCTCATTATACTGTAATGTAGTGTTTATCAGTCCCATTATACTGTAATGTAATGTAGTGTTTATCAGTCTCATTATACTGTAATGTAGTGTTTATCAGTCCCATTATACTGTAATGTAATGTAGTGTTTATCAGTCTCATTATACTGTAATGTAGTGTTTATCAGTCCCATTATACTGTAATGTAGTGTTTATCAGTCCCATTATACTGTAATGTAATGTAGTGTTTATCAGTCTCATTATACTGTAATGTAGTGTTTATCAGTCCCATTATACTGTAATGTAATGTAGTGTTTATCAGTCTCATTATACTGTAATGTAGTGTTTATCAGTCCCATTATACTGTAATGTAATGTAGTGTTTATCAGTCTCATTATACTGTAATGTAGTGTTTATCAGTCCCATTATACTGTAATGTAGTGTTTATCAGTCCCATTATACTGTAATGTAATGTAGTGTTTATCAGTCTCATTATACTGTAATGTAGTGTTTATCAGTCCCATTATACTGTAATGTAGTGTTTATCAGTCTCATTATACTGTAATGTAGTGTTTATCAGTCCCATTATACTGTAATGTAGTGTTTATCAGTCTCATTATACTGTAATGTAGTGTTTATCAGTCCCATTATACTGTAATGTAGTGTTTATCAGTCCCATTATACTGTAATGTAATGTAGTGTTTATCAGTCTCATTATACTGTAATGTAATGTACTGTTTATCAGTCTCATTATACTGTAATGTAGTGTTTATCAGTCCCATTATACTGTAATGTAATGTAGTGTTTATCAGTCTCATTATACTGTAATGTAGTGTTTATCAGTCCCATTATACTGTAATGTAATGTAGTGTTTATCAGTCTCATTATACTGTAATGTAGTGTTTATCAGTCCCATTATACTGTAATGTAGTGTTTATCAGTCCCATTATACTGTAATGTAATGTAGTGTTTATCAGTCTCATTATACTGTAATGTAGTGTTTATCAGTCCCATTATACTGTAATGTAATGTAGTGTTTATCAGTCTCATTATACTGTAATGTAGTGTTTATCAGTCCCATTATACTGTAATGTAATGTAGTGTTTATCAGTCTCATTATACTGTAATGTAGTGTTTATCAGTCCCATTATACTGTAATGTAGTGTTTATCAGTCCCATTATACTGTAATGTAATGTAGTGTTTATCAGTCTCATTATACTGTAATGTAGTGTTTATCAGTCCCATTATACTGTAATGTAGTGTTTATCAGTCTCATTATACTGTAATGTAGTGTTTATCAGTCCCATTATACTGTAATGTAGTGTTTATCAGTCTCATTATACTGTAATGTAGTGTTTATCAGTCCCATTATACTGTAATGTAGTGTTTATCAGTCCCATTATACTGTAATGTAATGTAGTGTTTATCAGTCTCATTATACTGTAATGTAATGTACTGTTTATCAGTCTCATTATACTGTAATGTAGTGTTTATCAGTCCCATTATACTGTAATGTAATGTAGTGTTTATCAGTCTCATTATACTGTAATGTAGTGTTTATCAGTCTCATTATACTGTAATGTAGTGTTTATCAGTCTCATTATACTGTAATGTAATGTACTGTTTATCAGTCTCATTATACTGTAATGTAATGTAGTGTTTATCAGTCCCATTATACTGTAATGTAATGTAGTGTTTATCAGTCCCATTATACTGTAATGTAATGTAGTGTTTATCAGTCCCATTATACTGTAATGTAATGTAGTGTTTATCAGTCTCATTATACTGTAATGTAGTGTTTATCAGTCCCATTATACTGTAATGTAATGTAGTGTTTATCAGTCTCATTATACTGTAATGTAATGTAGTGTTTATCAGTCTTATTATACTGTAATGTAATGTAGTGTTTATCAGTCCCATTATACTGTAATGTAATGTAGTGTTTATCAGTCTTATTATACTGTAATGTAATGTAGTGTTTATCAGTCCCATTATACTGTAATGTAATGTAGTGTTTATCAGTCTCTTTATTCTGTAATGTAGTGTTTATCAGTCTCATTATACTGTAATGTAGTGTTTATCAGTCTCATTATACTGTAATGTAGTGTTTATCAGTCTCATTATACTGTAATGTAGTGTTTATCAGTCTCATTATACTGTAATGTAATGTAGTGTTTATCAGTCTCATTATACTGTAATGTAGTGTTTATCAGTCCCATTATACTGTAATGTAATGTAGTGTTTATCAGTCTCATTATACTGTAATGTAATGTAGTGTTTATCAGTCCCATTATACTGTAATGTAGTGTTTATCAGTCTCATTAAACTGTAATGTAGTGTTTATCAGTCTCATTATACTGTAATGTAGTGTTTATCAGTCTCATTATACTGTAATGTAGTGTTTATCAGTCCCATTATACTGTAATGTAGTGTTTATCAGTCCCATTATAATGTAATGTAGTGTTTATCAGTCTCATTATACTGTAATGTAATGTAGTGTTTATCAGTCTCATTATAATGTAATGTAATGTAGTGTTTATCAGTCCCATTATACTCTAATGTAATGTAGTGTTTATCAGTCTCATTATAATGTAATGTAATGTAGTGTTTATCAGTCTCATTATACTGTAATGTAATGTAGTGTTTATCAGTCCCATTATACTGTAATGTAATGTAGTGTTTATCAGTCTCATTATACTGTAATGTAATGTAGTGTTTATCAGTCTCATTATACTGTAATGTAATGTAGTGTTTATCAGTCCCATTATACTGTAATGTAATGTAGTGTTTATCAGTCCCATTATACTGTAATGTAATGTAGTGTTTATCAGTCCCATTATACTGTAATGTAATGTAGTGTTTATCAGTCTCATTATACTGTAATGTAATGTAGTGTTTATCAGTCTCATTATACTGTAATGTAATGTAGTGTTTATCAGTCTCTTTATACTGTAATGTAGTGTTTATCAGTCTCATTATACTGTAATGTAGTGTTTATCAGTCTCATTATACTGTAATGTAGTGTTTATCAGTCTCATTATACTGTAATGTAGTGTTTATCAGTCTCATAATACTGTAATGTAATGTAGTGTTTATCAGTCTCATTATACTGTAATGTAGTGTTTATCAGTCCCATTATACTGTAATGTAGTGTTTATCAGTCTCATTATACTGTAATGTAATGTAGTGTTTATCAGTCTCATTATACTGTAATGTAATGTAGTGTTTATCAGTCTCATTATACTGTAATGTAATGTAGTGTTTATCAGTCTCATTATACTGTAATGTAATGTAGTGTTTATCAGTCTCTTTATACTGTAATGTAGTGTTTATCAGTCTCATTATACTGTAATGTAGTGTTTATCAGTCTCATTATACTGTAATGTAGTGTTTATCAGTCTCATTATACTGTAATGTAGTGTTTATCAGTCTCATTATACTGTAATGTAATGTTGTGTTTATCAGTCTCATTATACTGTAATGTAGTGTTTATCAGTCCCATTATACTGTAATGTAATGTAGTGTTTATCAGTCTCATTATACTGTAATGTAATGTAGTGTTTATCAGTCCCATTATACTGTAATGTAGTGTTTATCAGTCTCATTATACTGTAATGTAATGTAGTGTTTATCAGTCCCATTATACTGTAATGTAATGTAGTGTTTATCAGTCTCATTATACTGTAATGTAATGTAGTGTTTATCAGTCCCATTATACTGTAATGTAATGTAGTGTTTATCAGTCTCATTACACTGTAATGTAATGTAGTGTTTATCAGTCTCATTATACTGTAATGTAGTGTTTATCAGTCTCATTATACTGTAATGTAGTGTTTATCAGTCTCATTATAATGTAATGTAGTGTTTATCAGTCCCATTATACTGTAATGTAATGTAGTGTTTATCAGTCTCATTATACTGTTATGTAGTGTAGTGTTTATCAGTCCCATTATACTGTAATGTAATGTAGTGTTTATCAGTCTCATTATACTGTAATGGAGTGTTTATCAGTCTCATTATACTGTAATGTAGTGTTTATCAGTCCCATTATACTGTAATGTAATATAGTGTTTATCAGTCTCATTATACTGTAATGTAGTGTTTATCAGTCCCATTATACTGTAATGTAGTGTTTATCAGTCTCATTATACTATAATGTAGTGTTTATCAGTCTCATTATACTGTAATGTAATGTAGTGTTTATCAGTCCCATTATACTGTAATGTAGTGTTTATCAGTCCCATTATACTGTAATGTAATGTAGTGTTTATCAGTCCCATTATACTGTAATGTAATGTAGTGTTTATCAGTCTCATTATACTGTAATGTAGTGTTTATCAGTCCCATTATACTGTAATGTAATGTAGTGTTTATCAGTCCCATTATACTGTAATGTAGTGTTTATCAGTCTCATTATACTGTAATGTAATGTAGTGTTTATCAGTCTCATTATACTGTAATGTAATGTTTATCAGTCCCATTATACTGTTATGTAATCTAGTGTTTATCAGTCTCATTATACTGTAATGTAATGTAGTGTTTATCAGTCCCATTATACTGTAATGTAATGTTTATCAGTCCCATTATACTGTTATGTAATCTAGTGTTTATCAGTCCCATTATACTGTAATGTAGTGTTTATCAGTCCCATTATACTGTAATGTAATGTAGTGTTTATCAGTCCCATTATACTGTAATGTAATGTAGTGTTTATCAGTCCCAGTATACTGTAATGTAATCTAGTGTTTATCAGTCCCATTATACTGTAATGTAATGTAGTGTTTATCAGTCTCATTACACTGTAATGTAATGTAGTGTTTATCAGTCCCATTATACTGTAATGTAGTGTAGTGTTTATCAGTCTCATTATACTGTAATGTAGTGTTTATCAGTCTCATTATACTATAATGTAGTGTTTATCAGTCTCATTATACTGTAATGTAATGTAGTGTTTATCAGTCCCATTATACTGTAATGTAGTGTTTATCAGTCCCATTATACTGTAATGTAATGTAGTGTTTATCAGTCCCATTATACTGTAATGTAATGTAGTGTTTATCAGTCTCATTATACTGTAATGTAGTGTTTATCAGTCCCATTATACTGTAATGTAATGTAGTGTTTATCAGTCCCATTATACTGTAATGTAGTGTTTATCAGTCTCATTATACTGTAATGTAATGTAGTGTTTATCAGTCTCATTATACTGTAATGTAATGTTTATCAGTCCCATTATACTGTTATGTAATCTAGTGTTTATCAGTCTCATTATACTGTAATGTAATGTAGTGTTTATCAGTCCCATTATACTGTAATGTAATGTTTATCAGTCCCATTATACTGTTATGTAATCTAGTGTTTATCAGTCCCATTATACTGTAATGTAGTGTTTATCAGTCCCATTATACTGTAATGTAATGTAGTGTTTATCAGTCCCATTATACTGTAATGTAATGTAGTGTTTATCAGTCCCAGTATACTGTAATGTAATCTAGTGTTTATCAGTCCCATTATACTGTAATGTAATGTAGTGTTTATCAGTCTCATTACACTGTAATGTAATGTAGTGTTTATCAGTCCCATTATACTGTAATGTAGTGTAGTGTTTATCAGTCTCATTATACTGTAATGTAGTGTTTATCAGTCTCATTATACTGTAATGTAATGTAGTGTTTATCAGTCCCAGTATACTGTAATGTAGTGTTTATCAGTCTCATTATACTGTAATGTAATGTTTATCAGTCCCATTATACTGTAATGTAGTGTTTATCAGTCCCATTATACTGTAATGTAGTGTTTATCAGTCTCATTATACTGTAATGTAGTGTTTATCAGTCTCATTATAATGTAATGTAGTGTTTATCAGTCCCATTATACTGTAATGTAATGTAGTGTTTATCAGTCCCATTATACTGTAATGTAGTGTTTATCAGTCTCATTATACTGTAATGTAATGTAGTGTTTATCAGTCTCATTATACTGTAATGTAGTGTTTATCAGTCCCATTATACTGTAATGTAATGTAGTGTTTATCAGTCTCATTATACTGTAATGTAATGTAGTGTTTATCAGTCCCATTATACTGTAATGCAATGTAGTGTTTATCAGTCTCATTATACTGTAATGTAGTGTTTATCAGTCTCATTATACTGTAATGTAGTGTTTATCAGTCCCATTATACTGTAATGTAATATAGTGTTTATCAGTCTCATTATACTGTAATGTAGTGTTTATCAGTCCCATTATACTGTAATGTAGTGTTTATCAGTCTCATTATACTGTAATGTAATGTAGTGTTTATCAGTCTCATTATACTGTAATGTAGTGTTTATCAGTCCCATTATACTGTAATGTAATGTAGTGTTTATCAGTCTCATTATACTGTAATGTAGTGTTTATCAGTCCCATTATACTGTAATGTAATGTAGTGTTTATCAGTCTCATTATACTGTAATGTAATGTTTATCAGTCTCATTATACTGTAATGTAGTGTTTATCAGTCCCATTATACTGTAATGTAGTGTTTATCAGTCTCATTATACTGTAATGTAATGTAGTGTTTATCAGTCCCATTATACTGTAATGTAGTGTTTATCAGTCCCATTATACTGTAATGTAATGTAGTGTTTATCAGTCCCATTATACTGTAATGTAATGTAGTGTTTATCAGTCTCATTATACTGTAATGTAATGTAGTGTTTATCAGTCCCATTATACTGTAATGTAATGTAGTGTTTATCAGTCTCATTATACTGTAATGTAGTGTTTATCAGTCCCATTATACTGTAATGTAGTGTTTATCAGTCCCATTATACTGTAATGTAATGTAGTGTTTATCAGTCTCATTATACTGTAATGTAGTGTTTATCAGTCTCATTATACTGTAATGTAGTGTTTATCAGTCTCATTATACTGTAATGTAATGTAGTGTTTATCAGTCCCATTATACTGTAATGTAGTGTTTATCAGTCTCATTATACTGTAATGTAGTGTTTATCAGTCCCATTATAATGTAATGTAGTGTTTATCAGTCCCATTATACTGTAATGTAATGTAGTGTGTATCAGTCTCATTATACTGTAATGTAATGTTTATCAGTCTCATTATACTGTAATGTCGTGTTTATCAGTCTCATTAAACTGTAATGTAATGTAGTGTTTATCAGTCCCATTATACTGTAATGTAGTGTTTATCAGTCCCATTATACTGTAATGTAATGTAGTGTTTATCAGTCTCATTATACTGTAATGTAGTGTTTATCAGTCCCATTATACTGTAATGTAATGTAGTGTTTATCAGTGTCATTATACTGTAATGTAATGTAGTGTTTATCAGTCCCATTATACTGTAATGTAATGTAGTGTTTATCAGTCCCATTATACTGTAATGTAGTGTTTATCAGTCCCATTATACTGTAATGTAATGTAGTGTTTATCAGTCTCATTATACTGTAATGTAGTGTTTATCAGTCTCATTATACTGTAATGTAGTGTTTATCAGTCTCATTATACTGTAATGTAATGTAGTGTTTATCAGTCCCATTATACTGTAATGTAATGTAGTGTTTATCAGTCTCATTATACTGTAATGTAGTTTTTATCAGTCTCATTATACTGTAATGTAGTGTTTATCAGTCCCATTATACTGTAATGTAGTGTTTATCAGTCCCATTATACTGTAATGTAATGTAGTGTTTATCAGTCCCATTATACTGTAATGTAATGTAGTGTTTATCAGTCCCATTATACTGTAATGTAATGTAGTGTTTATCAGTCCCATTATACTGTAATGTAATGTAGTGTTTATCAGTCCCATTATACTGTAATGTAATGTGGTGTTTATCAGTCTCATTATACTGTAATGTAGTGTAGTGTTTATCAGTCCCATTATACTGTAATGTAGTGTAGTGTTTATCAGTCTCATTATACTGTAATGTAGTGTTTATCAGTCTCATTATACTGTAATGTAATGTAGTGTTTATCAGTCCCAGTATACTGTAATGTAGTGTTTATCAGTCTCATTATACTGTAATGTAATGTTTATCAGTCCCATTATACTGTAATGTAGTGTTTATCAGTCCCATTATACTGTAATGTAGTGTTTATCAGTCTCATTATACTGTAATGTAGTGTTTATCAGTCTCATTATAATGTAATGTAGTGTTTATCAGTCCCATTATACTGTAATGTAATGTAGTGTTTATCAGTCCCATTATACTGTAATGTAGTGTTTATCAGTCTCATTATACTGTAATGTAATGTAGTGTTTATCAGTCTCATTATACTGTAATGTAGTGTTTATCAGTCCCATTATACTGTAATGTAATGTAGTGTTTATCAGTCTCATTATACTGTAATGTAGTGTTTATCAGTCCCATTATACTGTAATGTAATGTAGTGTTTATCAGTCTCATTATACTGTAATGTAATGTTTATCAGTCTCATTATACTGTAATGTAGTGTTTATCAGTCTCATTATACTGTAATGTAATGTAGTGTTTATCAGTCCCATTATACTGTAATGTAGTGTTTATCAGTCCCATTATACTGTAATGTAATGTAGTGTTTATCAGTCCCATTATACTGTAAAGTAATGTAGTGTTTATCAGTCTCATTATACTGTAATGTAATGTAGTGTTTATCAGTCCCATTATACTGTAATGTAATGTAGTGTTTATCAGTCTCATTATACTGTAATGTAGTGTTTATCAGTCCCATTAT
The DNA here is from genome assembly GCF_045791955.1 of Oncorhynchus clarkii lewisi. NCBI lineage: Eukaryota > Metazoa > Chordata > Actinopteri > Salmoniformes > Salmonidae > Oncorhynchus > Oncorhynchus clarkii. The sequence continues at coordinate 37,960,479 of NC_092170.1, forward strand.
ACTGTAATGTAATGTAGTGTTTATCAGTCTCATTATACTGTAATGTAATGTAGTGTTTATCAGTCCCATTATACTGTAATGTAGTGTTTATCAGTCTCATTATACTGTAATGTAGTGTTTATCAGTCCCATTATACTGTAATGTAGTGTTTATCAGTCCCATTATACTGTAATGTAATGTAGTGTGTATCAGTCTCATTATACTGTAATGTAATGTTTATCAGTCTCATTATACTGTAATGTCGTGTTTATCAGTCTCATTAAACTGTAATGTAATGTAGTGTTTATCAGTCCCATTATACTGTAATGTAGTGTTTATCAGTCCCATTATACTGTAATGTAATGTAGTGTTTATCAGTCTCATTATACTGTAATGTAGTGTTTATCAGTCCCATTATACTGTAATGTAATGTAGTGTTTATCAGTGTCATTATACTGTAATGTAATGTAGTGTTTATCAGTCCCATTATACTGTAATGTAATGTAGTGTTTATCAGTCCCATTATACTGTAATGTAGTGTTTATCAGTCCCATTATACTGTAATGTAATGTAGTGTTTATCAGTCTCATTATACTGTAATGTAGTGTTTATCAGTCTCATTATACTGTAATGTAGTGTTTATCAGTCTCATTATACTGTAATGTAATGTAGTGTTTATCAGTCCCATTATACTGTAATGTAATGTAGTGTTTATCAGTCTCATTATACTGTAATGTAGTTTTTATCAGTCTCATTATACTGTAATGTAGTGTTTATCAGTCCCATTATACTGTAATGTAGTGTTTATCAGTCCCATTATACTGTAATGTAATGTAGTGTTTATCAGTCCCATTATACTGTAATGTAATGTAGTGTTTATCAGTCCCATTATACTGTAATGTAATATAGTGTTTATCAGTCCCATTATACTGTAATGTAATGTAGTGTTTATCAGTCCCATTATACTGTAATGTAATGTGGTGTTTATCAGTCTCATTATACTGTAATGTAGTGTAGTGTTTATCAGTCCCATTATACTGTAATGTAATGTAGTGTTTATCAGTCCCATTATACTGTAATGTAGTGTAGTGTTTATCAGTCCCATTATACTGTAATGTAATGTAGTGTTTATCAGTCTCATTATACTGTAATGTAATGTAGTGTTTATCAGTCTCATTATACTGTAATGTAGTGTTTATCAGTCTCATTATACTGTAATGTAGTGTTTATCAGTCCCATTATACTGTAATGTAATGTAGTGTTTATCAGTCTCATTATACTGTAATGTAATGTTTATCAGTCTCATTATACTGTAATGTAGTGTTTATCAGTCCCATTATACTGTAATGTAGTGTTTATCAGTCTCATTATACTGTAATGTAATGTAGTGTTTATCAGTCCCATTATACTGTAATGTAGTGTTTATCAGTCCCATTATACTGTAATGTAATGTAGTGTTTATCAGTCCCATTATACTGTAATGTAATGTAGTGTTTATCAGTCTCATTATACTGTAATGTAATGTAGTGTTTATCAGTCCCATTATACTGTAATGTAATGTAGTGTTTATCAGTCTCATTATACTGTAATGTAGTGTTTATCAGTCCCATTATACTGTAATGTAGTGTTTATCAGTCCCATTATACTGTAATGTAATGTAGTGTTTATCAGTCCCATTATACTGTAATGTAATGTTTATCAGTCCCATTATACTGTTATGTAATCTAGTGTTTATCAGTCCCATTATACTGTAATGTAGTGTTTATCAGTCACATTATACTGTAATGTAATGTAGTGTTTATCAGTCCCATTATACTGTAATGTAATGTAGTGTTTATCAGTCCCAGTATACTGTAATGTAATCTAGTGTTTATCAGTCCCATTATACTGTAATGTAATGTAGTGTTTATCAGTCTCATTACACTGTAATGTAATGTAGTGTTTATCAGTCCCATTATACTGTAATGTAGTGTAGTGTTTATCAGTCTCATTATACTGTAATGTAGTGTTTATCAGTCTCATTATACTGTAATGTAATGTAGTGTTTATCAGTCCCAGTATACTGTAATGTAGTGTTTATCAGTCTCATTATACTGTAATGTAATGTTTATCAGTCCCATTATACTGTAATGTAGTGTTTATCAGTCCCATTATACTGTAATGTAGTGTTTATCAGTCTCATTATACTGTAATGTAGTGTTTATCAGTCTCATTATAATGTAATGTAGTGTTTATCAGTCCCATTATACTGTAATGTAATGTAGTGTTTATCAGTCCCATTATACTGTAATGTAGTGTTTATCAGTCTCATTATACTGTAATGTAATGTAGTGTTTATCAGTCTCATTATACTGTAATGTAGTGTTTATCAGTCCCATTATACTGTAATGTAATGTAGTGTTTATCAGTCTCATTATACTGTAATGTAATGTAGTGTTTATCAGTCCCATTATACTGTAATGTAATGTAGTGTTTATCAGTCTCATTATACTGTAATGTAGTGTTTATCAGTCCCATTATACTGTAATGTAATGTAGTGTTTATCAGTGTCATTATACTGTAATGTAATGTAGTGTTTATCAGTCCCATTATACTGTAATGTAATGTAGTGTTTATCAGTCCCATTATACTGTAATGTAGTGTTTATCAGTCCCATTATACTGTAATGTAATGTAGTGTTTATCAGTCTCATTATACTGTAATGTAGTGTTTATCAGTCTCATTATACTGTAATGTAGTGTTTATCAGTCTCATTATACTGTAATGTAATGTAGTGTTTATCAGTCCCATTATACTGTAATGTAATGTAGTGTTTATCAGTCTCATTATACTGTAATGTAGTTTTTATCAGTCTCATTATACTGTAATGTAGTGTTTATCAGTCCCATTATACTGTAATGTAGTGTTTATCAGTCCCATTATACTGTAATGTAATGTAGTGTTTATCAGTCCCATTATACTGTAATGTAATGTAGTGTTTATCAGTCCCATTATACTGTAATGTAATATAGTGTTTATCAGTCCCATTATACTGTAATGTAATGTAGTGTTTATCAGTCCCATTATACTGTAATGTAATGTGGTGTTTATCAGTCTCATTATACTGTAATGTAGTGTAGTGTTTATCAGTCCCATTATACTGTAATGTAATGTAGTGTTTATCAGTCCCATTATACTGTAATGTAGTGTAGTGTTTATCAGTCCCATTATACTGTAATGTAATGTAGTGTTTATCAGTCTCATTATACTGTAATGTAATGTAGTGTTTATCAGTCTCATTATACTGTAATGTAGTGTTTATCAGTCTCATTATACTGTAATGTAGTGTTTATCAGTCCCATTATACTGTAATGTAATGTAGTGTTTATCAGTCTCATTATACTGTAATGTAATGTTTATCAGTCTCATTATACTGTAATGTAGTGTTTATCAGTCCCATTATACTGTAATGTAGTGTTTATCAGTCTCATTATACTGTAATGTAATGTAGTGTTTATCAGTCCCATTATACTGTAATGTAGTGTTTATCAGTCCCATTATACTGTAATGTAATGTAGTGTTTATCAGTCCCATTATACTGTAATGTAATGTAGTGTTTATCAGTCTCATTATACTGTAATGTAATGTAGTGTTTATCAGTCCCATTATACTGTAATGTAATGTAGTGTTTATCAGTCTCATTATACTGTAATGTAGTGTTTATCAGTCCCATTATACTGTAATGTAGTGTTTATCAGTCCCATTATACTGTAATGTAATGTAGTGTTTATCAGTCCCATTATACTGTAATGTAATGTTTATCAGTCCCATTATACTGTTATGTAATCTAGTGTTTATCAGTCCCATTATACTGTAATGTAGTGTTTATCAGTCACATTATACTGTAATGTAATGTAGTGTTTATCAGTCCCATTATACTGTAATGTAATGTAGTGTTTATCAGTCCCAGTATACTGTAATGTAATCTAGTGTTTATCAGTCCCATTATACTGTAATGTAATGTAGTGTTTATCAGTCTCATTACACTGTAATGTAATGTAGTGTTTATCAGTCCCATTATACTGTAATGTAGTGTAGTGTTTATCAGTCTCATTATACTGTAATGTAGTGTTTATCAGTCTCATTATACTGTAATGTAATGTAGTGTTTATCAGTCCCAGTATACTGTAATGTAGTGTTTATCAGTCTCATTATACTGTAATGTAATGTTTATCAGTCCCATTATACTGTAATGTAGTGTTTATCAGTCCCATTATACTGTAATGTAGTGTTTATCAGTCTCATTATACTGTAATGTAGTGTTTATCAGTCTCATTATAATGTAATGTAGTGTTTATCAGTCCCATTATACTGTAATGTAATGTAGTGTTTATCAGTCCCATTATACTGTAATGTAGTGTTTATCAGTCTCATTATACTGTAATGTAATGTAGTGTTTATCAGTCTCATTATACTGTAATGTAGTGTTTATCAGTCCCATTATACTGTAATGTAATGTAGTGTTTATCAGTCTCATTATACTGTAATGTAATGTAGTGTTTATCAGTCCCATTATACTGTAATGCAATGTAGTGTTTATCAGTCTCATTATACTGTAATGTAGTGTTTATCAGTCTCATTATACTGTAATGTAGTGTTTATCAGTCCCATTATACTGTAATGTAATATAGTGTTTATCAGTCTCATTATACTGTAATGTAGTGTTTATCAGTCCCATTATACTGTAATGTAGTGTTTATCAGTCTCATTATACTGTAATGTAATGTAGTGTTTATCAGTCTCATTATACTGTAATGTAGTGTTTATCAGTCCCATTATACTGTAATGTAATGTAGTGTTTATCAGTCTCATTATACTGTAATGTAGTGTTTATCAGTCCCATTATACTGTAATGTAATGTAGTGTTTATCAGTCTCATTATACTGTAATGTAATGTTTATCAGTCTCATTATACTGTAATGTAGTGTTTATCAGTCCCATTATACTGTAATGTAGTGTTTATCAGTCTCATTATACTGTAATGTAATGTAGTGTTTATCAGTCCCATTATACTGTAATGTAGTGTTTATCAGTCCCATTATACTGTAATGTAATGTAGTGTTTATCAGTCCCATTATACTGTAATGTAATGTAGTGTTTATCAGTCTCATTATACTGTAATGTAATGTAGTGTTTATCAGTCCCATTATACTGTAATGTAATGTAGTGTTTATCAGTCTCATTATACTGTAATGTAGTGTTTATCAGTCCCATTATACTGTAATGTAATGTAGTGTTTATCAGTCTCATTATACTGTAATGTAATGTAGTGTTTATCAGTCCCATTATACTGTAATGTAGTGTTTATCAGTCTCATTATACTGTAATGTAGTGTTTATCAGTCCCATTATACTGTAATGTAGTGTTTATCAGTCCCATTATACTGTAATGTAATGTAGTGTGTATCAGTCTCATTATACTGTAATGTAATGTTTATCAGTCTCATTATACTGTAATGTCGTGTTTATCAGTCTCATTAAACTGTAATGTAATGTAGTGTTTATCAGTCCCATTATACTGTAATGTAGTGTTTATCAGTCCCATTATACTGTAATGTAATGTAGTGTTTATCAGTCTCATTATACTGTAATGTAGTGTTTATCAGTCCCATTATACTGTAATGTAATGTAGTGTTTATCAGTGTCATTATACTGTAATGTAATGTAGTGTTTATCAGTCCCATTATACTGTAATGTAATGTAGTGTTTATCAGTCCCATTATACTGTAATGTAGTGTTTATCAGTCCCATTATACTGTAATGTAATGTAGTGTTTATCAGTCTCATTATACTGTAATGTAGTGTTTATCAGTCTCATTATACTGTAATGTAGTGTTTATCAGTCTCATTATACTGTAATGTAATGTAGTGTTTATCAGTCCCATTATACTGTAATGTAATGTAGTGTTTATCAGTCTCATTATACTGTAATGTAGTTTTTATCAGTCTCATTATACTGTAATGTAGTGTTTATCAGTCCCATTATACTGTAATGTAGTGTTTATCAGTCCCATTATACTGTAATGTAATGTAGTGTTTATCAGTCCCATTATACTGTAATGTAATGTAGTGTTTATCAGTCCCATTATACTGTAATGTAATGTAGTGTTTATCAGTCCCATTATACTGTAATGTAATGTAGTGTTTATCAGTCCCATTATACTGTAATGTAATGTGGTGTTTATCAGTCTCATTATACTGTAATGTAGTGTAGTGTTTATCAGTCCCATTATACTGTAATGTAATGTAGTGTTTATCAGTCCCATTATACTGTAATGTAGTGTAGTGTTTATCAGTCCCATTATACTGTAATGTAATGTAGTGTTTATCAGTCTCATTATACTGTAATGTAATGTAGTGTTTATCAGTCTCATTATACTGTAATGTAGTGTTTATCAGTCTCATTATACTGTAATGTAGTGTTTATCAGTCCCATTATACTGTAATGTAATGTGGTGTTTATCAGTCTCATTATACTGTAATGTAATGTAGTGTTTATCAGTCCCATTATACTGTAATGTAATGTAGTGTTTATCAGTCTCATTATACTGTAATGTAGTGTAGTGTTTATCAGTCCCATTATACTGTAATGTAATGTAGTGTTTATCAGTCCCATTATACTGTAATGTAGTGTTTATCAGTCTCATTATACTGTAATGTAATGTAGTGTTTATCAGTCCCATTATACTGTAATGTAATGTAGTGTTTATCAGTCCCATTATACTGTAATGTAATGTAGTGTTTATCAGTCTCATTATACTGTAATGTAGTGTAGTGTTTATCAGTCCCATTATACTGTAATGTAGTGTTTATCAGTCCCATTATACTGTAATGTAATGTAGTGTTTATCAGTCTCATTATACTGCAATGTAATGTTTATCAGTCCCATTATACTGTAATGTAGTGTTTATCAGTCCCATTATACTGTAATGTAATGTAGTGTTTATCAGTCTCATTATACTGTAATGTAGTGTTTATCAGTCTCATTATACTGTAATGTAATGTAGTGTTTATCAGTCCCATTATACTGTAATGTAGTGTTTATCAGTCTCATTAAACTGTAATGTAGTGTTTATCAGTCTCATTATACTGTAATGTAGTGTTTATCAGTCCCATTATACTGTAATGTAATGTAGTGTTTATCAGTCCCATTATACTGTAATGTAGTGTGTATCAGTCCCATTATACTGTAATGTAGTGTTTATCAGTCTCATTATACTGTAATGTAATGTAGTGTTTATCAGTCCCATTATACTGTAATGTAGTGTTTATCAGTCCCATTATACTGTAATGTAGTGTTTATGAGTCTCATTATACTGTAATGTAGTGTTTATCAGTCTCATTATACTGTAATGTAATGTAGTGTTTATCAGTCCCATTATACTGTAATGTAGTGTTTATCAGTCTCATTATACTGTAATGTAATGTAGTGTTTATCAGTCCCATTATACTGTAATGTAGTGTTTATCAGTCCCATTATACTGTAATGTAGTGTTTATCAGTCTCATTATACTGTAATGTAATGTAGTGTTTATCAGTCCCAGTATACTGTAATGTAGTGTTTATCAGTCTCATTATACTGTAATGTAGTGTTTATCAGTCTCATTATACTGTAATGTAATGTAGTGTTTATCAGTCCCATTATACTGTAATGTAGTGTTTATCAGTCTCATTAAACTGTAATGTAGTGTTTATCAGTCTCATTATACTGTAATGTAGTGTTTATCAGTCTCATTAAACTGTAATGTAGTGTTTATCAGTCTCATTATAATGTAATGTAGTGTTTATCAGTCCCATTATACTGTAATGTAGTTTTTATCAGTCTCATTATACTGTAATGTAATGTAGTGTTTATCAGTCCCATTATACTGTAATGTAATGTAGTGTTTATCAGTCTCATTATACTGTAATGTAATGTAGTGTTTATCAGTCTCATTATACTGTAATGTAATGTAGTGTTTATCAGTCTCATTATACTGTAATGTAATGTAGTGTTTATCAGTTTCATTATACTGTAATGTAATGTAGTGTTTATCAGTCCCATTATACTGTAATGTAGTGTTTATCAGTCTCATTATACTGTAATGTAATGTAGTGTTTATCAGTCTCATTATACTGTAATGTAATGTAGTGTTTATCAGTCTCATTATACTGTAATGTAGTGTTTATCAGTCTCATTATACTGTAATGTAATGTAGTGTTTATCAGTCTCATTATACTGTAATGTAATGTAGTGTTTATCAGTTTCATTATACTGTAATGTAATGTAGTGTTTATCAGTCTCATTATACTGTAATGTAATGTTTATCAGTCTCATTATACTGTAATGTAGTGTTTATCAGTCCCATTATACTGTAATGTAGTGTTTATCAGTCCCATTATACTGTAATGTAGTGTTTATCAGTCTCATTATACTGTAATGTAATGTGGTGTTTATCAGTCTCATTATACTGTAATGTAATGTAGTGTTTATCAGTCTCATTATACTGTAATGTAGTGTAGTGTTAATCAGTCCCATTATACTGTAATGTAATGTAGTGTTTATCAGTCTCATTATACTGTAATGTAATGTAGTGTTTATCAGTCTCATTATACTGTAATGTAGAGTAGTGTTTATCAGTCTCATTATACTGTTATGTAATGTAGTGTTTATCAGTCTCATTATACTGTAATGTAGTGTTTATCAGTCTCATTATAATGTAATGTAATGTAGTGTTTATCAGTCTCATTATACTGTAATGTAGTGTAGTGTTTATCAGTCTCATTATACTGTTATGTAATGTAGTGTTTATCAGTCTCATTATACTGTAATGTAGTGTTTATCAGTCTCATTATAATGTAATGTAATGTAGTGTTTATCAGTCTCATTATACTGTAATGTAGTGTTTATCAGTCCCATTATACTGTAATGTAGTGTTTATCAGTCCCATTATACTGTAATGTAATGTAGTGTTTATCAGTCCCATTATACTGTAATGTAATGTAGTGTTTATCAGTCCCATTATACTGTAATGTAGTGTAGTGTTTATCAGTCCCATTATACTGTAATGTAGTGTTAATCAGTCCCATTATACTGTAATGTAATGTAGTGTTTATCAGTCTCATTATACTGTAATGTAATGTAGTGTTTATCAGTCCCATTATACTGTAATGTAATGTAGTGTTTATCAGTCTCATTATACTGTAATGTAGTGTAGTGTTTATCAGTCTCATTATACTGTAATGTAATGTAGTGTTTATCAGTCCCATTATACTGTAATGTAATGTAGTGTTTATCAGTCTCATTATACTGTAATGTAATGTAGTGTTTATCAGTCCCATTATACTGTAATGTAGTGTTTATCAGTCCCATTATACTGTAATGTAATGTAGTGTTTATCAGTCTCATTATACTGTAATGTAGTGTAGTGTTTATCAGTCTCATTATACTGTAATGTAATGTAGTGTTTATCAGTCTCATTATACTGTAATGTAATGTAGTGTTTATCAGTCCCATTATACTGTAATGTAATGTAGTGTTTATCAGTCTCATTATACTGTAATGTAGTGCTTATCAGTCTCATTATACTGTAATGTAGTGTTTATCAGTCTCATTATACTGTAATGTAATGTAGTGTTTATCAGTCCCATTATACTGTAATGTAGTGTTAATCAGTCCCATTATACTGTAATGTAATGTAGTGTTTATCAGTCTCATTATACTGTAATGTAATGTAGTGTTTATCAGTCCCATTATACTGTAATGTAATGTAGTGTTTATCAGTCCCATTATACTGTAATGTAATGTAGTGTTTATCAGTCTCATTATACTGTAATGTAGTGTTTATCAGTCCCATTATACTGTAATGTAATGTAGTGTTTATCAGTCTCATTATACTGTAATGTAATGTAGTGTTTATCAGTCTCATTATACTGTAATGTAGTGTTTATCAGTCCCATTATACTGTAATGTAATGTAGTGTTTATCAGTCTCATTATACTGTAATGTAATGTAGTGTTTATCAGTCCCATTATACTGTAATGCAATGTAGTGTTTATCAGTCTCATTATACTGTAATGTAGTGTTTATCAGTCTCATTATACTGTAATGTAGTGTTTATCAGTCCCATTATACTGTAATGTAATATAGTGTTTATCAGTCTCATTATACTGTAATGTAGTGTTTATCAGTCCCATTATACTGTAATGTAGTGTTTATCAGTCTCATTATACTGTAATGTAATGTAGTGTTTATCAGTCTCATTATACTGTAATGTAGTGTTTATCAGTCCCATTATACTGTAATGTAATGTAGTGTTTATCAGTCTCATTATACTGTAATGTAGTGTTTATCAGTCCCATTATACTGTAATGTAATGTAGTGTTTATCAGTCTCATTATACTGTAATGTAATGTTTATCAGTCTCATTATACTGTAATGTAGTGTTTATCAGTCCCATTATACTGTAATGTAGTGTTTATCAGTCTCATTATACTGTAATGTAATGTAGTGTTTATCAGTCCCATTATACTGTAATGTAGTGTTTATCAGTCCCATTATACTGTAATGTAATGTAGTGTTTATCAGTCCCATTATACTGTAATGTAATGTAGTGTTTATCAGTCTCATTATACTGTAATGTAATGTAGTGTTTATCAGTCCCATTATACTGTAATGTAATGTAGTGTTTATCAGTCTCATTATACTGTAATGTAGTGTTTATCAGTCCCATTATACTGTAATGTAATGTAGTGTTTATCAGTCTCATTATACTGTAATGTAATGTAGTGTTTATCAGTCCCATTATACTGTAATGTAGTGTTTATCAGTCTCATTATACTGTAATGTAGTGTTTATCAGTCCCATTATACTGTAATGTAGTGTTTATCAGTCCCATTATACTGTAATGTAATGTAGTGTGTATCAGTCTCATTATACTGTAATGTAATGTTTATCAGTCTCATTATACTGTAATGTCGTGTTTATCAGTCTCATTAAACTGTAATGTAATGTAGTGTTTATCAGTCCCATTATACTGTAATGTAGTGTTTATCAGTCCCATTATACTGTAATGTAATGTAGTGTTTATCAGTCTCATTATACTGTAATGTAGTGTTTATCAGTCCCATTATACTGTAATGTAATGTAGTGTTTATCAGTGTCATTATACTGTAATGTAATGTAGTGTTTATCAGTCCCATTATACTGTAATGTAATGTAGTGTTTATCAGTCCCATTATACTGTAATGTAGTGTTTATCAGTCCCATTATACTGTAATGTAATGTAGTGTTTATCAGTCTCATTATACTGTAATGTAGTGTTTATCAGTCTCATTATACTGTAATGTAGTGTTTATCAGTCTCATTATACTGTAATGTAATGTAGTGTTTATCAGTCCCATTATACTGTAATGTAATGTAGTGTTTATCAGTCTCATTATACTGTAATGTAGTTTTTATCAGTCTCATTATACTGTAATGTAGTGTTTATCAGTCCCATTATACTGTAATGTAGTGTTTATCAGTCCCATTATACTGTAATGTAATGTAGTGTTTATCAGTCCCATTATACTGTAATGTAATGTAGTGTTTATCAGTCCCATTATACTGTAATGTAATGTAGTGTTTATCAGTCCCATTATACTGTAATGTAATGTAGTGTTTATCAGTCCCATTATACTGTAATGTAATGTGGTGTTTATCAGTCTCATTATACTGTAATGTAGTGTAGTGTTTATCAGTCCCATTATACTGTAATGTAATGTAGTGTTTATCAGTCCCATTATACTGTAATGTAGTGTAGTGTTTATCAGTCCCATTATACTGTAATGTAATGTAGTGTTTATCAGTCTCATTATACTGTAATGTAATGTAGTGTTTATCAGTCTCATTATACTGTAATGTAGTGTTTATCAGTCTCATTATACTGTAATGTAGTGTTTATCAGTCCCATTATACTGTAATGTAATGTGGTGTTTATCAGTCTCATTATACTGTAATGTAATGTAGTGTTTATCAGTCCCATTATACTGTAATGTAATGTAGTGTTTATCAGTCTCATTATACTGTAATGTAGTGTAGTGTTTATCAGTCCCATTATACTGTAATGTAATGTAGTGTTTATCAGTCCCATTATACTGTAATGTAGTGTTTATCAGTCTCATTATACTGTAATGTAATGTAGTGTTTATCAGTCCCATTATACTGTAATGTAATGTAGTGTTTATCAGTCCCATTATACTGTAATGTAATGTAGTGTTTATCAGTCTCATTATACTGTAATGTAGTGTAGTGTTTATCAGTCCCATTATACTGTAATGTAGTGTTTATCAGTCCCATTATACTGTAATGTAATGTAGTGTTTATCAGTCTCATTATACTGCAATGTAATGTTTATCAGTCCCATTATACTGTAATGTAGTGTTTATCAGTCCCATTATACTGTAATGTAATGTAGTGTTTATCAGTCTCATTATACTGTAATGTAGTGTTTATCAGTCTCATTATACTGTAATGTAATGTAGTGTTTATCAGTCCCATTATACTGTAATGTAGTGTTTATCAGTCTCATTAAACTGTAATGTAGTGTTTATCAGTCTCATTATACTGTAATGTAGTGTTTATCAGTCCCATTATACTGTAATGTAATGTAGTGTTTATCAGTCCCATTATACTGTAATGTAGTGTTTATCAGTCCCATTATACTGTAATGTAGTGTTTATCAGTCTCATTATACTGTAATGTAATGTAGTGTTTATCAGTCCCATTATACTGTAATGTAGTGTTTATCAGTCCCATTATACTGTAATGTAGTGTTTATGAGTCTCATTATACTGTAATGTAGTGTTTATCAGTCTCATTATACTGTAATGTAATGTAGTGTTTATCAGTCCCATTATACTGTAATGTAGTGTTTATCAGTCTCATTATACTGTAATGTAATGTAGTGTTTATCAGTCCCATTATACTGTAATGTAGTGTTTATCAGTCCCATTATACTGTAATGTAGTGTTTATCAGTCTCATTATACTGTAATGTAATGTAGTGTTTATCAGTCCCAGTATACTGTAATGTAGTGTTTATCAGTCTCATTATACTGTAATGTAGTGTTTATCAGTCTCATTATACTGTAATGTAATGTAGTGTTTATCAGTCCCATTATACTGTAATGTAGTGTTTATCAGTCTCATTAAACTGTAATGTAGTGTTTATCAGTCTCATTATACTGTAATGTAGTGTTTATCAGTCTCATTAAACTGTAATGTAGTGTTTATCAGTCTCATTATAATGTAATGTAGTGTTTATCAGTCCCATTATACTGTAATGTAGTTTTTATCAGTCTCATTATACTGTAATGTAATGTAGTGTTTATCAGTCCCATTATACTGTAATGTAATGTAGTGTTTATCAGTCTCATTATACTGTAATGTAATGTAGTGTTTATCAGTCTCATTATACTGTAATGTAATGTAGTGTTTATCAGTCTCATTATACTGTAATGTAATGTAGTGTTTATCAGTTTCATTATACTGTAATGTAATGTAGTGTTTATCAGTCCCATTATACTGTAATGTAGTGTTTATCAGTCTCATTATACTGTAATGTAATGTAGTGTTTATCAGTCTCATTATACTGTAATGTAATGTAGTGTTTATCAGTCTCATTATACTGTAATGTAGTGTTTATCAGTCTCATTATACTGTAATGTAATGTAGTGTTTATCAGTCTCATTATACTGTAATGTAATGTAGTGTTTATCAGTTTCATTATACTGTAATGTAATGTAGTGTTTATCAGTCTCATTATACTGTAATGTAATGTTTATCAGTCTCATTATACTGTAATGTAGTGTTTATCAGTCCCATTATACTGTAATGTAGTGTTTATCAGTCCCATTATACTGTAATGTAGTGTTTATCAGTCTCATTATACTGTAATGTAATGTGGTGTTTATCAGTCTCATTATACTGTAATGTAATGTAGTGTTTATCAGTCTCATTATACTGTAATGTAGTGTAGTGTTAATCAGTCCCATTATACTGTAATGTAATGTAGTGTTTATCAGTCTCATTATACTGTAATGTAATGTAGTGTTTATCAGTCTCATTATACTGTAATGTAGAGTAGTGTTTATCAGTCTCATTATACTGTTATGTAATGTAGTGTTTATCAGTCTCATTATACTGTAATGTAGTGTTTATCAGTCTCATTATAATGTAATGTAATGTAGTGTTTATCAGTCTCATTATACTGTAATGTAGTGTAGTGTTTATCAGTCTCATTATACTGTTATGTAATGTAGTGTTTATCAGTCTCATTATACTGTAATGTAGTGTTTATCAGTCTCATTATAATGTAATGTAATGTAGTGTTTATCAGTCTCATTATACTGTAATGTAGTGTTTATCAGTCCCATTATACTGTAATGTAGTGTTTATCAGTCCCATTATACTGTAATGTAATGTAGTGTTTATCAGTCCCATTATACTGTAATGTAATGTAGTGTTTATCAGTCCCATTATACTGTAATGTAGTGTAGTGTTTATCAGTCCCATTATACTGTAATGTAGTGTTAATCAGTCCCATTATACTGTAATGTAATGTAGTGTTTATCAGTCTCATTATACTGTAATGTAATGTAGTGTTTATCAGTCCCATTATACTGTAATGTAATGTAGTGTTTATCAGTCTCATTATACTGTAATGTAGTGTAGTGTTTATCAGTCTCATTATACTGTAATGTAATGTAGTGTTTATCAGTCCCATTATACTGTAATGTAATGTAGTGTTTATCAGTCTCATTATACTGTAATGTAATGTAGTGTTTATCAGTCCCATTATACTGTAATGTAGTGTTTATCAGTCCCATTATACTGTAATGTAATGTAGTGTTTATCAGTCTCATTATACTGTAATGTAGTGTAGTGTTTATCAGTCTCATTATACTGTAATGTAATGTAGTGTTTATCAGTCTCATTATACTGTAATGTAATGTAGTGTTTATCAGTCCCATTATACTGTAATGTAATGTAGTGTTTATCAGTCTCATTATACTGTAATGTAGTGCTTATCAGTCTCATTATACTGTAATGTAGTGTTTATCAGTCTCATTATACTGTAATGTAATGTAGTGTTTATCAGTCCCATTATACTGTAATGTAGTGTTAATCAGTCCCATTATACTGTAATGTAATGTAGTGTTTATCAGTCTCATTATACTGTAATGTAATGTAGTGTTTATCAGTCCCATTATACTGTAATGTAATGTAGTGTTTATCAGTCCCATTATACTGTAATGTAATGTAGTGTTTATCAGTCTCATTATACTGTAATGTAGTGTTTATCAGTCCCATTATACTGTAATGTAATGTAGTGTTTATCAGTCTCATTATACTGTAATGTAATGTAGTGTTTATCAGTCCCATTATACTGTAATGTAGTGTTTATCAGTCTCATTATACTGTAATGTAGTGTTTATCAGTCCCATTATACTGTAATGTAGTGTTTATCAGTCCCATTATACTGTAATGTAATGTAGTGTGTATCAGTCTCATTATACTGTAATGTAATGTTTATCAGTCTCATTATACTGTAATGTCGTGTTTATCAGTCTCATTAAACTATAATGTAATGTAGTGTTTATCAGTCCCATTATACTGTAATGTAGTGTTTATCAGTCCCATTATACTGTAATGTAATGTAGTGTTTATCAGTCTCATTATACTGTAATGTAGTGTTTATCAGTCCCATTATACTGTAATGTAATGTAGTGTTTATCAGTGTCATTATACTGTAATGTAATGTAGTGTTTATCAGTCCCATTATACTGTAATGTAATGTAGTGTTTATCAGTCCCATTATACTGTAATGTAGTGTTTATCAGTCCCATTATACTGTAATGTAATGTAGTGTTTATCAGTCTCATTATACTGTAATGTAGTGTTTATCAGTCTCATTATACTGTAATGTAGTGTTTATCAGTCTCATTATACTGTAATGTAATGTAGTGTTTATCAGTCCCATTATACTGTAATGTAATGTAGTGTTTATCAGTCTCATTATACTGTAATGTAGTTTTTATCAGTCTCATTATACTGTAATGTAGTGTTTATCAGTCCCATTATACTGTAATGTAGTGTTTATCAGTCCCATTATACTGTAATGTAATGTAGTGTTTATCAGTCCCATTATACTGTAATGTAATGTAGTGTTTATCAGTCCCATTATACTGTAATGTAATGTAGTGTTTATCAGTCCCATTATACTGTAATGTAATGTAGTGTTTATCAGTCCCATTATACTGTAATGTAATGTGGTGTTTATCAGTCTCATTATACTGTAATGTAGTGTAGTGTTTATCAGTCCCATTATACTGTAATGTAATGTAGTGTTTATCAGTCCCATTATACTGTAATGTAGTGTAGTGTTTATCAGTCCCATTATACTGTAATGTAATGTAGTGTTTATCAGTCTCATTATACTGTAATGTAATGTAGTGTTTATCAGTCTCATTATACTGTAATGTAGTGTTTATCAGTCTCATTATACTGTAATGTAGTGTTTATCAGTCCCATTATACTGTAATGTAATGTGGTGTTTATCAGTCTCATTATACTGTAATGTAATGTAGTGTTTATCAGTCCCATTATACTGTAATGTAATGTAGTGTTTATCAGTCTCATTATACTGTAATGTAGTGTAGTGTTTATCAGTCCCATTATACTGTAATGTAATGTAGTGTTTATCAGTCCCATTATACTGTAATGTAGTGTTTATCAGTCTCATTATACTGTAATGTAATGTAGTGTTTATCAGTCCCATTATACTGTAATGTAATGTAGTGTTTATCAGTCTCATTATACTGTAATGTAATGTAGTGTTTATCAGTTTCATTATACTGTAATGTAATGTAGTGTTTATCAGTCTCATTATACTGTAATGTAATGTTTATCAGTCTCATTATACTGTAATGTAGTGTTTATCAGTCCCATTATACTGTAATGTAGTGTTTATCAGTCCCATTATACTGTAATGTAGTGTTTATCAGTCTCATTATACTGTAATGTAATGTGGTGTTTATCAGTCTCATTATACTGTAATGTAATGTAGTGTTTATCAGTCTCATTATACTGTAATGTAGTGTAGTGTTAATCAGTCCCATTATACTGTAATGTAATGTAGTGTTTATCAGTCTCATTATACTGTAATGTAATGTAGTGTTTATCAGTCTCATTATACTGTAATGTAGAGTAGTGTTTATCAGTCTCATTATACTGTTATGTAATGTAGTGTTTATCAGTCTCATTATACTGTAATGTAGTGTTTATCAGTCTCATTATAATGTAATGTAATGTAGTGTTTATCAGTCTCATTATACTGTAATGTAGTGTAGTGTTTATCAGTCTCATTATACTGTTATGTAATGTAGTGTTTATCAGTCTCATTATACTGTAATGTAGTGTTTATCAGTCTCATTATAATGTAATGTAATGTAGTGTTTATCAGTCTCATTATACTGTAATGTAGTGTTTATCAGTCCCATTATACTGTAATGTAGTGTTTATCAGTCCCATTATACTGTAATGTAATGTAGTGTTTATCAGTCCCATTATACTGTAATGTAATGTAGTGTTTATCAGTCCCATTATACTGTAATGTAGTGTAGTGTTTATCAGTCCCATTATACTGTAATGTAGTGTTAATCAGTCCCATTATACTGTAATGTAATGTAGTGTTTATCAGTCTCATTATACTGTAATGTAATGTAGTGTTTATCAGTCCCATTATACTGTAATGTAATGTAGTGTTTATCAGTCTCATTATACTGTAATGTAGTGTAGTGTTTATCAGTCTCATTATACTGTAATGTAATGTAGTGTTTATCAGTCCCATTATACTGTAATGTAATGTAGTGTTTATCAGTCTCATTATACTGTAATGTAATGTAGTGTTTATCAGTCCCATTATACTGTAATGTAGTGTTTATCAGTCCCATTATACTGTAATGTAATGTAGTGTTTATCAGTCTCATTATACTGTAATGTAGTGTAGTGTTTATCAGTCTCATTATACTGTAATGTAATGTAGTGTTTATCAGTCTCATTATACTGTAATGTAATGTAGTGTTTATCAGTCCCATTATACTGTAATGTAATGTAGTGTTTATCAGTCTCATTATACTGTAATGTAGTGCTTATCAGTCTCATTATACTGTAATGTAGTGTTTATCAGTCTCATTATACTGTAATGTAATGTAGTGTTTATCAGTCCCATTATACTGTAATGTAGTGTTAATCAGTCCCATTATACTGTAATGTAATGTAGTGTTTATCAGTCTCATTATACTGTAATGTAATGTAGTGTTTATCAGTCCCATTATACTGTAATGTAATGTAGTGTTTATCAGTCCCATTATACTGTAATGTAATGTAGTGTTTATCAGTCTCATTATACTGTAATGTAGTGTTTATCAGTCCCATTATACTGTAATGTAATGTAGTGTTTATCAGTCTCATTATACTGTAATGTAATGTAGTGTTTATCAGTCCCATTATACTGTAATGTAGTGTTTATCAGTCTCATTATACTGTAATGTAGTGTTTATCAGTCCCATTATACTGTAATGTAGTGTTTATCAGTCCCATTATACTGTAATGTAATGTAGTGTGTATCAGTCTCATTATACTGTAATGTAATGTTTATCAGTCTCATTATACTGTAATGTCGTGTTTATCAGTCTCATTAAACTATAATGTAATGTAGTGTTTATCAGTCCCATTATACTGTAATGTAGTGTTTATCAGTCCCATTATACTGTAATGTAATGTAGTGTTTATCAGTCTCATTATACTGTAATGTAGTGTTTATCAGTCCCATTATACTGTAATGTAATGTAGTGTTTATCAGTGTCATTATACTGTAATGTAATGTAGTGTTTATCAGTCCCATTATACTGTAATGTAATGTAGTGTTTATCAGTCCCATTATACTGTAATGTAGTGTTTATCAGTCCCATTATACTGTAATGTAATGTAGTGTTTATCAGTCTCATTATACTGTAATGTAGTGTTTATCAGTCTCATTATACTGTAATGTAGTGTTTATCAGTCTCATTATACTGTAATGTAATGTAGTGTTTATCAGTCCCATTATACTGTAATGTAATGTAGTGTTTATCAGTCTCATTATACTGTAATGTAGTTTTTATCAGTCTCATTATACTGTAATGTAGTGTTTATCAGTCCCATTATACTGTAATGTAGTGTTTATCAGTCCCATTATACTGTAATGTAATGTAGTGTTTATCAGTCCCATTATACTGTAATGTAATGTAGTGTTTATCAGTCCCATTATACTGTAATGTAATGTAGTGTTTATCAGTCCCATTATACTGTAATGTAATGTAGTGTTTATCAGTCCCATTATACTGTAATGTAATGTGGTGTTTATCAGTCTCATTATACTGTAATGTAGTGTAGTGTTTATCAGTCCCATTATACTGTAATGTAATGTAGTGTTTATCAGTCCCATTATACTGTAATGTAGTGTAGTGTTTATCAGTCCCATTATACTGTAATGTAATGTAGTGTTTATCAGTCTCATTATACTGTAATGTAATGTAGTGTTTATCAGTCTCATTATACTGTAATGTAGTGTTTATCAGTCTCATTATACTGTAATGTAGTGTTTATCAGTCCCATTATACTGTAATGTAATGTGGTGTTTATCAGTCTCATTATACTGTAATGTAATGTAGTGTTTATCAGTCCCATTATACTGTAATGTAATGTAGTGTTTATCAGTCTCATTATACTGTAATGTAGTGTAGTGTTTATCAGTCCCATTATACTGTAATGTAATGTAGTGTTTATCAGTCCCATTATACTGTAATGTAGTGTTTATCAGTCTCATTATACTGTAATGTAATGTAGTGTTTATCAGTCCCATTATACTGTAATGTAATGTAGTGTTTATC
Source organism: Oncorhynchus clarkii lewisi (assembly GCF_045791955.1). NCBI lineage: Eukaryota > Metazoa > Chordata > Actinopteri > Salmoniformes > Salmonidae > Oncorhynchus > Oncorhynchus clarkii. Next base: position 37,980,451 of record NC_092170.1, read on the forward strand.
AGTCCCATTATACTGTAATGTAATGTAGTGTTTATCAGTCTCATTATACTGTAATGTAGTGTAGTGTTTATCAGTCCCATTATACTGTAATGTAGTGTTTATCAGTCCCATTATACTGTAATGTAATGTAGTGTTTATCAGTCTCATTATACTGCAATGTAATGTTTATCAGTCCCATTATACTGTAATGTAGTGTTTATCAGTCCCATTATACTGTAATGTAATGTAGTGTTTATCAGTCTCATTATACTGTAATGTAGTGTTTATCAGTCTCATTATACTGTAATGTAATGTAGTGTTTATCAGTCCCATTATACTGTAATGTAGTGTTTATCAGTCTCATTAAACTGTAATGTAGTGTTTATCAGTCTCATTATACTGTAATGTAGTGTTTATCAGTCCCATTATACTGTAATGTAATGTAGTGTTTATCAGTCCCATTATACTGTAATGTAGTGTTTATCAGTCCCATTATACTGTAATGTAGTGTTTATCAGTCTCATTATACTGTAATGTAATGTAGTGTTTATCAGTCCCATTATACTGTAATGTAGTGTTTATCAGTCCCATTATACTGTAATGTAGTGTTTATCAGTCTCATTATACTGTAATGTAGTGTTTATCAGTCTCATTATACTGTAATGTAATGTAGTGTTTATCAGTCCCATTATACTGTAATGTAGTGTTTATCAGTCTCATTATACTGTAATGTAATGTAGTGTTTATCAGTCCCATTATACTGTAATGTAGTGTTTATCAGTCCCATTATACTGTAATGTAGTGTTTATCAGTCTCATTATACTGTAATGTAATGTAGTGTTTATCAGTCCCAGTATACTGTAATGTAGTGTTTATCAGTCTCATTATACTGTAATGTAGTGTTTATCAGTCTCATTATACTGTAATGTAATGTAGTGTTTATCAGTCCCATTATACTGTAATGTAGTGTTTATCAGTCTCATTAAACTGTAATGTAGTGTTTATCAGTCTCATTATACTGTAATGTAGTGTTTATCAGTCTCATTAAACTGTAATGTAGTGTTTATCAGTCTCATTATAATGTAATGTAGTGTTTATCAGTCCCATTATACTGTAATGTAGTTTTTATCAGTCCCATTATACTGTAATGTAATGTAGTGTTTATCAGTCTCATTATACTGTAATGTAATGTAGTGTTTATCAGTCTCATTATACTGTAATGTAATGTAGTGTTTATCAGTCTCATTATACTGTAATGTAATGTAGTGTTTATCAGTTTCATTATACTGTAATGTAATGTAGTGTTTATCAGTCCCATTATACTGTAATGTAGTGTTTATCAGTCTCATTATACTGTAATGTAATGTAGTGTTTATCAGTCTCATTATACTGTAATGTAATGTTTATCAGTCTCATTATACTGTAATGTAGTGTTTATCAGTCCCATTATACTGTAATGTAGTGTTTATCAGTCCCATTATACTGTAATGTAGTGTTTATCAGTCTCATTATACTGTAATGTAATGTGGTGTTTATCAGTCTCATTATACTGTAATGTAATGTAGTGTTTATCAGTCTCATTATACTGTAATGTAGTGTAGTGTTAATCAGTCCCATTATACTGTAATGTAATGTAGTGTTTATCAGTCTCATTATACTGTAATGTAATGTAGTGTTTATCAGTCTCATTATACTGTAATGTAGAGTAGTGTTTATCAGTCTCATTATACTGTTATGTAATGTAGTGTTTATCAGTCTCATTATACTGTAATGTAGTGTTTATCAGTCTCATTATAATGTAATGTAGTGTTTATCAGTCTCATTATACTGTAATGTAGTGTAGTGTTTATCAGTCTCATTATACTGTTATGTAATGTAGTGTTTATCAGTCTCATTATACTGTAATGTAGTGTTTATCAGTCTCATTATAATGTAATGTAATGTAGTGTTTATCAGTCTCATTATACTGTAATGTAGTGTTTATCAGTCCCATTATACTGTAATGTAGTGTTTATCAGTCCCATTATACTGTAATGTAATGTAGTGTTTATCAGTCCCATTATACTGTAATGTAATGTAGTGTTTATCAGTCCCATTATACTGTAATGTAGTGTAGTGTTTATCAGTCCCATTATACTGTAATGTAGTGTTAATCAGTCCCATTATACTGTAATGTAATGTAGTGTTTATCAGTCCCATTATACTGTAATGTAATGTAGTGTTTATCAGTCTCATTATACTGTAATGTAGTGTAGTGTTTATCAGTCTCATTATACTGTAATGTAATGTAGTGTTTATCAGTCCCATTATACTGTAATGTAATGTAGTGTTTATCAGTCTCATTATACTGTAATGTAGTGTTTATCAGTCTCATTATACTGTAATGTAGTGCTTATCAGTCTCATTATACTGTAATGTAGTGTTTATCAGTCTCATTATACTGTAATGTAATGTAGTGTTTATCAGTCCCATTATACTGTAATGTAATGTAGTGTTTATCAGTCCCATTATACTGTAATGTAATGTAGTGTTTATCAGTCTCATTATACTGTAATGTAGTGTAGTGTTTATCAGTCCCATTATACTGTAATGTAGTGTTTATCAGTCCCATTATACTGTAATGTAATGTAGTGTTTATCAGTCTCATTATACTGTAATGTAATGTTTATCAGTCCCATTATACTGTAATGTAGTGTTTATCAGTCCCATTATACTGTAATGTAATGTAGTGTTTATCAGTCTCATTATACTGTAATGTAATGTAGTGTTTATCAGTCCCATTATACTGTAATGTAGTGTTTATCAGTCCCATTATACTGTAATGTAATGTAGTGTTTATCAGTCCCATTATACTGTAATGTAATGTAGTGTTTATCAGTCTCATTATACTGTAATGTAATGTAGTGTTTATCAGTCCCATTATACTGTAATGTAATGTAGTGTTTATCAGTCTCATTATACTGTAATGTAGTGTTTATCAGTCCCATTATACTGTAATGTAGTGTTTATCAGTCCCATTATACTGTAATGTAATGTAGTGTTTATCAGTCTCATTATACTGTAATGTAGTGTTTATCAGTCTAATTATACTGTAATGTAGTGTTTATCAGTCTCATTATACTGTAATGTAATGTAGTGTTTATCAGTCCCATTATACTGTAATGTAGTGTTTATCAGTCTCATTATACTGTAATGTAGTGTTTATCAGTCCCATTATACTGTAATGTAGTGTTTATCAGTCCCATTATACTGTAATGTAATGTTTATCAGTCTCATTATACTGTAATGTAGTGTTTATCAGTCTCATTAAACTGTAATGTAATGTAGTGTTTATCAGTCCCATTATACTGTAATGTAGTGTTTATCAGTCCCATTATACTGTAATGTAATGTAGTGTTTATCAGTCTCATTATACTGTAATGTAGTGTTTATCAGTCCCATTATACTGTAATGTAATGTAGTGTTTATCAGTGTCATTATACTGTAATGTAATGTAGTGTTTATCAGTCCCATTATACTGTAATGTAATGTAGTGTTTATCAGTCCCATTATACTGTAATGTAGTGTTTATCAGTCCCATTATACTGTAATGTAATGTAGTGTTTATCAGTCTCATTATACTGTAATGTAGTGTTTATCAGTCTCATTATACTGTAATGTAGTGTTTATCAGTCTCATTATACTGTAATGTAATGTAGTGTTTATCAGTCCCATTATACTGTAATGTAATGTAGTGTTTATCAGTCTCATTATACTGTAATGTAGTTTTTATCAGTCTCATTATACTGTAATGTAGTGTTTATCAGTCCCATTATACTGTAATGTAGTGTTTATCAGTCCCATTATACTGTAATGTAATGTAGTGTTTATCAGTCCCATTATACTGTAATGTAATGTAGTGTTTATCAGTCCCATTATACTGTAATGTAATGTAGTGTTTATCAGTCCCATTATACTGTAATGTAATGTAGTGTTTATCAGTCCCATTATACTGTAATGTAATGTGGTGTTTATCAGTCTCATTATACTGTAATGTAGTGTAGTGTTTATCAGTCCCATTATACTGTAATGTAATGTAGTGTTTATCAGTCTCATTATACTGTAATGTAGTGTAGTGTTTATCAGTCCCATTATACTGTAATGTAGTGTTTATCAGTCCCATTATACTGTAATGTAATGTAGTGTTTATCAGTCTCATTATACTGTAATGTAGTGTTTATCAGTCCCATTATACTGTAATGTAGTGTTTATCAGTCCCATTATACTGTAATGTAATGTAGTGTTTATCAGTCCCATTATACTGTAATGTAATGTAGTGTTTATCAGTCTCATTATACTGTAATGTAATGTAGTGTTTATCAGTCCCATTATACTGTAATGTAATGTAGTGTTTATCAGTCTCATTATACTGTAATGTAGTGTTTATCAGTCCCATTATACTGTAATGTAATGTAGTGTTTATCAGTCTCATTATACTGTAATGTAGTGTTTATCAGTCTAATTATACTGTAATGTAGTGTTTATCAGTCTCATTATACTGTAATGTAATGTAGTGTTTATCAGTCCCATTATACTGTAATGTAGTGTTTATCAGTCTCATTATACTGTAATGTAGTGTTTATCAGTCCCATTATACTGTAATGTAGTGTTTATCAGTCCCATTATACTGTAATGTAATGTAGTGTGTATCAGTCTCATTATACTGTAATGTAATGTTTATCAGTCTCATTATACTGTAATGTAGTGTTTATCAGTCTCATTAAACTGTAATGTAATGTAGTGTTTATCAGTCCCATTATACTGTAATGTAGTGTTTATCAGTCCCATTATACTGTAATGTAATGTAGTGTTTATCAGTCTCATTATACTGTAATGTAGTGTTTATCAGTCCCATTATACTGTAATGTAATGTAGTGTTTATCAGTGTCATTATACTGTAATGTAATGTAGTGTTTATCAGTCCCATTATACTGTAATGTAATGTAGTGTTTATCAGTCCCATTATACTGTAATGTAGTGTTTATCAGTCCCATTATACTGTAATGTAATGTAGTGTTTATCAGTCTCATTATACTGTAATGTAGTGTTTATCAGTCTCATTATACTGTAATGTAGTGTTTATCAGTCTCATTATACTGTAATGTAATGTAGTGTTTATCAGTCCCATTATACTGTAATGTAATGTAGTGTTTATCAGTCTCATTATACTGTAATGTAGTTTTTATCAGTCTCATTATACTGTAATGTAGTGTTTATCAGTCCCATTATACTGTAATGTAGTGTTTATCAGTCCCATTATACTGTAATGTAATGTAGTGTTTATCAGTCCCATTATACTGTAATGTAATGTAGTGTTTATCAGTCCCATTATACTGTAATGTAATGTAGTGTTTATCAGTCCCATTATACTGTAATGTAATGTAGTGTTTATCAGTCCCATTATACTGTAATGTAATGTGGTGTTTATCAGTCTCATTATACTGTAATGTAGTGTAGTGTTTATCAGTCCCATTATACTGTAATGTAATGTAGTGTTTATCAGTCCCATTATACTGTAATGTAGTGTAGTGTTTATCAGTCCCATTATACTGTAATGTAATGTAGTGTTTATCAGTCTCATTATACTGTAATGTAATGTAGTGTTTATCAGTCTCATTATACTGTAATGTAGTGTTTATCAGTCTCATTATACTGTAATGTAGTGTTTATCAGTCCCATTATACTGTAATGTAATGTGGTGTTTATCAGTCTCATTATACTGTAATGTAATGTAGTGTTTATCAGTCCCATTATACTGTAATGTAATGTAGTGTTTATCAGTCTCATTATACTGTAATGTAGTGTAGTGTTTATCAGTCCCATTATACTGTAATGTAATGTAGTGTTTATCAGTCCCATTATACTGTAATGTAGTGTTTATCAGTCTCATTATACTGTAATGTAATGTAGTGTTTATCAGTCCCATTATACTGTAATGTAATGTAGTGTTTATCAGTCCCATTATACTGTAATGTAATGTAGTGTTTATCAGTCTCATTATACTGTAATGTAGTGTAGTGTTTATCAGTCCCATTATACTGTAATGTAGTGTTTATCAGTCCCATTATACTGCAATGTAATGTAGTGTTTATCAGTCTCATTATACTGTAATGTAGTGTTTATCAGTCTCATTATACTGTAATGTAATGTAGTGTTTATCAGTCCCATTATACTGTAATGTAGTGTTTATCAGTCTCATTAAACTGTAATGTAGTGTTTATCAGTCTCATTATACTGTAATGTAGTGTTTATCAGTCCCATTATACTGTAATGTAATGTAGTGTTTATCAGTCCCATTATACTGTAATGTAGTGTTTATCAGTCCCATTATACTGTAATGTAGTGTTTATCAGTCTCATTATACTGTAATGTAATGTAGTGTTTATCAGTCCCATTATACTGTAATGTAGTGTTTATCAGTCCCATTATACTGTAATGTAGTGTTTATCAGTCTCATTATACTGTAATGTAGTGTTTATCAGTCTCATTATACTGTAATGTAGTGTTTATCAGTCTCATTATACTGTAATGTAATGTAGTGTTTATCAGTCCCATTATACTGTAATGTAGTGTTTATCAGTCTCATTATACTGTAATGTAATGTAGTGTTTATCAGTCCCATTATACTGTAATGTAGTGTTTATCAGTCCCATTATACTGTAATGTAGTGTTTATCAGTCTCATTATACTGTAATGTAATGTAGTGTTTATCAGTCCCAGTATACTGTAATGTAGTGTTTATCAGTCTCATTATACTGTAATGTAGTGTTTATCAGTCTCATTATACTGTAATGTAATGTAGTGTTTATCAGTCCCATTATACTGTAATGTAGTGTTTATCAGTCTCATTAAACTGTAATGTAGTGTTTATCAGTCTCATTATACTGTAATGTAGTGTTTATCAGTCTCATTAAACTGTAATGTAGTGTTTATCAGTCTCATTATAATGTAATGTAGTGTTTATCAGTCCCATTATACTGTAATGTAGTGTTTATCAGTCTCATTATACTGTAATGTAATGTAGTGTTTATCAGTCCCATTATACTGTAATGTAATGTAGTGTTTATCAGTCTCATTATACTGTAATGTAATGTAGTGTTTATCAGTCTCATTATACTGTAATGTAATGTAGTGTTTATCAGTCTCATTATACTGTAATGTAATGTAGTGTTTATCAGTTTCATTATACTGTAATGTAATGTAGTGTTTATCAGTCCCATTATACTGTAATGTAGTGTTTATCAGTCTCATTATACTGTAATGTAATGTAGTGTTTATCAGTCTCATTATACTGTAATGTAATGTAGTGTTTATCAGTTTCATTATACTGTAATGTAATGTAGTGTTTATCAGTCCCATTATACTGTAATGTAGTGTTTATCAGTCTCATTATACTGTAATGTAATGTAGTGTTTATCAGTCTCATTATACTGTAATGTAGTGTTTATCAGTCCCATTATACTGTAATGTAGTGTTTATCAGTCCCATTATACTGTAATGTAGTGTTTATCAGTCTCATTATACTGTAATGTAATGTGGTGTTTATCAGTCTCATTATACTGTAATGTAATGTAGTGTTTATCAGTCTCATTATACTGTAATGTAGTGTAGTGTTAATCAGTCCCATTATACTGTAATGTAATGTAGTGTTTATCAGTCTCATTATACTGTAATGTAATGTAGTGTTTATCAGTCTCATTATACTGTAATGTAGTGTTTATCAGTCTCATTATAATGTAATGTAATGTAGTGTTTATCAGTCTCATTATACTGTAATGTAGTGTAGTGTTTATCAGTCTCATTATACTGTTATGTAATGTAGTGTTTATCAGTCTCATTATACTGTAATGTAGTGTTTATCAGTCTCATTATAATGTAATGTAATGTAGTGTTTATCAGTCTCATTATACTGTAATGTAGTGTTTATCAGTCCCATTATACTGTAATGTAGTGTTTATCATTCCCATTATACTGTAATGTAATGTAGTGTTTATCAGTCCCATTATACTGTAATGTAATGTAGTGTTTATCAGTCCCATTATACTGTAATGTAGTGTAGTGTTTATCAGTCCCATTATACTGTAATGTAGTGTTAATCAGTCCCATTATACTGTAATGTAATGTAGTGTTTATCAGTCTCATTATACTGTAATGTAATGTAGTGTTTATCAGTCCCATTATACTGTAATGTAATGTAGTGTTTATCAGTCTCATTATACTGTAATGTAGTGTAGTGTTTATCAGTCTCATTATACTGTAATGTAATGTAGTGTTTATCAGTCCCATTATACTGTAATGTAATGTAGTGTTTATCAGTCTCATTATACTGTAATGTAGTGTTTATCAGTCTCATTATACTGTAATGTAGTGCTTATCAGTCTCATTATACTGTAATGTAGTGTTTATCAGTCTCATTATACTGTAATGTAATGTAGTGTTTATCAGTCCCATTATACTGTAATGTAATGTAGTGTTTATCAGTCCCATTATACTGTAATGTAATGTAGTGTTTATCAGTCTCATTATACTGTAATGTAATGTAGTGTTTATCAGTCTCATTATACTGTAATGTAGTGTTTATCAGTCCCATTATACTGTAATGTAGTGTTTATCAGTCCCATTATACTGTAATGTAATGTAGTGTTTATCAGTCTCATTATACTGTAATGTAATGTAGTGTTTATCAGTCCCATTATACTGTAATGTAGTGTTTATCAGTCCCATTATACTGTAATGTAGTGTTTATCGGTCTCATTATACTGTAATGTAATGTAGTGTTTATCAGTCCCAGTATACTGTAATGTAGTGTTTATCAGTCTCATTATACTGTAATGTAGTGTTTATCAGTCTCATTATACTGTAATGTAATGTAGTGTTTATCAGTCCCATTATACTGTAATGTAATGTAGTGTTTATCAGTCTCATTATACTGTAATGTAGTTTTTATCAGTCTCATTATACTGTAATGTAGTGTTTATCAGTCCCATTATACTGTAATGTAGTGTTTATCAGTCCCATTATACTGTAATGTAATGTAGTGTTTATCAGTCCCATTATACTGTAATGTAATGTAGTGTTTATCAGTCCCATTATACTGTAATGTAATGTAGTGTTTATCAGTCCCATTATACTGTAATGTAATGTAGTGTTTATCAGTCCCATTATACTGTAATGTAATGTGGTGTTTATCAGTCTCATTATACTGTAATGTAGTGTAGTGTTTATCAGTCCCATTATACTGTAATGTAATGTAGTGTTTATCAGTCTCATTATACTGTAATGTAGTGTAGTGTTTATCAGTCCCATTATACTGTAATGTAGTGTTTATCAGTCCCATTATACTGTAATGTAATGTAGTGTTTATCAGTCTCATTATACTGTAATGTAGTGTTTATCAGTCCCATTATACTGTAATGTAGTGTTTATCAGTCCCATTATACTGTAATGTAATGTAGTGTTTATCAGTCCCATTATACTGTAATGTAATGTAGTGTTTATCAGTCTCATTATACTGTAATGTAATGTAGTGTTTATCAGTCCCATTATACTGTAATGTAATGTAGTGTTTATCAGTCTCATTATACTGTAATGTAGTGTTTATCAGTCCCATTATACTGTAATGTAATGTAGTGTTTATCAGTCTCATTATACTGTAATGTAGTGTTTATCAGTCTAATTATACTGTAATGTAGTGTTTATCAGTCTCATTATACTGTAATGTAATGTAGTGTTTATCAGTCCCATTATACTGTAATGTAGTGTTTATCAGTCTCATTATACTGTAATGTAGTGTTTATCAGTCCCATTATACTGTAATGTAGTGTTTATCAGTCCCATTATACTGTAATGTAATGTAGTGTGTATCAGTCTCATTATACTGTAATGTAATGTTTATCAGTCTCATTATACTGTAATGTAGTGTTTATCAGTCTCATTAAACTGTAATGTAATGTAGTGTTTATCAGTCCCATTATACTGTAATGTAGTGTTTATCAGTCCCATTATACTGTAATGTAATGTAGTGTTTATCAGTCTCATTATACTGTAATGTAGTGTTTATCAGTCCCATTATACTGTAATGTAATGTAGTGTTTATCAGTGTCATTATACTGTAATGTAATGTAGTGTTTATCAGTCCCATTATACTGTAATGTAATGTAGTGTTTATCAGTCCCATTATACTGTAATGTAGTGTTTATCAGTCCCATTATACTGTAATGTAATGTAGTGTTTATCAGTCTCATTATACTGTAATGTAGTGTTTATCAGTCTCATTATACTGTAATGTAGTGTTTATCAGTCTCATTATACTGTAATGTAATGTAGTGTTTATCAGTCCCATTATACTGTAATGTAATGTAGTGTTTATCAGTCTCATTATACTGTAATGTAGTTTTTATCAGTCTCATTATACTGTAATGTAGTGTTTATCAGTCCCATTATACTGTAATGTAGTGTTTATCAGTCCCATTATACTGTAATGTAATGTAGTGTTTATCAGTCCCATTATACTGTAATGTAATGTAGTGTTTATCAGTCCCATTATACTGTAATGTAATGTAGTGTTTATCAGTCCCATTATACTGTAATGTAATGTAGTGTTTATCAGTCCCATTATACTGTAATGTAATGTGGTGTTTATCAGTCTCATTATACTGTAATGTAGTGTAGTGTTTATCAGTCCCATTATACTGTAATGTAATGTAGTGTTTATCAGTCCCATTATACTGTAATGTAGTGTAGTGTTTATCAGTCCCATTATACTGTAATGTAATGTAGTGTTTATCAGTCTCATTATACTGTAATGTAATGTAGTGTTTATCAGTCTCATTATACTGTAATGTAGTGTTTATCAGTCTCATTATACTGTAATGTAGTGTTTATCAGTCCCATTATACTGTAATGTAATGTGGTGTTTATCAGTCTCATTATACTGTAATGTAATGTAGTGTTTATCAGTCCCATTATACTGTAATGTAATGTAGTGTTTATCAGTCTCATTATACTGTAATGTAGTGTAGTGTTTATCAGTCCCATTATACTGTAATGTAATGTAGTGTTTATCAGTCCCATTATACTGTAATGTAGTGTTTATCAGTCTCATTATACTGTAATGTAATGTAGTGTTTATCAGTCCCATTATACTGTAATGTAATGTAGTGTTTATCAGTCCCATTATACTGTAATGTAATGTAGTGTTTATCAGTCTCATTATACTGTAATGTAGTGTAGTGTTTATCAGTCCCATTATACTGTAATGTAGTGTTTATCAGTCCCATTATACTGTAATGTAATGTAGTGTTTATCAGTCTCATTATACTGTAATGTAATGTTTATCAGTCCCATTATACTGTAATGTAGTGTTTATCAGTCCCATTATACTGCAATGTAATGTAGTGTTTATCAGTCTCATTATACTGTAATGTAGTGTTTATCAGTCTCATTATACTGTAATGTAATGTAGTGTTTATCAGTCCCATTATACTGTAATGTAGTGTTTATCAGTCTCATTAAACTGTAATGTAGTGTTTATCAGTCTCATTATACTGTAATGTAGTGTTTATCAGTCCCATTATACTGTAATGTAATGTAGTGTTTATCAGTCCCATTATACTGTAATGTAGTGTTTATCAGTCCCATTATACTGTAATGTAGTGTTTATCAGTCTCATTATACTGTAATGTAATGTAGTGTTTATCAGTCCCATTATACTGTAATGTAGTGTTTATCAGTCCCATTATACTGTAATGTAGTGTTTATCAGTCTCATTATACTGTAATGTAGTGTTTATCAGTCTCATTATACTGTAATGTAATGTAGTGTTTATCAGTCCCATTATACTGTAATGTAGTGTTTATCAGTCTCATTATACTGTAATGTAATGTAGTGTTTATCAGTCCCATTATACTGTAATGTAGTGTTTATCAGTCCCATTATACTGTAATGTAGTGTTTATCAGTCTCATTATACTGTAATGTAATGTAGTGTTTATCAGTCCCAGTATACTGTAATGTAGTGTTTATCAGTCTCATTATACTGTAATGTAGTGTTTATCAGTCTCATTATACTGTAATGTAATGTAGTGTTTATCAGTCCCATTATACTGTAATGTAGTGTTTATCAGTCTCATTAAACTGTAATGTAGTGTTTATCAGTCTCATTATACTGTAATGTAGTGTTTATCAGTCTCATTAAACTGTAATGTAGTGTTTATCAGTCTCATTATAATGTAATGTAGTGTTTATCAGTCCCATTATACTGTAATGTAGTGTTTATCAGTCTCATTATACTGTAATGTAATGTAGTGTTTATCAGTCCCATTATACTGTAATGTAATGTAGTGTTTATCAGTCTCATTATACTGTAATGTAATGTAGTGTTTATCAGTCTCATTATACTGTAATGTAATGTAGTGTTTATCAGTCTCATTATACTGTAATGTAATGTAGTGTTTATCAGTTTCATTATACTGTAATGTAATGTAGTGTTTATCAGTCCCATTATACTGTAATGTAGTGTTTATCAGTCTCATTATACTGTAATGTAATGTAGTGTTTATCAGTCTCATTATACTGTAATGTAATGTAGTGTTTATCAGTCTCATTATACTGTAATGTAGTGTTTATCAGTCTCATTATACTGTAATGTAATGTAGTGTTTATCAGTCTCATTATACTGTAATGTAATGTAGTGTTTATCAGTTTCATTATACTGTAATGTAATGTAGTGTTTATCAGTCCCATTATACTGTAATGTAGTGTTTATCAGTCTCATTATACTGTAATGTAATGTAGTGTTTATCAGTCTCATTATACTGTAATGTAGTGTTTATCAGTCCCATTATACTGTAATGTAGTGTTTATCAGTCCCATTATACTGTAATGTAGTGTTTATCAGTCTCATTATACTGTAATGTAATGTGGTGTTTATCAGTCTCATTATACTGTAATGTAATGTAGTGTTTATCAGTCTCATTATACTGTAATGTAGTGTTTATCAGTCTCATTATAATGTAATGTAATGTAGTGTTTATCAGTCTCATTATACTGTAATGTAGTGTAGTGTTTATCAGTCTCATTATACTGTAATGTAGTGTTTATCAGTCTCATTATAATGTAATGTAATGTAGTGTTTATCAGTCTCATTATACTGTAATGTAGTGTTTATCAGTCCCATTATACTGTAATGTAGTGTTTATCATTCCCATTATACTGTAATGTAATGTAGTGTTTATCAGTCCCATTATACTGTAATGTAATGTAGTGTTTATCAGTCCCATTATACTGTAATGTAGTGTAGTGTTTATCAGTCCCATTATACTGTAATGTAGTGTTAATCAGTCCCATTATACTGTAATGTAATGTAGTGTTTATCAGTCTCATTATACTGTAATGTAATGTAGTGTTTATCAGTCCCATTATACTGTAATGTAATGTAGTGTTTATCAGTCTCATTATACTGTAATGTAGTGTAGTGTTTATCAGTCTCATTATACTGTAATGTAATGTAGTGTTTATCAGTCCCATTATACTGTAATGTAATGTAGTGTTTATCAGTCTCATTATACTGTAATGTAGTGTTTATCAGTCTCATTATACTGTAATGTAGTGCTTATCAGTCTCATTATACTGTAATGTAGTGTTTATCAGTCTCATTATACTGTAATGTAATGTAGTGTTTATCAGTCCCATTATACTGTAATGTAATGTAGTGTTTATCAGTCCCATTATACTGTAATGTAATGTAGTGTTTATCAGTCTCATTATACTGTAATGTAATGTAGTGTTTATCAGTCTCATTATACTGTAATGTAGTGTTTATCAGTCCCATTATACTGTAATGTAGTGTTTATCAGTCCCATTATACTGTAATGTAATGTAGTGTTTATCAGTCTCATTATACTGTAATGTAATGTAGTGTTTATCAGTCCCATTATACTGTAATGTAGTGTTTATCAGTCCCATTATACTGTAATGTAGTGTTTATCGGTCTCATTATACTGTAATGTAATGTAGTGTTTATCAGTCCCAGTATACTGTAATGTAGTGTTTATCAGTCTCATTATACTGTAATGTAGTGTTTATCATTCTCATGATACTGTAATGTAATGTAGTGTTTATCAGTCCCAGTATACTGTAATGTAGTGTTTATCAGTCCCATTATACTGTAATGTAATGTAGTGTTTATCAGTCTCATTATACTGTAATGTAATGTAGTGTTTATCAGTCCCATTATACTGCAATGTAGTGTTTATCAGTCTCATTAAACTGTAATGTAGTGTAGTGTTTATCAGTCCCATTATACTGTAATGTAATGTAGTGTTTATCAGTCCCATTATACTGTAATGTAGTGTAGTGTTTACCAGTCCCATTATACTGTAATGTAATGTAGTGTTTATCAGTCTCATTATACTGTAATGTAATGTAGTGTTTATCAGTCCCATTATACTGTAATGTAGTGTTTATCAGTCTCATTATACTGTAATGTAATGTAGTGTTTATCAGTCTCATTATACTGTAATGTAGTGTTTATCAGTCCCATTATACTGTAATGTAATGTAGTGTTTATCAGTCTCATTATACTGTAATGTAATGTAGTGTTTATCAGTCCCATTATACTGTAATGAAATGTAGTGTTTATCAGTCTCATTATACTGTAATGTAGTGTAGTGTTTATCAGTCCCATTATACTGTAATGTAGTGTTTATCAGTCCCATTATACTGTAATGTAATGTAGTGTTTATCAGTCTCATTATACTGTAATGTAGTGTTTATCAGTCTCATTATACTGTAATGTAGTGTTTATCAGTCCCATTATACTGTAATGTAATGTAGTGTTTATCAGTCTCATTATACTGTAATGTAGTGTTTATCAGTCCCATTATACTGTAATGTAATGTAGTGTTTATCAGTCCCATTATACTGTAATGTAGTGTTTATCAGTCTCATTATACTGTAATGTAATGTAGTGTTTATCAGTCTCATTATACTGTAATGTAGTGTTTATCAGTCTCATTATACTGTAATGTAGTGTAGTGTTTATCAGTCCCATTATACTGTAATGTAGTGTTTATCAGTGTCATTATACTGTAATGTAATGTAGTGTTTATCAGTCCCAGTATACTGTAATGTAGTGTTTATCAGTCTCATTATACTGTAATGTAGTGTTTATCAGTCTCATTATACTGTAATGTAATGTAGTGTTTATCAGTCCCATTATACTGTAATGTAGTGTTTATCAGTCTCATTAAACTGTAATGTAGTGTTTATCAGTCTCATTATACTGTAATGTAGTGTTTATCAGTCTCATTAAACTGTAATGTAGTGTTTATCAGTCTCATTATACTGTAATGTAGTGTTTATCAGTCTCATTAAACTGTAATGTAGTGTTTATCAGTCTCATTATACTGTAATGTAGTGTTTATCAGTCTCATTATACTGTAATGTAATGTTTATCAGTCTCATTATACTGTAATGTAATGTAGTGTTTATCAGTTTCATTATACTGTAATGTAATGTAGTGTTTATCAGTCCCATTATAATGTAATGTAATGTAGTGTTTATCAGTCTCATTATACTGTAATGTAATGTAGTGTTTATCAGTCTCATTATACTGTAATGTAGTGTTTTTCAGTCCCGTTATACTGTAATGTAGTGTTTATCAGTCCCATTATACTGTAATGTAGTGTTTATCAGTCTCATTATACTGTAATGTAATGTGGTGTTTATCAGTCTCATTATACTGTAATGTAATGTAGTGTTTATCAGTCTCATTATACTGTAATGTAGTGTAGTGTTTATCAGTCTCATTATACTGTTATGTAATGTAGTGTTTATCAGTCTCATTATACTGTTATGTAATGTAGTGTTTATCAGTCTCATTATACTGTAATGTAGTATTTATCAGTATCATTATACTGTAATGTAATGTAGTGTTTATCAGTCCCATTATACTGTAATGTAATGTAGTGTTTATCAGTCTCATTATACTGTAATGTAATGTAGTGTTTATCAGTCTCATTATACTGTAATGTAGTGTAGTGTTTATCAGTCTCATTATACTGTTATGTAATGTAGTGTTTATCAGTCTCATTATACTGTAATGTAGTGTTTATCAGTCTCATTATAATGTAATGTAATGTAGTGTTTATCAGTCTCATTATACTGTAATGTAGTGTTTATCAGTCCCATTATACTGTAATGTAGTGTTTATCATTCCCATTATACTGTAATGTAATGTAGTGTTTATCAGTCCCATTATACTGTAATGTAATGTAGTGTTTATCAGTCCCATTATACTGTAATGTAGTGTAGTGTTTATCAGTCCCATTATACTGTAATGTAGTGTTAATCAGTCCCATTATACTGTAATGTAATGTAGTGTTTATCAGTCTCATTATACTGTAATGTAATGTAGTGTTTATCAGTCCCATTATACTGTAATGTAATGTAGTGTTTATCAGTCTCATTATACTGTAATGTAGTGTAGTGTTTATCAGTCTCATTATACTGTAATGTAATGTAGTGTTTATCAGTCCCATTATACTGTAATGTAATGTAGTGTTTATCAGTCTCATTATACTGTAATGTAGTGTTTATCAGTCTCATTATACTGTAATGTAGTGCATATCAGTCTCATTATACTGTAATGTAGTGTTTATCAGTCTCATTATACTGTAATGTAATGTAGTGTTTATCAGTCCCATTATACTGTAATGTAATGTAGTGTTTATCAGTCCCATTATACTGTAATGTAATGTAGTGTTTATCAGTCTCATTATACTGTAATGTAATGTAGTGTTTATCAGTCTCATTATACTGTAATGTAGTGTTTATCAGTCCCATTATACTGTAATGTAGTGTTTATCAGTCCCATTATACTGTAATGTAATGTAGTGTTTATCAGTCTCATTATACTGTAATGTAATGTAGTGTTTATCAGTCCCATTATACTGTAATGTAGTGTTTATCAGTCCCATTATACTGTAATGTAGTGTTTATCGGTCTCATTATACTGTAATGTAATGTAGTGTTTATCAGTCCCAGTATACTGTAATGTAGTGTTTATCAGTCTCATTATACTGTAATGTAGTGTTTATCAGTCTCATGATACTGTAATGTAATGTAGTGTTTATCAGTCCCAGTATACTGTAATGTAGTGTTTATCAGTCCCATTATACTGTAATGTAATGTAGTGTTTATCAGTCTCATTATACTGTAATGTAATGTAGTGTTTATCAGTCCCATTATACTGCAATGTAGTGTTTATCAGTCTCATTAAACTGTAATGTAGTGTAGTGTTTATCAGTCCCATTATACTGTAATGTAGTGTAGTGTTTATCAGTCCCATTATACTGTAATGTAGTGTTTATCAGTCCCATTATACTGTAATGTAATGTAGTGTTTATCAGTCTCATTATACTGTAGTGTAGTGTTTATCAGTCCCATTATACTGTAATGTAGTGTAGTGTTTATCAGTCCCATTATACTGTAATGTAATGTAGTGTTTATCAGTCTCATTATACTGTAATGTAATGTAGTGTTTATCAGTCCCATTATACTGTAATGTAGTGTTTATCAGTCTCATTATACTGTAATGTAATGTAGTGTTTATCAGTCTCATTATACTGTAATGTAGTGTTTATCAGTCCCATTATACTGTAATGTAATGTAGTGTTTATCAGTCTCATTATACTGTAATGTAATGTAGTGTTTATCAGTCCCATTATACTGTAATGAAATGTAGTGTTTATCAGTCTCATTATACTGTAATGTAGTGTAGTGTTTATCAGTCCCATTATACTGTAATGTAGTGTTTATCAGTCCCATTATACTGTAATGTAATGTAGTGTTTATCAGTCTCATTATACTGTAATGTAGTGTTTATCAGTCTCATTATACTGTAATGTAGTGTTTATCAGTCCCATTATACTGTAATGTAATGTAGTGTTTATCAGTCCCATTATACTGTAATGTAGTGTTTATCAGTCCCATTATACTGTAATGTAGTGTTTATCAGTCTCATTATACTGTAATGTAATGTGGTGTTTATCAGTCTCATTATACTGTAATGTAATGTAGTGTTTATCAGTCTCATTATACTGTAATGTAGTGTAGTGTTTATCAGTCTCATTATACTGTTATGTAATGTAGTGTTTATCAGTCTCATTATACTGTTATGTAATGTAGTGTTTATCAGTCTCATTATACTGTAATGTAGTATTTATCAGTCTCATTATACTGTAATGTAATGTAGTGTTTATCAGTCCCATTATACTGTAATGTAATGTAGTGTTTATCAGTCTCATTATACTGTAATGTAATGTAGTGTTTATCAGTCTCATTATACTGTAATGTAATGTAGTGTTTATCAGTCCCATTATACTGTAATGTAGTGTTTATCAGTCTCATTAAACTGTAATGTAGTGTAGTGTTTATCAGTCCCATTATACTGTAATGTAATGTAGTGTTTATCAGTCCCATTATACTGTAATGTAGTGTAGTGTTTATCAGTCCCATTATACTGTAATGTAATGTAGTGTTTATCAGTCTCATTATACTGTAATGTAATGTAGTGTTTATCAGTCTCATTATACTGTAATGTAGTGTTTATCAGTCCCATTATACTGTAATGTAGTGTAGTGTTTATCAGTCCCATTATACTGTAATGTAATGTAGTGTTTATCAGTCCCATTATACTGTAATGTAGTGTTTATCAGTCTCATTATACTGTAATGTAATGTAGTGTTTATCAGTCTCATTATACTGTAATGTAGTGTTTATCAGTCCCATTATACTGTAATGTAATGTAGTGTTTATCAGTCTCATTATACTGTAATGTAATGTAGTGTTTATCAGTCCCATTATACTGTAATGTAATGTAGTGTTTATCAGTCTCATTATACTGTAATGTAGTGTAGTGTTTATCAGTCCCATTATACTGTAATGTAGTGTTTATCAGTCCCATTATACTGTAATGTAATGTAGTGTTTATCAGTCTCATTATACTGTAATGTAGTGTTTATCAGTCTCATTATACTGTAATGTAGTGTTTATCAGTCCCATTATACTGTAATGTAATGTAGTGTTTATCAGTCTCATTATACTGTAATGTAGTGTAGTGTTTATCAGTCCCATTATACTGTAATGTAGTGTTTATCAGTCTCATTATACTGTAATGTAATGTAGTGTTTATCAGTCCCAGTATACTGTAATGTAGTGTTTATCAGTCTCATTATACTGTAATGTAGTGTTTATCAGTCTCATTATACTGTAATGTCGTGTTTATCAGTCTCATTATACTGTAATGTAGTGTAGTGTTTATCAGTCCCATTATACTGTAATGTAATGTAGTGTTTATCAGTCTCATTATACTGTAATGTAGTGTTTATCAGTCTCATTATACTGTAATGTAGTGTAGTGTTTATCAGTCCCATTATACTGTAATGTAGTGTTTATCAGTCCCATTATACTGTAATGTAGTGTTTATCAGTCTCATTATACTGTAATGTAATGTAGTGTTTATCAGTCCCAGTATACTGTAATGTAGTGTTTATCAGTCTCATTATACTGTAATGTAGTGTTTATCAGTCTCATTATACTGTAATGTAATGTAGTGTTTATCAGTCCCATTATACTGTAATGTAGTGTTTATCAGTCTCATTAAACTGTAATGTAGTGTTTATCAGTCTCATTATACTGTAATGTAGTGTTTATCAGTCTCATTAAACTGTAATGTAGTGTTTATCAGTCTCATTATACTGTAATGTAGTGTTTATCAGTCTCATTAAACTGTAATGTAGTGTTTATCAGTCTCATTATACTGTAATGTAGTGTTTATCAGTCTCATTATACTGTAATGTAATGTTTATCAGTCTCATTATACTGTAATGTAATGTAGTGTTTATCAGTCTCATTATACTGTAATGTAATGTAGTGTTTATCAGTCCCATTATAATGTAATGTAATGTAGTGTTTATCAGTCTCATTATACTGTAATGTAATGTAGTGTTTATCAGTCTCATTATACTGTAATGTAGTGTTTATCAGTCCCATTATACTGTAATGTAGTGTTTATCAGTCCCATTATACTGTAATGTAGTGTTTATCAGTCCCATTATACTGTAATGTAATGTAGTGTTTATCAGTCTCATTATACTGTAATGTAATGTAGTGTTTATCAGTCTCATTATACTGTAATGTAATGTAGTGTTTATCAGTCTCATTATACTGTAATGTAATGTAGTGTTTATCAGTTTCATTATACTGTAATGTAATGTAGTGTTTATCAGTCCCATTATACTGTAATGTAGTGTTTATCAGTCTCATTATACTGTAATGTAATGTAGTGTTTATCAGTCTCATTATACTGTAATGTAATGTAGTGTTTATCAGTCCCATTATACTGTAATGTAATGTAGTGTTTATCAGTCTCATTATACTGTAATGTAATGTAGTGTTTATCAGTCTCATTATACTGTAATGTAATGTAGTGTTTATCAGTCTCATTATACTGTAATGTAGTGTAGTGTTTATCAGTCTCATTATACTGTTATGTAATGTAGTGTTTATCAGTCTCATTATACTGTAATGTAATGTAGTGTTTATCAGTCTCATTATAATGTAATGCAGTGTTTATCAGTCTCATTATACTGTTATGTAATGTAGTGTTTATCAGTCTCATTATAATGTAATGTAGTGTTTATCAGTCCCATTATACTGTAATGTAATGTAGTGTTTATCAGTCTCATTATACTGTAATGTAGTGTTTATCAGTCCCATTATACTGTAATGTAGTGTTTATCAGTCTCATTATACTGTAATGTAGTGTTTATCAGTCTCATTATACTGTAATGTAATGTAGTGTTTATCAGTCCCATTATACTGTAATGTAGTGTTTATCAGTCTCATTAAACTGTAATGTAGTGTTTATCAGTCTCATTATACTGTAATGTAGTGTTTATCAGTCTCATTAAACTGTAATGTAGTGTTTATCAGTCTCATTATACTGTAATGTAATGTAGTGTTTATCAGTCTCATTATACTGTAATGTAATGTAGTGTTTATCAGTCTCATTATACTGTAATGTAGTGTTTATCAGTCCCATTATACTGTAATGTAATGTAGTGTTTATCAGTCTCATTATACTGTAATGTAGTGTTTATCAGTCTCATTATACTGTAATGTAATGTAGTGTTTATCAGTCTCATTATACTGTAATGTAGTGTTTATCAGTCTCATTATACTGTAATGTAATGTAGTGTTTATCAGTCTCATTATACTGTAATGTAGTGTTTATCAGTCCCATTATACTGTAATGTAGTGTTTATCAGTCTCATTATACTGTAATGTAGTGTAGTGTTTATCAGTCCCATTATACTGTAATGTAGTGTTTATCAGTCCCATTATACTGTAATGTAGTGTTTATCAGTCTCATTATACTGTAATGTAATGTAGTGTTTATCAGTCCCAGTATACTGTAATGTAGTGTTTATCAGTCTCATTATACTGTAATGTAGTGTTTATCAGTCTCATTATACTGTAATGTAATGTAGTGTTTATCAGTCCCATTATACTGTAATGTAGTGTTTATCAGTCTCATTAAACTGTAATGTAGTGTTTATCAGTCTCATTATACTGTAATGTAGTGTTTATCAGTCTCATTAAACTGTAATGTAGTGTTTATCAGTCTCATTATACTGTAATGTAGTGTTTATCAGTCTCATTAAACTGTAATGTAGTGTTTATCAGTCTCATTATACTGTAATGTAGTGTTTATCAGTCTCATTATACTGTAATGTAATGTTTATCAGTCTCATTATACTGTAATGTAATGTAGTGTTTATCAGTTTCATTATACTGTAATGTAATGTAGTGTTTATCAGTCCCATTATAATGTAATGTAATGTAGTGTTTATCAGTCTCATTATACTGTAATGTAATGTAGTGTTTATCAGTCTCATTATACTGTAATGTAGTGTTTATCAGTCCCATTATACTGTAATGTAGTGTTTATCAGTCCCATTATACTGTAATGTAGTGTTTATCAGTCCCATTATACTGTAATGTAATGTAGTGTTTATCAGTCTCATTATACTGTAATGTAATGTAGTGTTTATCAGTCTCATTATACTGTAATGTAATGTAGTGTTTATCAGTCTCATTATACTGTAATGTAATGTAGTGTTTATCAGTTTCATTATACTGTAATGTAATGTAGTGTTTATCAGTCCCATTATACTGTAATGTAGTGTTTATCAGTCTCATTATACTGTAATGTAATGTAGTGTTTATCAGTCTCATCATACTGTAATGTAATGTAGTGTTTATCAGTCCCATTATACTGTAATGTAATGTAGTGTTTATCAGTCTCATTATACTGTAATGTAATGTAGTGTTTATCAGTCTCATTATACTGTAATGTAATGTAGTGTTTATCAGTCTCATTATACTGTAATGTAGTGTAGTGTTTATCAGTCTCATTATACTGTTATGTAATGTAGTGTTTATCAGTCTCATTATACTGTAATGTAATGTAGTGTTTATCAGTCTCATTATAATGTAATGCAGTGTTTATCAGTCTCATTATACTGTTATGTAATGTAGTGTTTATCAGTCTCATTATAATGTAATGTAGTGTTTATCAGTCCCATTATACTGTAATGTAATGTAGTGTTTATCAGTCTCATTATACTGTAATGTAGTGTTTATCAGTCCCATTATACTGTAATGTAGTGTTTATCAGTCTCATTATACTGTAATGTAGTGTTTATCAGTCTCATTATACTGTAATGTAATGTAGTGTTTATCAGTCCCATTATACTGTAATGTAGTGTTTATCAGTCTCATTAAACTGTAATGTAGTGTTTATCAGTCTCATTATACTGTAATGTAGTGTTTATCAGTCTCATTAAACTGTAATGTAGTGTTTATCAGTCTCATTATACTGTAATGTAATGTAGTGTTTATCAGTCTCATTATACTGTAATGTAATGTAGTGTTTATCAGTCTCATTATACTGTAATGTAGTGTTTATCAGTCCCATTATACTGTAATGTAATGTAGTGTTTATCAGTCTCATTATACTGTAATGTAGTGTTTATCAGTCTCATTATACTGTAATGTAATGTAGTGTTTATCAGTCTCATTATACTGTAATGTAGTGTTTATCAGTCCCATTATACTGTAATGTAGTGTTTATCAGTCCCATTATACTGTAATGTAGTGTAGTGTTTATCAGTCTCATTATACTGTTATGTAATGTAGTGTTTATCAGTCCCATTATACTGTAATGTAGTGTTTATCAGTCTCATTATACTGTTATGTAATGTAGTGTTTATCAGTCTCATTTTAATGTAATGCAGTGTTTATCAGTCTCATTATACTGTTATGTAATGTAGTGTTTATCAGTCTCATTATAATGTAATGTAGTGTTTATCAGTCCCATTATACTGTAATGTAATGTAGTGTTTATCAGTCTCATTATACTGTAATGTAGTGTTTATCAGTCCCATTATACTGTAATGTAGTGTTTATCAGTCTCATTATACTGTAATGTAGTGTTTATCAGTCTCATTATACTGTAATGTAATGTAGTGTTTATCAGTCCCATTATACTGTAATGTAGTGTTTATCAGTCTCATTAAACTGTAATGTAGTGTTTATCAGTCTCATTATACTGTAATGTAGTGTTTATCAGTCTCATTAAACTGTAATGTAGTGTTTATCAGTCTCATTATACTGTAATGTAATGTAGTGTTTATCAGTCTCATTATACTGTAATGTAATGTAGTGTTTATCAGTCTCATTATACTGTAATGTAGTGTTTATCAGTCCCATTATACTGTAATGTAATGTAGTGTTTATCAGTCTCATTATACTGTAATGTAGTGTTTATCAGTCTCATTATACTGTAATGTAATGTAGTGTTTATCAGTCTCATTATACTGTAATGTAGTGTTTATCAGTCTCATTATACTGTAATGTAATGTAGTGTTTATCAGTCTCATTATACTGTAATGTAGTGTTTATCAGTCCCATTATACTGTAATGTAGTGTTTATCAGTCTCATTATACTGTAATGTAGTGTAGTGTTTATCAGTCCCATTATACTGTAATGTAGTGTTTATCAGTCCCATTATACTGTAATGTAGTGTTTATCAGTCTCATTATACTGTAATGTAATGTAGTGTTTATCAGTCCCAGTATACTGTAATGTAGTGTTTATCAGTCTCATTATACTGTAATGTAGTGTTTATCAGTCTCATTATACTGTAATGTAATGTAGTGTTTATCAGTCCCATTATACTGTAATGTAGTGTTTATCAGTCTCATTAAACTGTAATGTAGTGTTTATCAGTCTCATTATACTGTAATGTAGTGTTTATCAGTCTCATTAAACTGTAATGTAGTGTTTATCAGTCTCATTATACTGTAATGTAGTGTTTATCAGTCTCATTAAACTGTAATGTAGTGTTTATCAGTCTCATTATACTGTAATGTAGTGTTTATCAGTCTCATTATACTGTAATGTAATGTTTATCAGTTTCATTATACTGTAATGTAATGTAGTGTTTATCAGTCCCATTATAATGTAATGTAATGTAGTGTTTATCAGTCTCATTATACTGTAATGTAATGTAGTGTTTATCAGTCTCATTATACTGTAATGTAGTGTTTATCAGTCCCATTATACTGTAATGTAGTGTTTATCAGTCCCATTATACTGTAATGTAGTGTTTATCAGTCCCATTATACTGTAATGTAATGTAGTGTTTATCAGTCTCATTATACTGTAATGTAATGTAGTGTTTATCAGTCTCATTATACTGTAATGTAATGTAGTGTTTATCAGTTTCATTATACTGTAATGTAATGTAGTGTTTATCAGTTTCATTATACTGTAATGTAATGTAGTGTTTATCAGTCCCATTATACTGTAATGTAGTGTTTATCAGTCTCATTATACTGTAATGTAATGTAGTGTTTATCAGTCTCATTATACTGTAATGTAATGTAGTGTTTATCAGTCCCATTATACTGTAATGTAATGTAGTGTTTATCAGTCTCATTATACTGTAATGTAATGTAGTGTTTATCAGTCTCATTATACTGTAATGTAATGTAGTGTTTATCAGTCTCATTATACTGTAATGTAGTGTAGTGTTTATCAGTCTCATTATACTGTTATGTAATGTAGTGTTTATCAGTCTCATTATACTGTAATGTAATGTAGTGTTTATCAGTCTCATTATAATGTAATGCAGTGTTTATCAGTCTCATTATACTGTTATGTAATGTAGTGTTTATCAGTCTCATTATAATGTAATGTAGTGTTTATCAGTCCCATTATACTGTAATGTAATGTAGTGTTTATCAGTCTCATTATACTGTAATGTAGTGTTTATCAGTCCCATTATACTGTAATGTAGTGTTTATCAGTCTCATTATACTGTAATGTAGTGTTTATCAGTCTCATTATACTGTAATGTAATGTAGTGTTTATCAGTCCCATTATACTGTAATGTAGTGTTTATCAGTCTCATTAAACTGTAATGTAGTGTTTATCAGTCTCATTATACTGTAATGTAGTGTTTATCAGTCTCATTAAACTGTAATGTAGTGTTTATCAGTCTCATTATACTGTAATGTAATGTAGTGTTTATCAGTCTCATTATACTGTAATGTAATGTAGTGTTTATCAGTCTCATTATACTGTAATGTAGTGTTTATCAGTCCCATTATACTGTAATGTAATGTAGTGTTTATCAGTCTCATTATACTGTAATGTAGTGTTTATCAGTCTCATTATACTGTAATGTAATGTAGTGTTTATCAGTCTCATTATACTGTAATGTAGTGTTTATCAGTCCCATTATACTGTAATGTAGTGTTTATCAGTCCCATTATACTGTAATGTAGTGTAGTGTTTATCAGTCTCATTATACTGTTATGTAATGTAGTGTTTATCAGTCTCATTATACTGAAATGTAGTGTTTATCAGTCTCATTATAATGTAATGTAGTGTTTATCAGTCTCATTATACTGTTATGTAATGTAGTGTTTATCAGTCTCATTATACTGTAATGTAGTGTTTATCAGTCTCATTATACTGTAATGTAATGTAGTGTTTATCAGTCCCATTATACTGTAATGTAGTGTTTATCAGTCTCATTATACTGTAATGTAATGTAGTGTTTATCAGTCTCATTATACTGTAATGTAGTGTTTATCAGTCTCATTATACTGTAATGTAATGTAGTGTTTATCAGTCTCATTATACTGTTATGTAATGTAGTGTTTATCAGTCCCATTATACTGTAATGTAATGTAGTGTTTATCAGTCTCATTATACTGTAATGTAATGTAGTGTTTATCAGTCTCATTATACTGTAATGTAGTGTTTATCAGTCCCATTATACTGTAATGTAATGTAGTGTTTATCAGTCCCATTATACTGTAATGTAGTGTTTATCAGTCTCATTATACTGTTATGTAATGTAGTGTTTATCAGTCCCATTATACTGTAATGTAGTGTTTATCAGTCTCATTATACTGTAATGTAATGTAGTGTTTATCAGTCTCATTATACTGTAATGTAGTGTTTATCAGTCTCATTATACTGTAATGTAGTGTTTATCAGTCTCATTATACTGTAATGTAGTGTTTATCAGTCTCATTATACTGTAATGTAATGTAGTGTTTATCAGTCTGATTATACTGTAATGTAGTGTTTATCAGTCCCATTATACTGTAATGTAATGTAGTGTTTATCAGTCCCATTATACTGTAATGTAATGTAGTGTTTATCAGTCTCATTATACTGTAATGTAGTGTAGTCCAGATCTTCTCAGGACTGCAGTGGTGGAGACTGAAGCTCTAACCATCTGTTTCTGTTAGTAGATTTCATTAGCTTTGTTACATAGAGTTAATTTATCCAATGCAGTGTTTATCAGTCTCATTATACTGTTATGTAATGTAGTGTTTATCAGTCTCATTATAATGTAATGTAGTGTTTATCAGTCCCATTATACTGTAATGTAATGTAGTGTTTATCAGTCTCATTATACTGTAATGTAGTGTTTATCAGTCCCATTATACTGTAATGTAGTGTTTATCAGTCTCATTATACTGTAATGTAGTGTTTATCAGTCTCATTATACTGTAATGTAATGTAGTGTTTATCAGTCCCATTATACTGTAATGTAGTGTTTATCAGTCTCATTAAACTGTAATGTAGTGTTTATCAGTCTCATTATACTGTAATGTAGTGTTTATCAGTCTCATTAAACTGTAATGTAGTGTTTATCAGTCTCATTATACTGTAATGTAATGTAGTGTTTATCAGTCTCATTATACTGTAATGTAATGTAGTGTTTATCAGTCTCATTATACTGTAATGTAGTGTTTATCAGTCCCATTATACTGTAATGTAATGTAGTGTTTATCAGTCTCATTATAATGTAATGTAGTGTTTATCAGTCTCATTATACTGTAATGTAATGTAGTGTTTATCAGTCTCATTATACTGTAATGTAGTGTTTATCAGTCCCATTATACTGTAATGTAGTGTTTATCAGTCCCATTATACTGTAATGTAGTGTAGTGTTTATCAGTCTCATTATACTGTTATGTAATGTAGTGTTTATCAGTCTCATTATACTGTAATGTAGTGTTTATCAGTCTCATTATAATGTAATGTAGTGTTTATCAGTCTCATTATACTGTTATGTAATGTAGTGTTTATCAGTCTCATTATACTGTAATGTAGTGTTTATCAGTCTCATTATACTGTAATGTAATGTAGTGTTTATCAGTCCCATTATACTGTAATGTAATGTAGTGTTTATCAGTCCCATTATACTGTAATGTAGTGTTTATCAGTCTCATTATACTGTAATGTAATGTAGTGTTTATCAGTCTCATTATACTGTAATGTAATGTAGTGTTTATCAGTCCCATTATACTGTAATGTAATGTAGTGTTTATCAGTCTCATTATACTGTAATGTAATGTAGTGTTTATCAGTCTCATTATACTGTAATGTAATGTAGTGTTTATCAGTCTCATTATACTGTAATGTAGTGTAGTGTTTATCAGTCTCATTATACTGTTATGTAATGTAGTGTTTATCAGTCTCATTATACTGTAATGTAATGTAGTGTTTATCAGTCTCATTATAATGTAATGCAGTGTTTATCAGTCTCATTATACTGTTATGTAATGTAGTGTTTATCAGTCTCATTATAATGTAATGTAGTGTTTATCAGTCCCATTATACTGTAATGTAATGTAGTGTTTATCAGTCTCATTATACTGTAATGTAGTGTTTATCAGTCCCATTATACTGTAATGTAGTGTTTATCAGTCTCATTATACTGTAATGTAGTGTTTATCAGTCTCATTATACTGTAATGTAATGTAGTGTTTATCAGTCCCATTATACTGTAATGTAGTGTTTATCAGTCTCATTAAACTGTAATGTAGTGTTTATCAGTCTCATTATACTGTAATGTAGTGTTTATCAGTCTCATTAAACTGTAATGTAGTGTTTATCAGTCTCATTATACTGTAATGTAATGTAGTGTTTATCAGTCTCATTATACTGTAATGTAATGTAGTGTTTATCAGTCTCATTATACTGTAATGTAGTGTTTATCAGTCCCATTATACTGTAATGTAATGTAGTGTTTATCAGTCTCATTATACTGTAATGTAGTGTTTATCAGTCTCATTATACTGTAATGTAATGTAGTGTTTATCAGTCTCATTATACTGTAATGTAGTGTTTATCAGTCCCATTATACTGTAATGTAGTGTTTATCAGTCCCATTATACTGTAATGTAGTGTAGTGTTTATCAGTCTCATTATACTGTTATGTAATGTAGTGTTTATCAGTCCCATTATACTGTAATGTAGTGTTTATCAGTCTCATTATACTGTTATGTAATGTAGTGTTTATCAGTCTCATTATAATGTAATGCAGTGTTTATCAGTCTCATTATACTGTTATGTAATGTAGTGTTTATCAGTCTCATTATAATGTAATGTAGTGTTTATCAGTCCCATTATACTGTAATGTAATGTAGTGTTTATCAGTCTCATTATACTGTAATGTAGTGTTTATCAGTCCCATTATACTGTAATGTAGTGTTTATCAGTCTCATTATACTGTAATGTAGTGTTTATCAGTCTCATTATACTGTAATGTAATGTAGTGTTTATCAGTCCCATTATACTGTAATGTAGTGTTTATCAGTCTCATTAAACTGTAATGTAGTGTTTATCAGTCTCATTATACTGTAATGTAGTGTTTATCAGTCTCATTAAACTGTAATGTAGTGTTTATCAGTCTCATTATACTGTAATGTAATGTAGTGTTTATCAGTCTCATTATACTGTAATGTAATGTAGTGTTTATCAGTCTCATTATACTGTAATGTAGTGTTTATCAGTCCCATTATACTGTAATGTAATGTAGTGTTTATCAGTCTCATTATACTGTAATGTAGTGTTTATCAGTCTCATTATACTGTAATGTAATGTAGTGTTTATCAGTCTCATTATACTGTAATGTAGTGTTTATCAGTCTCATTATACTGTAATGTAATGTAGTGTTTATCAGTCTCATTATACTGTAATGTAGTGTTTATCAGTCCCATTATACTGTAATGTAGTGTTTATCAGTCTCATTATACTGTAATGTAGTGTAGTGTTTATCAGTCCCATTATACTGTAATGTAGTGTTTATCAGTCCCATTATACTGTAATGTAGTGTTTATCAGTCTCATTATACTGTAATGTAATGTAGTGTTTATCAGTCCCAGTATACTGTAATGTAGTGTTTATCAGTCTCATTATACTGTAATGTAGTGTTTATCAGTCTCATTATACTGTAATGTAATGTAGTGTTTATCAGTCCCATTATACTGTAATGTAGTGTTTATCAGTCTCATTAAACTGTAATGTAGTGTTTATCAGTCTCATTATACTGTAATGTAGTGTTTATCAGTCTCATTAAACTGTAATGTAGTGTTTATCAGTCTCATTATACTGTAATGTAGTGTTTATCAGTCTCATTAAACTGTAATGTAGTGTTTATCAGTCTCATTATACTGTAATGTAGTGTTTATCAGTCTCATTATACTGTAATGTAATGTTTATCAGTTTCATTATACTGTAATGTAATGTAGTGTTTATCAGTCCCATTATAATGTAATGTAATGTAGTGTTTATCAGTCTCATTATACTGTAATGTAATGTAGTGTTTATCAGTCTCATTATACTGTAATGTAGTGTTTATCAGTCCCATTATACTGTAATGTAGTGTTTATCAGTCCCATTATACTGTAATGTAGTGTTTATCAGTCCCATTATACTGTAATGTAATGTAGTGTTTATCAGTCTCATTATACTGTAATGTAATGTAGTGTTTATCAGTCTCATTATACTGTAATGTAATGTAGTGTTTATCAGTCTCATTATACTGTAATGTAATGTAGTGTTTATCAGTTTCATTATACTGTAATGTAATGTAGTGTTTATCAGTCCCATTATACTGTAATGTAGTGTTTATCAGTCTCATTATACTGTAATGTAATGTAGTGTTTATCAGTCTCATTATACTGTAATGTAATGTAGTGTTTATCAGTCCCATTATACTGTAATGTAATGTAGTGTTTATCAGTCTCATTATACTGTAATGTAATGTAGTGTTTATCAGTCTCATTATACTGTAATGTAATGTAGTGTTTATCAGTCTCATTATACTGTAATGTAGTGTTTATCAGTCCCATTATACTGTAATGTAATGTAGTGTTTATCAGTCTCATTATACTGTAATGTAGTGTTTATCAGTCCCATTATACTGTAATGTAGTGTTTATCAGTCTCATTATACTGTAATGTAGTGTTTATCAGTCTCATTATACTGTAATGTAATGTAGTGTTTATCAGTCCCATTATACTGTAATGTAGTGTTTATCAGTCTCATTAAACTGTAATGTAGTGTTTATCAGTCTCATTATACTGTAATGTAGTGTTTATCAGTCTCATTAAACTGTAATGTAGTGTTTATCAGTCTCATTATACTGTAATGTAATGTAGTGTTTATCAGTCTCATTATACTGTAATGTAATGTAGTGTTTATCAGTCTCATTATACTGTAATGTAGTGTTTATCAGTCCCATTATACTGTAATGTAATGTAGTGTTTATCAGTCTCATTATACTGTAATGTAGTGTTTATCAGTCTCATTATACTGTAATGTAATGTAGTGTTTATCAGTCTCATTATACTGTAATGTAGTGTTTATCAGTCCCATTATACTGTAATGTAGTGTTTATCAGTCCCATTATACTGTAATGTAGTGTAGTGTTTATCAGTCTCATTATACTGTTATGTAATGTAGTGTTTATCAGTCTCATTATACTGTAATGTAGTGTTTATCAGTCTCATTATAATGTAATGTAGTGTTTATCAGTCTCATTATACTGTTATGTAATGTAGTGTTTATCAGTCTCATTATACTGTAATGTAGTGTTTATCAGTCTCATTATACTGTAATGTAATGTAGTGTTTATCAGTCCCATTATACTGTAATGTAGTGTTTATCAGTCTCATTATACTGTAATGTAATGTAGTGTTTATCAGTCTCATTATACTGTAATGTAGTGTTTATCAGTCTCATTATACTGTAATGTAATGTAGTGTTTATCAGTCTCATTATACTGTTATGTAATGTAGTGTTTATCAGTCCCATTATACTGTAATGTAATGTAGTGTTTATCAGTCTCATTATACTGTAATGTAATGTAGTGTTTATCAGTCTCATTATACTGTAATGTAGTGTTTATCAGTCCCATTATACTGTAATGTAATGTAGTGTTTATCAGTCCCATTATACTGTAATGTAGTGTTTATCAGTCTCATTATACTGTTATGTAATGTAGTGTTTATCAGTCCCATTATACTGTAATGTAGTGTTTATCAGTCTCATTATACTGTAATGTAATGTAGTGTTTATCAGTCTCATTATACTGTAATGTAGTGTTTATCAGTCTCATTATACTGTAATGTAGTGTTTATCAGTCTCATTATACTGTAATGTAGTGTTTATCAGTCTCATTATACTGTAATGTAATGTAGTGTTTATCAGTCTGATTATACTGTAATGTAGTGTTTATCAGTCCCATTATACTGTAATGTAATGTAGTGTTTATCAGTCCCATTATACTGTAATGTAATGTAGTGTTTATCAGTCTCATTATACTGTAATGTAGTGTAGTCCAGATCTTCTCAGGACTGCAGTGGTGGAGACTGAAGCTCTAACCATCTGTTTCTGTTAGTAGATTTCATTAGCTTTGTTACATAGAGTTAATTTATCCAATGCAGTGTTTATCAGTCTCATTATACTGTTATGTAATGTAGTGTTTATCAGTCTCATTATAATGTAATGTAGTGTTTATCAGTCCCATTATACTGTAATGTAATGTAGTGTTTATCAGTCTCATTATACTGTAATGTAGTGTTTATCAGTCCCATTATACTGTAATGTAGTGTTTATCAGTCTCATTATACTGTAATGTAGTGTTTATCAGTCTCATTATACTGTAATGTAATGTAGTGTCTATCAGTCCCATTATACTGTAATGTAGTGTTTATCAGTCTCATTAAACTGTAATGTAGTGTTTATCAGTCTCATTATACTGTAATGTAGTGTTTATCAGTCTCATTAAACTGTAATGTAGTGTTTATCAGTCTCATTATACTGTAATGTAATGTAGTGTTTATCAGTCTCATTATACTGTAATGTAATGTAGTGTTTATCAGTCTCATTATACTGTAATGTAGTGTTTATCAGTCCCATTATACTGTAATGTAATGTAGTGTTTATCAGTCTCATTATACTGTAATGTAGTGTTTATCAGTCTCATTATACTGTAATGTAATGTAGTGTTTATCAGTCTCATTATACTGTAATGTAGTGTTTATCAGTCCCATTATACTGTAATGTAGTGTTTATCAGTCCCATTATACTGTAATGTAGTGTAGTGTTTATCAGTCTCATTATACTGTTATGTAATGTAGTGTTTATCAGTCTCATTATACTGTAATGTAGTGTTTATCAGTCTCATTATAATGTAATGTAGTGTTTATCAGTCTCATTATACTGTTATGTAATGTAGTGTTTATCAGTCTCATTATACTGTAATGTAGTGTTTATCAGTCTCATTATACTGTAATGTAATGTAGTGTTTATCAGTCTCATTATACTGTAATGTAGTGTTTATCAGTCTCATTATACTGTAATGTAATGTAGTGTTTATCAGTCTCATTATACTGTTATGTAATGTAGTGTTTATCAGTCCCATTATACTGTAATGTAATGTAGTGTTTATCAGTCTCATTATACTGTAATGTAATGTAGTGTTTATCAGTCTCATTATACTGTAATGTAGTGTTTATCAGTCCCATTACACTGTAATGTAATGTAGTGTTTATCAGTCCCATTATACTGTTATGTAGTGTTTATCAGTCTCATTATACTGTAATGTAATGTAGTGTTTATCAGTCTCATTATACTGTAATGTAGTGTTTATCAGTCCCATTATACTGTAATGTAGTGTTTATCAGTCCCATTATACTGTAATGTAGTGTTTATCAGTCTCATTATACTGTAATGTAATGTAGTGTTTATCAGTCCCATTATACTGTAATGTAATGTAGTGTTTATCAGTCTCATTATACTGTAATGTAATGTAGTGTTTATCAGTCCCATTATACTGTAATGTAATGTAGTGTTTATCAGTCTCATTACACTGTAATGTAATGTAGTGTTTATCAGTCTCATTATACTGTAATGTAATGTAGTGTTTATCAGTCTCATTATACTGTAATGTAATGTAGTGTTTATCAGTCCCAGTATACTGTAATGTAATGTTTATCAGTCTCATTATACTGTAATGTAATGTAGTGTTTATCAGTCCCAGTATACTGTAATGTAATGTTTATCAGTCCCATTATACTGTAATGTAGTGTTTATCAGTCCCATTATACTGTAATGTAGTGTTTATCAGTCTCATTATACTGTAATGTAATGTAGTGTTTATCAGTCCCATTATACTGTAATGTAGTGTTTATCAGTCTCATTATACTGTAATGTAGTGTTTATCAGTCTCATTATAATGTAATGTAGTGTTTATCAGTCCCATTATACTGTAATGTAATGTAGTGTTTATCATTCTCATTATACTGTTATGTAATGTAATGTTTATCAGTCCCATTATACTGTAATGTAATGTAGTGTTTATCAGTCCCATTATACTGTAATGTAGTGTTTATCAGTCTCATTATACTGTAATGTAATGTAGTGTTTATCAGTCTCATTATACTGTAATGTAGTGTAGTGTTTATCAGTCCCATTATACTGTAATGTAATGTAGTGTTTATCAGTCTCATTATACTGTAATGGAGTGTTTATCAGTCTCATTATACTGTAATGTAGTGTTTATCAGTCCCATTATACTGTAATGTAATATAGTGTTTATCAGTCTCATTATACTGTAATGTAGTGTTTATCAGTCTCATTATACTGTAATGTAGTGTTTATCAGTCCCATTATACTGTAATGTAGTGTTTATCAGTCTCATTATACTGTAATGTAGTGTTTATAAGTCTCATTATACTGTAATGTAATGTAGTGTTTATCAGTCCCATTATACTGTAATGTAGTGTTTATCAGTCCCATTATACTGTAATGTAATGTAGTGTTTATCAGTCCCATTATACTGTAATGTAATGTAGTGTTTATCAGTCCCATTATACTGTAATGTAATGTAGTGTTTATCAGTCTCATTATACTGTAATGTAGTGTTTATCAGTCTCATTATACTGTAATGTAATGTAATGTTTATCAGTCTCATTATACTGTAATGTAATGTAGTGTTTATCAGTCTCATTATACTGTAATGTAATGTAGTGTTTATCAGTCTCATTATACTGTAATGTAGTGTTTATCAGTCTCATTATACTGTAATGTAATGTAGTGTTTATCAGTCTCATTATACTGTAATGTAGTGTTTATCAGTCTCATTATACTGTAATGTAATGTAGTGTTTATCAGTCTCATTATACTGTAATGTAGTGTTTATCAGTCTCATTATACTGTAATGTAATGTAGTGTTTATCAGTCCCATTATACTGTAATGTAGTGTTTATCAGTCTCATTATACTGTAATGTAGTGTTTATCAGTCTCATTATACTGTAATGTAATGTAGTGTTTATCAGTCTCATTATACTGTAATGTAATGTAGTGTTTATCAGTCTCATTATACTGTAATGTAGTGTTTATCAGTCCCATTATACTGTAATGTAATGTAGTGTTTATCAGTCCCATTATACTGTAATGTAATGTAGTGTTTATCAGTCTTATTATACTGTAATGTAATGTAGTGTTTATCAGTCCCATTATACTGTAATGTAATGTAGTGTTTATCAGTCCCATTATACTGTAATGTAGTGTTTATCAGTCTCATTATACTGTAATGTAATGTAGTGTTTATCAGTCTCATTATACTGTAATGTAGTGTTTATCAGTCTCATTATACTGTAATGTAGTGTTTATCAGTCTCATTATACTGTAATGTAATGTTTATCAGTCCCATTATACTGTTATGTAATCTAGTGTTTATCAGTCCCATTATACTGTAATGTAATGTAGTGTTTATCAGTCCCATTATACTGTAATGTAATGTTTATCAGTCCCATTATACTGTTATGTAATCTAGTGTTTATCAGTCCCATTATACTGTAATGTAGTGTTTATCAGTCCCATTATACTGTAATGTAATGTAGTGTTTATCAGTCCCATTATACTGTAATGTAATGTAGTGTTTATCAGTCCCAGTATACTGTAATGTAATCTAGTGTTTATCAGTCCCATTATACTGTAATGTAATGTAGTGTTTATCAGTCTCATTACACTGTAATGTAATGTAGTGTTTATCAGTCCCATTATACTGTAATGTAGTGTAGTGTTTATCAGTCTCATTATACTGTAATGTAGTGTTTATCAGTCTCATTATACTGTAATGTAATGTAGTGTTTATCAGTCCCATTATACTGTAATGTAATGTAGTGTTTATCAGTCCCATTATACTGTAATGTAGTGTTTATCAGTCTCATTATACTGTAATGTAATGTAGTGTTTATCAGTCTCATTATACTGTAATGTAGTGTTTATCAGTCCCATTATACTGTAATGTAATGTAGTGTTTATCAGTCCCATTATACTGTAATGTAGTGTTTATCAGTCTCATTATACTGTAATGTAATGTAGTGTTTATCAGTCTCATTATACTGTAATGTAGTGTTTATCAGTCTCATTATACTGTAATGTAGTGTTTATCAGTCTCATTATACTGTAATGTAATGTTTATCAGTCCCATTATACTGTTATGTAATCTAGTGTTTATCAGTCCCATTATACTGTAATGTAATGTAGTGTTTATCAGTCCCATTATACTGTAATGTAATGTTTATCAGTCCCATTATACTGTTATGTAATCTAGTGTTTATCAGTCCCATTATACTGTAATGTAGTGTTTATCAGTCCCATTATACTGTAATGTAATGTAGTGTTTATCAGTCCCATTATACTGTAATGTAATGTAGTGTTTATCAGTCCCAGTATACTTTAATGTAATCTAGTGTTTATCAGTCCCATTATACTGTAATGTAATGTAGTGTTTATCAGTCTCATTACACTGTAATGTAATGTAGTGTTTATCAGTCCCATTATACTGTAATGTAGTGTAGTGTTTATCAGTCTCATTATACTGTAATGTAGTGTTTATCAGTCTCATTATACTGTAATGTAATGTAGTGTTTATCAGTCCCAGTATACTGTAATGTAGTGTTTATCAGTCTCATTATACTGTAATGTAATGTTTATCAGTCCCATTATACTGTAATGTAGTGTTTATCAGTCCCATTATACTGTAATGTACTGTTTATCAGTCTCATTATACTGTAATGTAGTGTTTATCAGTCTCATTATAATGTAATGTAGTGTTTATCAGTCCCATTATACTGTAATGTAATGTAGTGTTTATCAGTCCCATTATACTGTAATGTAGTGTTTATCAGTCTCATTATACTGTAATGTAATGTAGTGTTTATCAGTCTCATTATACTGTAATGTAGTGTTTATCAGTCCCATTATACTGTAATGTAATGTAGTGTTTATCAGTCTCATTATACTGTAATGTAATGTAGTGTTTATCAGTCCCATTATACTGTAATGCAATGTAGTGTTTATCAGTGTCATTATACTGTAATGTAGTGTTTATCAGTCTCATTATACTGTAATGTAGTGTTTATCAGTCCCATTATACTGTAATGTAATATAGTGTTTATCAGTCTCATTATACTGTAATGTAGTGTTTATCAGTCCCATTATACTGTAATGTAGTGTTTATCAGTCTCATTATACTGTAATGTAATGTAGTGTTTATCAGTCTCATTATACTGTAATGTAGTGTTTATCAGTCCCATTATACTGTAATGTAATGTAGTGTTTATCAGTCTCATTATACTGTAATGTAGTGTTTATCAGTCCCATTATACTGTAATGTAATGTAGTGTTTATCAGTCCCATTATACTGTAATGTAGTGTTTATCAGTCTCATTATACTGTAATGTAATGTAGTGTTTATCAGTCTCATTATACTGTAATGTAGTGTAGTGTTTATCAGTCCCATTATACTGTAATGTAATGTAGTGTTTATCAGTCTCATTATACTGTAATGTAGTGTTTATCAGTCCCATTATACTGTAATGTAATATAGTGTTTATCAGTCTCATTATACTGTAATGTAGTGTTTATCAGTCTCATTATACTGTAATGTAGTGTTTATCAGTCCCATTATACTGTAATGTAGTGTTTATCAGTCTCATTATACTGTAATGTAGTGTTTATAAGTCTCATTATACTGTAATGTAATGTAGTGTTTATCAGTCCCATTATACTGTAATGTAGTGTTTATCAGTCCCATTATACTGTAATGTAATGTAGTGTTTATCAGTCCCATTATACTGTAATGTAATGTAGTGTTTATCAGTCCCATTATACTGTAATGTAATGTAGTGTTTATCAGTCTCATTATACTGTAATGTAATGTAGTGTTTATCAGTCTCATTATACTGTAATGTAGTGTTTATCAGTCTCATTATACTGTAATGTAATGTAGTGTTTATCAGTCTCATTATACTGTAATGTAGTGTTTATCAGTCTCATTATACTGTAATGTAATGTAGTGTTTATCAGTCTCATTATACTGTAATGTAGTGTTTATCAGTCTCATTATACTGTAATGTAATGTAGTGTTTATCAGTCCCATTATACTGTAATGTAGTGTTTATCAGTCTCATTATACTGTAATGTAGTGTTTATCAGTCTCATTATACTGTAATGTAATGTAGTGTTTATCAGTCTCATTATACTGTAATGTAATGTAGTGTTTATCAGTCTCATTATACTGTAATGTAGTGTTTATCAGTCCCATTATACTGTAATGTAATGTAGTGTTTATCAGTCCCATTATACTGTAATGTAATGTAGTGTTTATCAGTCTTATTATACTGTAATGTAATGTAGTGTTTATCAGTCCCATTATACTGTAATGTAATGTAGTGTTTATCAGTCCCATTATACTGTAATGTAGTGTTTATCAGTCTCATTATACTGTAATGTAATGTAGTGTTTATCAGTCTCATTATACTGTAATGTAGTGTTTATCAGTCCCATTATACTGTAATGTAATGTAGTGTTTATCAGTCCCATTATACTGTAATGTAGTGTTTATCAGTCTCATTATACTGTAATGTAATGTAGTGTTTATCAGTCTCATTATACTGTAATGTAGTGTTTATCAGTCTCATTATACTGTAATGTAGTGTTTATCAGTCTCATTATACTGTAATGTAATGTTTATCAGTCCCATTATACTGTTATGTAATCTAGTGTTTATCAGTCCCATTATACTGTAATGTAATGTAGTGTTTATCAGTCCCATTATACTGTAATGTAATGTTTATCAGTCCCATTATACTGTTATGTAATCTAGTGTTTATCAGTCCCATTATACTGTAATGTAGTGTTTATCAGTCCCATTATACTGTAATGTAATGTAGTGTTTATCAGTCCCATTATACTGTAATGTAATGTAGTGTTTATCAGTCCCAGTATACTGTAATGTAATCTAGTGTTTATCAGTCCCATTATACTGTAATGTAATGTAGTGTTTATCAGTCTCATTACACTGTAATGTAATGTAGTGTTTATCAGTCCCATTATACTGTAATGTAATGTAGTGTTTATCAGTCCCAGTATACTGTAATGTAATCTAGTGTTTATCAGTCAGTGTTTATCAGTCCCATTATACTGTAATGTAATGTAGTGTTTATCAGTCCTAGTATACTGTAATGTAATCTAGTGTTTATCAGTCCCATTATACTGTAATGTAATGTAGTGTTTATCAGTCTCATTACACTTTAATGTAATGTAGTGTTTATCAGTCCCATTATACTGTAATGTAGTGTAGTGTTTATCAGTCTCATTATACTATAATGTAGTGTTTATCAGTCTCATTATACTGTAATGTAATGTAGTGTTTATCAGTGTCATTATACTGTAATGTAGTGTGTATCAGTCTCATTATACTGTAATGTAGTGTTTATCAGTCTCATTATACTGTAATGTAGTGTTTATCAGTCCCATTATACTGTAATGTAATGTAGTGTTTATCAGTCTCATTATACTGTAATGTAATGTAGTGTTTATCAGTCCCATTATACTGTAATGCAATGTAGTGTTTATCAGTGTCATTATACTGTAATGTAGTGTTTATCAGTCTCATTATACTGTAATGTAGTGTTTATCAGTCCCATTATACTGTAATGTAATATAGTGTTTATCAGTCTCATTATACTGTAATGTAGTGTTTATCAGTCCCATTATACTGTAATGTAGTGTTTATCAGTCTCATTATACTGTAATGTAATGTAGTGTTTATCAGTCTCATTATACTGTAATGTAGTGTTTATCAGTCCCATTATACTGTAATGTAATGTAGTGTTTATCAGTCTCATTATACTGTAATGTAGTGTTTATCAGTCCCATTATACTGTAATGTAATGTAGTGTTTATCAGTCTCATTATACTGTAATGTAATGTTTATCAGTCTCATTATACTGTAATGTAGTGTTTATCAGTCCCATTATACTGTAATGTAGTGTTTATCAGTCTCATTATACTGTAATGTAATGTAGTGTTTATCAGTCCCATTATACTGTAATGTAGTGTTTATCAGTCCCATTATACTGTAATGTAATGTAGTGTTTATCAGTCCCATTATACTGTAATGTAATGTAGTGTTTATCAGTCTCATTATACTGTAATGTAATGTAGTGTTTATCAGTCCCATTATACTGTAATGTAATGTAGTGTTTATCAGTCTCATTATACTGTAATGTAGTGTTTATCAGTCCCATTATACTGTAATGTAGTGTTTATCAGTCCCATTATACTGTAATGTAATGTAGTGTTTATCAGTCTCATTATACTGTAATGTAGTGTTTATCAGTCTCATTATACTGTAATGTAGTGTTTATCAGTCTCATTATACTGTAATGTAATGTAGTGTTTATCAGTCCCATTATACTGTAATGTAGTGTTTATCAGTCTCATTATACTGTAATGTAGTGTTTATCAGTCCCATTATACTGTAATGTAGTGTTTATCAGTCCCATTATACTGTAATGTAATGTAGTGTGTATCAGTCTCATTATACTGTAATGTAATGTTTATCAGTCTCATTATACTGTAATGTAGTGTTTATCAGTCTCATTAAACTGTAATGTAATGTAGTGTTTATCAGTCCCATTATACTGTAATGTAGTGTTTATCAGTCCCATTATACTGTAATGTAATGTAGTGTTTATCAGTCTCATTATACTGTAATGTAGTGTTTATCAGTCCCATTATACTGTAATGTAATGTAGTGTTTATCAGTCTCATTATACTGTAATGTAGTGTTTATCAGTCCCATTATACTGTAATGTAATGTAGTGTTTATCAGTCTCATTATACTGTAATGTAGTGTTTATCAGTCCCATTATACTGTAATGTAATGTAGTGTTTATCAGTCTCATTATACTGTAATGTAATGTAGTGTTTATCAGTCCCATTATACTGTAATGTAGTGTTTATCAGTCCCATTATACTGTAATGTAATGTAGTGTTTATCAGTCTCATTATACTGTTATGTAATGTAGTGTTTATCAGTCTCATTATACTGTAATGTAGTGTTTATCAGTCTCATTATACTGTAATGTAATGTAGTGTTTATCAGTCCCATTATACTGTAATGTAGTGTTTATCAGTCTCATTATACTGTAATGTAATGTAGTGTTTATCAGTCTCATTATACTGTAATGTAGTGTTTATCAGTCTCATTATACTGTAATGTAATGTAGTGTTTATCAGTCTCATTATACTGTTATGTAATGTAGTGTTTATCAGTCCCATTATACTGTAATGTAATGTAGTGTTTATCAGTCTCATTATACTGTAATGTAATGTAGTGTTTATCAGTCTCATTATACTGTAATGTAGTGTTTATCAGTCCCATTATACTGTAATGTAATGTAGTGTTTATCAGTCCCATTATACTGTAATGTAGTGTTTATCAGTCTCATTATACTGTTATGTAATGTAGTGTTTATCAGTCCCATTATACTGTAATGTAGTGTTTATCAGTCTCATTATACTGTAATGTAATGTAGTGTTTATCAGTCTCATTATACTGTAATGTAGTGTTTATCAGTCTCATTATACTGTAATGTAGTGTTTATCAGTCTCATTATACTGTAATGTAGTGTTTATCAGTCTCATTATACTGTAATGTAATGTAGTGTTTATCAGTCTGATTATACTGTAATGTAGTGTTTATCAGTCCCATTATACTGTAATGTAATGTAGTGTTTATCAGTCCCATTATACTGTAATGTAATGTAGTGTTTATCAGTCTCATTATACTGTAATGTAGTGTAGTCCAGATCTTCTCAGGACTGCAGTGGTGGAGACTGAAGCTCTAACCATCTGTTTCTGTTAGTAGATTTCATTAGCTTTGTTACATAGAGTTAATTTATCCAATGCAGTGTTTATCAGTCTCATTATACTGTTATGTAATGTAGTGTTTATCAGTCTCATTATAATGTAATGTAGTGTTTATCAGTCCCATTATACTGTAATGTAATGTAGTGTTTATCAGTCTCATTATACTGTAATGTAGTGTTTATCAGTCCCATTATACTGTAATGTAGTGTTTATCAGTCTCATTATACTGTAATGTAGTGTTTATCAGTCTCATTATACTGTAATGTAATGTAGTGTTTATCAGTCCCATTATACTGTAATGTAGTGTTTATCAGTCTCATTAAACTGTAATGTAGTGTTTATCAGTCTCATTATACTGTAATGTAGTGTTTATCAGTCTCATTAAACTGTAATGTAGTGTTTATCAGTCTCATTATACTGTAATGTAATGTAGTGTTTATCAGTCTCATTATACTGTAATGTAATGTAGTGTTTATCAGTCTCATTATACTGTAATGTAGTGTTTATCAGTCCCATTATACTGTAATGTAATGTAGTGTTTATCAGTCTCATTATAATGTAATGTAGTGTTTATCAGTCTCATTATACTGTAATGTAATGTAGTGTTTATCAGTCTCATTATACTGTAATGTAGTGTTTATCAGTCCCATTATACTGTAATGTAGTGTTTATCAGTCCCATTATACTGTAATGTAGTGTAGTGTTTATCAGTCTCATTATACTGTTATGTAATGTAGTGTTTATCAGTCTCATTATACTGTAATGTAGTGTTTATCAGTCTCATTATAATGTAATGTAGTGTTTATCAGTCTCATTATACTGTTATGTAATGTAGTGTTTATCAGTCTCATTATACTGTAATGTAGTGTTTATCAGTCTCATTATACTGTAATGTAATGTAGTGTTTATC
Source organism: Oncorhynchus clarkii lewisi (assembly GCF_045791955.1). NCBI lineage: Eukaryota > Metazoa > Chordata > Actinopteri > Salmoniformes > Salmonidae > Oncorhynchus > Oncorhynchus clarkii. The sequence continues at coordinate 38,023,557 of NC_092170.1, forward strand.
AGTCCCATTATACTGTAATGTAATGTAGTGTTTATCAGTCCCATTATACTGTAATGTAGTGTTTATCAGTCTCATTATACTGTAATGTAATGTAGTGTTTATCAATCTCATTATACTGTAATGTAATGTAGTGTTTATCAGTCCCATTATACTGTAATGTAATGTAGTGTTTATCAGTCTCATTATACTGTAATGTAATGTAGTGTTTATCAGTCTCATTATACTGTAATGTAATGTAGTGTTTATCAGTCTCATTATACTGTAATGTAGTGTAGTGTTTATCAGTCTCATTATACTGTTATGTAATGTAGTGTTTATCAGTCTCATTATACTGTAATGTAATGTAGTGTTTATCAGTCTCATTATAATGTAATGCAGTGTTTATCAGTCTCATTATACTGTTATGTAATGTAGTGTTTATCAGTCTCATTATAATGTAATGTAGTGTTTATCAGTCCCATTATACTGTAATGTAATGTAGTGTTTATCAGTCTCATTATACTGTAATGTAGTGTTTATCAGTCCCATTATACTGTAATGTAGTGTTTATCAGTCTCATTATACTGTAATGTAGTGTTTATCAGTCTCATTATACTGTAATGTAATGTAGTGTTTATCAGTCCCATTATACTGTAATGTAGTGTTTATCAGTCTCATTAAACTGTAATGTAGTGTTTATCAGTCTCATTATACTGTAATGTAGTGTTTATCAGTCTCATTAAACTGTAATGTAGTGTTTATCAGTCTCATTATACTGTAATGTAATGTAGTGTTTATCAGTCTCATTATACTGTAATGTAATGTAGTGTTTATCAGTCTCATTATACTGTAATGTAGTGTTTATCAGTCCCATTATACTGTAATGTAATGTAGTGTTTATCAGTCTCATTATACTGTAATGTAGTGTTTATCAGTCTCATTATACTGTAATGTAATGTAGTGTTTATCAGTCTCATTATACTGTAATGTAGTGTTTATCAGTCCCATTATACTGTAATGTAGTGTTTATCAGTCCCATTATACTGTAATGTAGTGTAGTGTTTATCAGTCTCATTATACTGTTATGTAATGTAGTGTTTATCAGTCCCATTATACTGTAATGTAGTGTTTATCAGTCTCATTATACTGTTATGTAATGTAGTGTTTATCAGTCTCATTATAATGTAATGCAGTGTTTATCAGTCTCATTATACTGTTATGTAATGTAGTGTTTATCAGTCTCATTATAATGTAATGTAGTGTTTATCAGTCCCATTATACTGTAATGTAATGTAGTGTTTATCAGTCTCATTATACTGTAATGTAGTGTTTATCAGTCCCATTATACTGTAATGTAGTGTTTATCAGTCTCATTATACTGTAATGTAGTGTTTATCAGTCTCATTATACTGTAATGTAATGTAGTGTTTATCAGTCCCATTATACTGTAATGTAGTGTTTATCAGTCTCATTAAACTGTAATGTAGTGTTTATCAGTCTCATTATACTGTAATGTAGTGTTTATCAGTCTCATTAAACTGTAATGTAGTGTTTATCAGTCTCATTATACTGTAATGTAATGTAGTGTTTATCAGTCTCATTATACTGTAATGTAATGTAGTGTTTATCAGTCTCATTATACTGTAATGTAGTGTTTATCAGTCCCATTATACTGTAATGTAATGTAGTGTTTATCAGTCTCATTATACTGTAATGTAGTGTTTATCAGTCTCATTATACTGTAATGTAATGTAGTGTTTATCAGTCTCATTATACTGTAATGTAGTGTTTATCAGTCTCATTATACTGTAATGTAATGTAGTGTTTATCAGTCTCATTATACTGTAATGTAGTGTTTATCAGTCCCATTATACTGTAATGTAGTGTTTATCAGTCTCATTATACTGTAATGTAGTGTAGTGTTTATCAGTCCCATTATACTGTAATGTAGTGTTTATCAGTCCCATTATACTGTAATGTAGTGTTTATCAGTCTCATTATACTGTAATGTAATGTAGTGTTTATCAGTCCCATTATACTGTAATGTAGTGTTTATCAGTCTCATTATACTGTAATGTAGTGTTTATCAGTCTCATTAAACTGTAATGTAGTGTTTATCAGTCTCATTATACTGTAATGTAGTGTTTATCAGTCTCATTAAACTGTAATGTAGTGTTTATCAGTCTCATTATACTGTAATGTAGTGTTTATCAGTCTCATTATACTGTAATGTAATGTTTATCAGTTTCATTATACTGTAATGTAATGTAGTGTTTATCAGTCCCATTATAATGTAATGTAATGTAGTGTTTATCAGTCTCATTGTACTGTAATGTAATGTAGTGTTTATCAGTCTCATTATACTGTAATGTAGTGTTTATCAGTCCCATTATACTGTAATGTAGTGTTTATCAGTCCCATTATACTGTAATGTAGTGTTTATCAGTCCCATTATACTGTAATGTAATGTAGTGTTTATCAGTCTCATTATACTGTAATGTAATGTAGTGTTTATCAGTCTCATTATACTGTAATGTAATGTAGTGTTTATCAGTCTCATTATACTGTAATGTAATGTAGTGTTTATCAGTTTCATTATACTGTAATGTAATGTAGTGTTTATCAGTCCCATTATACTGTAATGTAGTGTTTATCAGTCTCATTATACTGTAATGTAATGTAGTGTTTATCAGTCTCATTATACTGTAATGTAATGTAGTGTTTATCAGTCCCATTATACTGTAATGTAATGTAGTGTTTATCAGTCTCATTATACTGTAATGTAATGTAGTGTTTATCAGTCTCATTATACTGTAATGTAATGTAGTGTTTATCAGTCTCATTATACTGTAATGTAGTGTAGTGTTTATCAGTCTCATTATACTGTTATGTAATGTAGTGTTTATCAGTCTCATTATACTGTAATGTAATGTAGTGTTTATCAGTCTCATTGTACTGTAATGTAATGTAGTGTTTATCAGTCTCATTATACTGTAATGTAGTGTTTATCAGTCCCATTATACTGTAATGTAGTGTTTATCAGTCCCATTATACTGTAATGTAGTGTTTATCAGTCCCATTATACTGTAATGTAATGTAGTGTTTATCAGTCTCATTATACTGTAATGTAATGTAGTGTTTATCAGTCTCATTATACTGTAATGTAATGTAGTGTTTATCAGTCTCATTATACTGTAATGTAATGTAGTGTTTATCAGTTTCATTATACTGTAATGTAATGTAGTGTTTATCAGTCCCATTATACTGTAATGTAGTGTTTATCAGTCTCATTATACTGTAATGTAATGTAGTGTTTATCAGTCTCATTATACTGTAATGTAATGTAGTGTTTATCAGTCCCATTATACTGTAATGTAATGTAGTGTTTATCAGTCTCATTATACTGTAATGTAATGTAGTGTTTATCAGTCTCATTATACTGTAATGTAATGTAGTGTTTATCAGTCTCATTATACTGTAATGTAGTGTAGTGTTTATCAGTCTCATTATACTGTTATGTAATGTAGTGTTTATCAGTCTCATTATACTGTAATGTAATGTAGTGTTTATCAGTCTCATTATAATGTAATGCAGTGTTTATCAGTCTCATTATACTGTTATGTAATGTAGTGTTTATCAGTCTCATTATAATGTAATGTAGTGTTTATCAGTCCCATTATACTGTAATGTAATGTAGTGTTTATCAGTCTCATTATACTGTAATGTAGTGTTTATCAGTCCCATTATACTGTAATGTAGTGTTTATCAGTCTCATTATACTGTAATGTAGTGTTTATCAGTCTCATTATACTGTAATGTAATGTAGTGTTTATCAGTCCCATTATACTGTAATGTAGTGTTTATCAGTCTCATTAAACTGTAATGTAGTGTTTATCAGTCTCATTATACTGTAATGTAGTGTTTATCAGTCTCATTAAACTGTAATGTAGTGTTTATCAGTCTCATTATACTGTAATGTAATGTAGTGTTTATCAGTCTCATTATACTGTAATGTAATGTAGTGTTTATCAGTCTCATTATACTGTAATGTAGTGTTTATCAGTCCCATTATACTGTAATGTAATGTAGTGTTTATCAGTCTCATTATACTGTAATGTAGTGTTTATCAGTCTCATTATACTGTAATGTAATGTAGTGTTTATCAGTCTCATTATACTGTAATGTAGTGTTTATCAGTCCCATTATACTGTAATGTAGTGTTTATCAGTCCCATTATACTGTAATGTAGTGTAGTGTTTATCAGTCTCATTATACTGTTATGTAATGTAGTGTTTATCAGTCTCATTATACTGTAATGTAGTGTTTATCAGTCTCATTATAATGTAATGTAGTGTTTATCAGTCTCATTATACTGTTATGTAATGTAGTGTTTATCAGTCTCATTATACTGTAATGTAGTGTTTATCAGTCTCATTATACTGTAATGTAATGTAGTGTTTATCAGTCCCATTATACTGTAATGTAGTGTTTATCAGTCTCATTATACTGTAATGTAATGTAGTGTTTATCAGTCTCATTATACTGTAATGTAGTGTTTATCAGTCTCATTATACTGTAATGTAATGTAGTGTTTATCAGTCTCATTATACTGTTATGTAATGTAGTGTTTATCAGTCCCATTATACTGTAATGTAATGTAGTGTTTATCAGTCTCATTATACTGTAATGTAATGTAGTGTTTATCAGTCTCATTATACTGTAATGTAGTGTTTATCAGTCCCATTATACTGTAATGTAATGTAGTGTTTATCAGTCCCATTATACTGTAATGTAGTGTTTATCAGTCTCATTATACTGTTATGTAATGTAGTGTTTATCAGTCCCATTATACTGTAATGTAGTGTTTATCAGTCTCATTATACTGTAATGTAATGTAGTGTTTATCAGTCTCATTATACTGTAATGTAGTGTTTATCAGTCTCATTATACTGTAATGTAGTGTTTATCAGTCTCATTATACTGTAATGTAGTGTTTATCAGTCTCATTATACTGTAATGTAATGTAGTGTTTATCAGTCTGATTATACTGTAATGTAGTGTTTATCAGTCCCATTATACTGTAATGTAATGTAGTGTTTATCAGTCCCATTATACTGTAATGTAATGTAGTGTTTATCAGTCTCATTATACTGTAATGTAGTGTAGTCCAGATCTTCTCAGGACTGCAGTGGTGGAGACTGAAGCTCTAACCATCTGTTTCTGTTAGTAGATTTCATTAGCTTTGTTACATAGAGTTAATTTATCCAATGCAGTGTTTATCAGTCTCATTATACTGTTATGTAATGTAGTGTTTATCAGTCTCATTATAATGTAATGTAGTGTTTATCAGTCCCATTATACTGTAATGTAATGTAGTGTTTATCAGTCTCATTATACTGTAATGTAGTGTTTATCAGTCCCATTATACTGTAATGTAGTGTTTATCAGTCTCATTATACTGTAATGTAGTGTTTATCAGTCTCATTATACTGTAATGTAATGTAGTGTTTATCAGTCCCATTATACTGTAATGTAGTGTTTATCAGTCTCATTAAACTGTAATGTAGTGTTTATCAGTCTCATTATACTGTAATGTAGTGTTTATCAGTCTCATTAAACTGTAATGTAGTGTTTATCAGTCTCATTATACTGTAATGTAATGTAGTGTTTATCAGTCTCATTATACTGTAATGTAATGTAGTGTTTATCAGTCTCATTATACTGTAATGTAGTGTTTATCAGTCCCATTATACTGTAATGTAATGTAGTGTTTATCAGTCTCATTATACTGTAATGTAGTGTTTATCAGTCTCATTATACTGTAATGTAATGTAGTGTTTATCAGTCTCATTATACTGTAATGTAGTGTTTATCAGTCCCATTATACTGTAATGTAGTGTTTATCAGTCCCATTATACTGTAATGTAGTGTAGTGTTTATCAGTCTCATTATACTGTTATGTAATGTAGTGTTTATCAGTCTCATTATACTGTAATGTAGTGTTCATCAGTCTCATTATAATGTAATGTAGTGTTTATCAGTCTCATTATACTGTTATGTAATGTAGTGTTTATCAGTCTCATTATACTGTAATGTAGTGTTTATCAGTCTCATTATACTGTAATGTAATGTAGTGTTTATCAGTCTCATTATACTGTAATGTAGTGTTTATCAGTCTCATTATACTGTAATGTAATGTAGTGTTTATCAGTCTCATTATACTGTTATGTAATGTAGTGTTTATCAGTCCCATTATACTGTAATGTAATGTAGTGTTTATCAGTCTCATTATACTGTAATGTAATGTAGTGTTTATCAGTCTCATTATACTGTAATGTAGTGTTTATCAGTCCCATTACACTGTAATGTAATGTAGTGTTTATCAGTCCCATTATACTGTTATGTAGTGTTTATCAGTCTCATTATACTGTAATGTAATGTAGTGTTTATCAGTCTCATTATACTGTAATGTAGTGTTTATCAGTCCCATTATACTGTAATGTAGTGTTTATCAGTCCCATTATACTGTAATGTAGTGTTTATCAGTCTCATTATACTGTAATGTAATGTAGTGTTTATCAGTCCCATTATACTGTAATGTAATGTAGTGTTTATCAGTCTCATTATACTGTAATGTAATGTAGTGTTTATCAGTCCCATTATACTGTAATGTAATGTAGTGTTTATCAGTCTCATTACACTGTAATGTAATGTAGTGTTTATCAGTCTCATTATACTGTAATGTAATGTAGTGTTTATCAGTCTCATTATACTGTAATGTAATGTAGTGTTTATCAGTCCCAGTATACTGTAATGTAATGTTTATCAGTCTCATTATACTGTAATGTAATGTAGTGTTTATCAGTCCCAGTATACTGTAATGTAGTGTTTATCAGTCTCATTATACTGTAATGTAATGTTTATCAGTCCCATTATACTGTAATGTAGTGTTTATCAGTCCCATTATACTGTAATGTAGTGTTTATCAGTCTCATTATACTGTAATGTAATGTAGTGTTTATCAGTCCCATTATACTGTAATGTAGTGTTTATCAGTCTCATTATACTGTAATGTAGTGTTTATCAGTCTCATTATAATGTAATGTAGTGTTTATCAGTCCCATTATACTGTAATGTAATGTAGTGTTTATCATTCTCATTATACTGTTATGTAATGTAATGTTTATCAGTCCCATTATACTGTAATGTAATGTAGTGTTTATCAGTCCCATTATACTGTAATGTAGTGTTTATCAGTCTCATTATACTGTAATGTAATGTAGTGTTTATCAGTCTCATTATACTGTAATGTAGTGTAGTGTTTATCAGTCCCATTATACTGTAATGTAATGTAGTGTTTATCAGTCTCATTATACTGTAATGGAGTGTTTATCAGTCTCATTATACTGTAATGTAGTGTTTATCAGTCCCATTATACTGTAATGTAATATAGTGTTTATCAGTCTCATTATACTGTAATGTAGTGTTTATCAGTCTCATTATACTGTAATGTAGTGTTTATCAGTCCCATTATACTGTAATGTAGTGTTTATCAGTCTCATTATACTGTAATGTAGTGTTTATAAGTCTCATTATACTGTAATGTAATGTAGTGTTTATCAGTCCCATTATACTGTAATGTAGTGTTTATCAGTCCCATTATACTGTAATGTAATGTAGTGTTTATCAGTCCCATTATACTGTAATGTAATGTAGTGTTTATCAGTCCCATTATACTGTAATGTAATGTAGTGTTTATCAGTCTCATTATACTGTAATGTAATGTAGTGTTTATCAGTCTCATTATACTGTAATGTAATGTAATGTTTATCAGTCTCATTATACTGTAATGTAATGTAGTGTTTATCAGTCTCATTATACTGTAATGTAATGTAGTGTTTATCAGTCTCATTATACTGTAATGTAGTGTTTATCAGTCTCATTATACTGTAATGTAATGTAGTGTTTATCAGTCTCATTATACTGTAATGTAGTGTTTATCAGTCTCATTATACTGTAATGTAATGTAGTGTTTATCAGTCTCATTATACTGTAATGTAGTGTTTATCAGTCTCATTATACTGTAATGTAATGTAGTGTTTATCAGTCCCATTATACTGTAATGTAGTGTTTATCAGTCTCATTATACTGTAATGTAGTGTTTATCAGTCTCATTATACTGTAATGTAATGTAGTGTTTATCAGTCTCATTATACTGTAATGTAATGTAGTGTTTATCAGTCTCATTATACTGTAATGTAGTGTTTATCAGTCCCATTATACTGTAATGTAATGTAGTGTTTATCAGTCCCATTATACTGTAATGTAATGTAGTGTTTATCAGTCTTATTATACTGTAATGTAATGTAGTGTTTATCAGTCCCATTATACTGTAATGTAATGTAGTGTTTATCAGTCCCATTATACTGTAATGTAGTGTTTATCAGTCTCATTATACTGTAATGTAATGTAGTGTTTATCAGTCTCATTATACTGTAATGTAGTGTTTATCAGTCTCATTATACTGTAATGTAGTGTTTATCAGTCTCATTATACTGTAATGTAATGTTTATCAGTCCCATTATACTGTTATGTAATCTAGTGTTTATCAGTCCCATTATACTGTAATGTAATGTAGTGTTTATCAGTCCCATTATACTGTAATGTAATGTTTATCAGTCCCATTATACTGTTATGTAATCTAGTGTTTATCAGTCCCATTATACTGTAATGTAGTGTTTATCAGTCCCATTATACTGTAATGTAATGTAGTGTTTATCAGTCCCATTATACTGTAATGTAATGTAGTGTTTATCAGTCCCAGTATACTGTAATGTAATCTAGTGTTTATCAGTCCCATTATACTGTAATGTAATGTAGTGTTTATCAGTCTCATTACACTGTAATGTAATGTAGTGTTTATCAGTCCCATTATACTGTAATGTAGTGTAGTGTTTATCAGTCTCATTATACTGTAATGTAGTGTTTATCAGTCTCATTATACTGTAATGTAATGTAGTGTTTATCAGTCCCATTATACTGTAATGTAATGTAGTGTTTATCAGTCCCATTATACTGTAATGTAGTGTTTATCAGTCTCATTATACTGTAATGTAATGTAGTGTTTATCAGTCTCATTATACTGTAATGTAGTGTTTATCAGTCCCATTATACTGTAATGTAATGTAGTGTTTATCAGTCCCATTATACTGTAATGTAGTGTTTATCAGTCTCATTATACTGTAATGTAATGTAGTGTTTATCAGTCTCATTATACTGTAATGTAGTGTTTATCAGTCTCATTATACTGTAATGTAGTGTTTATCAGTCTCATTATACTGTAATGTAATGTTTATCAGTCCCATTATACTGTTATGTAATCTAGTGTTTATCAGTCCCATTATACTGTAATGTAATGTAGTGTTTATCAGTCCCATTATACTGTAATGTAATGTTTATCAGTCCCATTATACTGTTATGTAATCTAGTGTTTATCAGTCCCATTATACTGTAATGTAGTGTTTATCAGTCCCATTATACTGTAATGTAGTGTTTATCAGTCTCATTATACTGTAATGTAGTGTTTATCAGTCTCATTATACTGTAATGTAATGTTTATCAGTCCCATTATACTGTTATGTAATCTAGTGTTTATCAGTCCCATTATACTGTAATGTAATGTAGTGTTTATCAGTCCCATTATACTGTAATGTAATGTTTATCAGTCCCATTATACTGTTATGTAATCTAGTGTTTATCAGTCCCATTATACTGTAATGTAGTGTTTATCAGTCCCATTATACTGTAATGTAATGTAGTGTTTATCAGTCCCATTATACTGTAATGTAATGTAGTGTTTATCAGTCCCAGTATACTGTAATGTAATCTAGTGTTTATCAGTCCCATTATACTGTAATGTAATGTAGTGTTTATCAGTCTCATTACACTGTAATGTAATGTAGTGTTTATCAGTCCCATTATACTGTAATGTAGTGTAGTGTTTATCAGTCTCATTATACTGTAATGTAGTGTTTATCAGTCTCATTATACTGTAATGTAATGTAGTGTTTATCAGTCCCATTATACTGTAATGTAATGTAGTGTTTATCAGTCCCATTATACTGTAATGTAGTGTTTATCAGTCTCATTATACTGTAATGTAATGTAGTGTTTATCAGTCTCATTATACTGTAATGTAGTGTTTATCAGTCCCATTATACTGTAATGTAATGTAGTGTTTATCAGTCCCATTATACTGTAATGTAGTGTTTATCAGTCTCATTATACTGTAATGTAATGTAGTGTTTATCAGTCTCATTATACTGTAATGTAGTGTTTATCAGTCTCATTATACTGTAATGTAGTGTTTATCAGTCTCATTATACTGTAATGTAATGTTTATCAGTCCCATTATACTGTTATGTAATCTAGTGTTTATCAGTCCCATTATACTGTAATGTAATGTAGTGTTTATCAGTCCCATTATACTGTAATGTAATGTTTATCAGTCCCATTATACTGTTATGTAATCTAGTGTTTATCAGTCCCATTATACTGTAATGTAGTGTTTATCAGTCCCATTATACTGTAATGTAATGTAGTGTTTATCAGTCCCATTATACTGTAATGTAATGTAGTGTTTATCAGTCTCATTACACTGTAATGTAATGTAGTGTTTATCAGTCCCATTATACTGTAATGTAGTGTAGTGTTTATCAGTCTCATTATACTGTAATGTAGTGTTTATCAGTCTCATTATACTGTAATGTAATGTAGTGTTTATCAGTCCCAGTATACTGTAATGTAGTGTTTATCAGTCTCATTATACTGTAATGTAATGTTTATCAGTCCCATTATACTGTAATGTAGTGTTTATCAGTCCCATTATACTGTAATGTACTGTTTATCAGTCTCATTATACTGTAATGTAGTGTTTATCAGTCTCATTATAATGTAATGTAGTGTTTATCAGTCCCATTATACTGTAATGTAATGTAGTGTTTATCAGTCCCATTATACTGTAATGTAGTGTTTATCAGTCTCATTATACTGTAATGTAATGTAGTGTTTATCAGTCTCATTATACTGTAATGTAGTGTTTATCAGTCCCATTATACTGTAATGTAATGTAGTGTTTATCAGTCTCATTATACTGTAATGTAATGTAGTGTTTATCAGTCCCATTATACTGTAATGCAATGTAGTGTTTATCAGTGTCATTATACTGTAATGTAGTGTTTATCAGTCTCATTATACTGTAATGTAGTGTTTATCAGTCCCATTATACTGTAATGTAATATAGTGTTTATCAGTCTCATTATACTGTAATGTAGTGTTTATCAGTCCCATTATACTGTAATGTAGTGTTTATCAGTCTCATTATACTGTAATGTAATGTAGTGTTTATCAGTCTCATTATACTGTAATGTAGTGTTTATCAGTCCCATTATACTGTAATGTAATGTAGTGTTTATCAGTCTCATTATACTGTAATGTAGTGTTTATCAGTCCCATTATACTGTAATGTAATGTAGTGTTTATCAGTCCCATTATACTGTAATGTAGTGTTTATCAGTCTCATTATACTGTAATGTAATGTAGTGTTTATCAGTCTCATTATACTGTAATGTAGTGTAGTGTTTATCAGTCCCATTATACTGTAATGTAATGTAGTGTTTATCAGTCTCATTATACTGTAATGTAGTGTTTATCAGTCCCATTATACTGTAATGTAATATAGTGTTTATCAGTCTCATTATACTGTAATGTAGTGTTTATCAGTCTCATTATACTGTAATGTAGTGTTTATCAGTCCCATTATACTGTAATGTAGTGTTTATCAGTCTCATTATACTGTAATGTAGTGTTTATAAGTCTCATTATACTGTAATGTAATGTAGTGTTTATCAGTCCCATTATACTGTAATGTAGTGTTTATCAGTCCCATTATACTGTAATGTAATGTAGTGTTTATCAGTCCCATTATACTGTAATGTAATGTAGTGTTTATCAGTCCCATTATACTGTAATGTAATGTAGTGTTTATCAGTCTCATTATACTGTAATGTAATGTAGTGTTTATCAGTCTCATTATACTGTAATGTAGTGTTTATCAGTCTCATTATACTGTAATGTAATGTAGTGTTTATCAGTCTCATTATACTGTAATGTAGTGTTTATCAGTCTCATTATACTGTAATGTAATGTAGTGTTTATCAGTCTCATTATACTGTAATGTAGTGTTTATCAGTCTCATTATACTGTAATGTAATGTAGTGTTTATCAGTCCCATTATACTGTAATGTAGTGTTTATCAGTCTCATTATACTGTAATGTAGTGTTTATCAGTCTCATTATACTGTAATGTAATGTAGTGTTTATCAGTCTCATTATACTGTAATGTAATGTAGTGTTTATCAGTCTCATTATACTGTAATGTAGTGTTTATCAGTCCCATTATACTGTAATGTAATGTAGTGTTTATCAGTCCCATTATACTGTAATGTAATGTAGTGTTTATCAGTCTTATTATACTGTAATGTAATGTAGTGTTTATCAGTCCCATTATACTGTAATGTAATGTAGTGTTTATCAGTCCCATTATACTGTAATGTAGTGTTTATCAGTCTCATTATACTGTAATGTAATGTAGTGTTTATCAGTCTCATTATACTGTAATGTAGTGTTTATCAGTCCCATTATACTGTAATGTAATGTAGTGTTTATCAGTCCCATTATACTGTAATGTAGTGTTTATCAGTCTCATTATACTGTAATGTAATGTAGTGTTTATCAGTCTCATTATACTGTAATGTAGTGTTTATCAGTCTCATTATACTGTAATGTAGTGTTTATCAGTCTCATTATACTGTAATGTAATGTTTATCAGTCCCATTATACTGTTATGTAATCTAGTGTTTATCAGTCCCATTATACTGTAATGTAATGTAGTGTTTATCAGTCCCATTATACTGTAATGTAATGTTTATCAGTCCCATTATACTGTTATGTAATCTAGTGTTTATCAGTCCCATTATACTGTAATGTAGTGTTTATCAGTCCCATTATACTGTAATGTAATGTAGTGTTTATCAGTCCCATTATACTGTAATGTAATGTAGTGTTTATCAGTCCCAGTATACTGTAATGTAATCTAGTGTTTATCAGTCCCATTATACTGTAATGTAATGTAGTGTTTATCAGTCTCATTACACTGTAATGTAATGTAGTGTTTATCAGTCCCATTATACTGTAATGTAATGTAGTGTTTATCAGTCCCAGTATACTGTAATGTAATCTAGTGTTTATCAGTCAGTGTTTATCAGTCCCATTATACTGTAATGTAATGTAGTGTTTATCAGTCCCAGTATACTGTAATGTAATCTAGTGTTTATCAGTCCCATTATACTGTAATGTAATGTAGTGTTTATCAGTCTCATTACACTTTAATGTAATGTAGTGTTTATCAGTCCCATTATACTGTAATGTAGTGTAGTGTTTATCAGTCTCATTATACTATAATGTAGTGTTTATCAGTCTCATTATACTGTAATGTAATGTAGTGTTTATCAGTGTCATTATACTGTAATGTAGTGTGTATCAGTCTCATTATACTGTAATGTAGTGTTTATCAGTCTCATTATACTGTAATGTAGTGTTTATCAGTCCCATTATACTGTAATGTAATGTAGTGTTTATCAGTCTCATTATACTGTAATGTAATGTAGTGTTTATCAGTCCCATTATACTGTAATGCAATGTAGTGTTTATCAGTGTCATTATACTGTAATGTTGTGTTTATCAGTCTCATTATACTGTAATGTAGTGTTTATCAGTCCCATTATACTGTAATGTAATATAGTGTTTATCAGTCTCATTATACTGTAATGTAGTGTTTATCAGTCCCATTATACTGTAATGTAGTGTTTATCAGTCTCATTATACTGTAATGTAATGTAGTGTTTATCAGTCTCATTATACTGTAATGTAGTGTTTATCAGTCCCATTATACTGTAATGTAATGTAGTGTTTATCAGTCTCATTATACTGTAATGTAGTGTTTATCAGTCCCATTATACTGTAATGTAATGTAGTGTTTATCAGTCTCATTATACTGTAATGTAATGTTTATCAGTCTCATTATACTGTAATGTAGTGTTTATCAGTCCCATTATACTGTAATGTAGTGTTTATCAGTCTCATTATACTGTAATGTAATGTAGTGTTTATCAGTCCCATTATACTGTAATGTAGTGTTTATCAGTCCCATTATACTGTAATGTAATGTAGTGTTTATCAGTCCCATTATACTGTAATGTAATGTAGTGTTTATCAGTCTCATTATACTGTAATGTAATGTAGTGTTTATCAGTCCCATTATACTGTAATGTAATGTAGTGTTTATCAGTCTCATTATACTGTAATGTAGTGTTTATCAGTCCCATTATACTGTAATGTAGTGTTTATCAGTCCCATTATACTGTAATGTAATGTAGTGTTTATCAGTCTCATTATACTGTAATGTAGTGTTTATCAGTCTCATTATACTGTAATGTAGTGTTTATCAGTCTCATTATACTGTAATGTAATGTAGTGTTTATCAGTCCCATTATACTGTAATGTAGTGTTTATCAGTCTCATTATACTGTAATGTAGTGTTTATCAGTCCCATTATACTGTAATGTAGTGTTTATCAGTCCCATTATACTGTAATGTAATGTAGTGTGTATCAGTCTCATTATACTGTAATGTAATGTTTATCAGTCTCATTATACTGTAATGTAGTGTTTATCAGTCTCATTAAACTGTAATGTAATGTAGTGTTTATCAGTCCCATTATACTGTAATGTAGTGTTTATCAGTCCCATTATACTGTAATGTAATGTAGTGTTTATCAGTCTCATTATACTGTAATGTAGTGTTTATCAGTCCCATTATACTGTAATGTAATGTAGTGTTTATCAGTCTCATTATACTGTAATGTAATGTAGTGTTTATCAGTCCCATTATACTGTAATGTAATGTAGTGTTTATCAGTCCCATTATACTGTAATGTAGTGTTTATCAGTCCCATTATACTGTAATGTAATGTAGTGTTTATCAGTCTCATTATACTGTAATGTAGTGTTTATCAGTCTCATTATACTGTAATGTAATGTAGTGTTTATCAGTCCCATTATACAGTAATGTAATGTAGTGTTTATCAGTCTCATTATACTGTAATGTAGTTTTTATCAGTCTCATTATACTGTAATGTAGTGTTTATCAGTCCCATTATACTGTAATGTAGTGTTTATCAGTCCCATTATACTGTAATGTAATGTAGTGTTTATCAGTCCCATTATACTGTAATGTAATGTAGTGTTTATCAGTCCCATTATACTGTAATGTAATGTAGTGTTTATCAGTCCCATTATACTGTAATGTAATGTAGTGTTTATCAGTCCCATTATACTGTAATGTAATGTGGTGTTTATCAGTCTCATTATACTGTAATGTAGTGTAGTGTTTATCAGTCCCATTATACTGTAATGTGATGTAGTGTTTATCAGTCCCATTATACTGTAATGTAGTGTAGTGTTTATCAGTCCCATTATACTGTAATGTAATGTAGTGTTTATCAGTCTCATTATACTGTAATGTAATGTAGTGTTTATCAGTCTCATTATACTGTAATGTAGTGTTTATCAGTCTCATTATACTGTAATGTAGTGTTTATCAGTCCCATTATACTGTAATGTAATGTGGTGTTTATCAGTCTCATTATACTGTAATGTAATGTAGTGTTTATCAGTCCCATTATACTGTAATGTAATGTAGTGTTTATCAGTCTCATTATACTGTAATGTAGTGTAGTGTTTGTCAGTCCCATTATACTGTAATGTAATGTAGTGTTTATCAGTCCCATTATACTGTAATGTAGTGTTTATCAGTCTCATTATACTGTAATGTAATGTAGTGTTTATCAGTCCCATTATACTGTAATGTAATGTAGTGTTTATCAGTCCCATTATACTGTAATGTAATGTAGTGTTTATCAGTCTCATTATACTGTAATGTAGTGTTTATCAGTCCCATTATACTGTAATGTAATGTAGTGTTTATCAGTCTCATTATACTGTAATGTAATGTTTATCAGTCCCATTATACTGTAATGTAGTGTTTATCAGTCCCATTATACTGTAATGTAATGTAGTCTTTATCAGTCTCATTATACTGTAATGTAGTGTTTATCAGTCTCATTATACTGTAATGTAATGTAGTGTTTATCAGTCCCATTATACTGTAATGTAGTGTTTATCAGTCTCATTATACTGTAATGTAGTGTTTATCAGTCCCATTATACTGTAATGTAATGTAGTGTTTATCAGTCCCATTATACTGTAATGTAGTGTTTATCAGTCCCATTATACTGCAATGTAGTGTTTATCAGTCTCATTATACTGTAATGTAATGTAGTGTTTATCAGTCCCATTATACTGTAATGTAGTGTTTATCAGTCCCATTATACTGTAATGTAGTGTTTATCAGTCTCATTATACTGTAATGTAGTGTTTATCAGTCTCATTATACTGTAATGTAATGTAGTGTTTATCAGTCCCATTATACTGTAATGTAGTGTTTATCAGTCTCATTATACTGTAATGTAATGTAGTGTTTATCAGTCCCATTATACTGTAATGTAGTGTTTATCAGTCCCATTATACTGTAATGTAGTGTTTATCAGTCTCATTATACTGTAATGTAATGTAGTGTTTATCAGTCCCAGTATACTGTAATGTAGTGTTTATCAGTCTCATTATACTGTAATGTAGTGTTTATCAGTCTCATTATACTGTAATGTAATGTAGTGTTTATCAGTCCCATTATGCTGTAATGTAGTGTTTATCAGTCTCATTAAACTGTAATGTAGTGTTTATCAGTCTCATTATACTGTAATGTAGTGTTTATCAGTCTCATTAAACTGTAATGTAGTGTTTATCAGTCTCATTATAATGTAATGTAGTGTTTATCAGTCCCATTATACTGTAATGTAGTGTTTATCAGTCTCATTATACTGTAATGTAATGTAGTGTTTATCAGTCCCATTATACTGTAATGTAATGTAGTGTTTATCAGTCTCATTATACTGTAATGTAATGTAGTGTTTATCAGTCTCATTATACTGTAATGTAATGTAGTGTTTATCAGTCTCATTATACTGTAATGTAATGTAGTGTTTATCAGTTTCATTATACTGTAATGTAATGTAGTGTTTATCAGTCCCATTATACTGTAATGTAGTGTTTATCAGTCTCATTATACTGTAATGTAATGTAGTGTTTATCAGTCTCATTATACTGTAATGTAATGTAGTGTTTATCAGTCTCATTATACTGTAATGTAGTGTTTATCAGTTTCATTATACTGTAATGTAATGTAGTGTTTATCAGTCCCATTATACTGTAATGTAGTGTTTATCAGTCTCATTATACTGTAATGTAATGTAGTGTTTATCAGTCTCATTATACTGTAATGTAATGTTTATCAGTCTCATTATACTGTAATGTAGTGTTTATCAGTCCCATTATACTGTAATGTAGTGTTTATCAGTCCCATTATACTGTAATGTAGTGTTTATCAGTCTCATTATACTGTAATGTAATGTGGTGTTTATCAGTCTCATTATACTGTAATGTAATGTAGTGTTTATCAGTCTCATTATACTGTAATGTAGTGTAGTGTTAATCAGTCCCATTATACTGTAATGTAATGTAGTGTTTATCAGTCTCATTATACTGTAATGTAATGTAGTGTTTATCAGTCTCATTATACTGTAATGTAGTGTAGTGTTTATCAGTCTCATTATACTGTTATGTAATGTAGTGTTTATCAGTCTCATTATACTGTAATGTAGTGTTTATCAGTCTCATTATAATGTAATGTAATGTAGTGTTTTTCAGTCTCATTATACTGTAATGTAGTGTTTATCAGTCCCATTATACTGTAATGTAGTGTTTATCAGTCCCATTATACTGTAATGTAATGTAGTGTTTATCAGTCCCATTATACTGTAATGTAATGTAGTGTTTATCAGTCCCATTATACTGTAATGTAGGTGTAGTGTTTATCAGTCCCATTATACTGTAATGTAGTGTTAATCAGTCCCATTATACTGTAATGTAATGTAGTGTTTATCAGTCTCATTATACTGTAATGTAATGTAGTGTTTATCAGTCCCATTATACTGTAATGTAATGTAGTGTTTATCAGTCTCATTATACTGTAATGTAGTGTAGTGTTTATCAGTCTCATTATACTGTAATGTAATGTAGTGTTTATCAGTCCCATTATACTGTAATGTAATGTAGTGTTTATCAGTCTCATTATACTGTAATGCAGTGTTTATCAGTCTCATTATACTGTAATGTAGTGCTTATCAGTCTCATTATACTGTAATGTAGTGTTTATCAGTCTCATTATACTGTAATGTAATGTAGTGTTTATCAGTCTCATTATACTGTAATGTAGTGTTTATCAGTCCCATTATACTGTAATGTAGTGTTTATCAGTCCCATTATACTGTAATGTAATGTAGTGTTTATCAGTCCCATTATACTGTAATGTAATGTAGTGTTTATCAGTCCCATTATACTGTAATGTAGTGTAGTGTTTATCAGTCCCATTATACTGTAATGTAGTGTTAATCAGTCCCATTAGACTGTAATGTAATGTAGTGTTTATCAGTCTCATTATACTGTAATGTAATGTAGTGTTTATCAGTCCCATTATACTGTAATGTAATGTAGTGTTTATCAGTCTCATTATACTGTAATGTAGTGTAGTGTTTATCAGTCTCATTATACTGTAATATAATGTAGTGTTTATCAGTCCCATTATACTGTAATGTAATGTAGTGTTTATCAGTCTCATTATACTGTAATGCAGTGTTTATCAGTCTCATTATACTGTAATGTAGTGCTTATCAGTCTCATTATACTGTAATGTAGTGTTTATCAGTCTCATTATACTGTAATGTAATGTAGTGTTTATCAGTCCCATTATACTGTAATGTAATGTAGTGTTTATCAGTCCCATTATACTGTAATGTAATGTAGTGTTTATCAGTCTCATTATACTGTAATGTAATGTAGTGTTTATCAGTCTCATTATACTGTAATGTAGTGTAGTGTTTATCAGTCCCATTATGCTGTAATGTAGTGTTTATCAGTCCCATTATACTGTAATGTAGTGTTTATCAGTCTCATTATACTGTAATGTAGTGTTTATCAGTCTCATTATACTGTAATGTAGTGTTTATCAGTCTCATTATACTGTAATGTAATGTAGTGTTTATCAGTCCCAGTATACTGTAATGTAGTGTTTATCAGTCCCATTATACTGTAATGTAATGTAGTGTTTATCAGTCTCATTATACTGTAATGTAATGTAGTGTTTATCAGTCCCATTATACTGTAATGTAGTGTTTATCAGTCTCATTAAACTGTAATGTAGTGTAGTGTTTATCAGTCCCATTATACTGTAATGTAATGTAGTGTTTATCAGTCCCATTATACTGTAATGTAGTGTAGTGTTTATCAGTCCCATTATACTGTAATGTAATGTAGTGTTTATCAGTCTCATTATACTGTAATGTAATGTAGTGTTTATCAGTCTCATTATACTGTAATGTAGTGTTTATCAGTCCCATTATACTGTAATGTAGTGTAGTGTTTATCAGTCCCATTATACTGTAATGTAATGTAGTGTTTATCAGTCCCATTATACTGTAATGTAGTGTTTATCAGTCTCATTATACTGTAATGTAATGTAGTGTTTATCAGTCTCATTATACTGTAATGTAGTGTTTATCAGTCCCATTATACTGTAATGTAATGTAGTGTTTATCAGTCTCATTATACTGTAATGTAATGTAGTGTTTATCAGTCCCATTATACTGTAATGTAATGTAGTGTTTATCAGTCTCATTATACTGTAATGTAGTGTAGTGTTTATCAGTCCCATTATACTGTAATGTAGTGTTTATCAGTCCCATTATACTGTAATGTAATGTAGTGTTTATCAGTCTCATTATACTGTAATGTAGTGTTTATCAGTCTCATTATACTGTAATGTAGTGTTTATCAGTCCCATTATACTGTAATGTAATGTAGTGTTTATCAGTCTCATTATACTGTAATGTAGTGTTTATCAGTCCCATTATACTGTAATGTAATGTAGTGTTTATCAGTCCCATTATACTGTAATGTAGTGTTTATCAGTCTCATTATACTGTTATGTAATGTAGTGTTTATCAGTCTCATTATACTGTAATGTAATGTAGTGTTTATCAGTCTCATTATACTGTAATGTAATGTAGTGTTTATCAGTCTCATTATACTGTAATGTAGTGTTTATCAGTCTCATTATACTGTAATGTAGTGTAGTGTTTATCAGTCCCATTATACTGTAATGTAGTGTTTATCAGTCCCATTATACTGTAATGTAGTGTTTATCAGTCTCATTATACTGTAATGTAATGTAGTGTTTATCAGTCCCAGTATACTGTAATGTAGTGTTTATCAGTCTCATTATACTGTAATGTAGTGTTTATCAGTCTCATTATACTGTAATGTAATGTAGTGTTTATCAGTCCCATTATACTGTAATGTAGTGTTTATCAGTCTCATTAAACTGTAATGTAGTGTTTATCAGTCTCATTATACTGTAATGTAGTGTTTATCAGTCTCATTAAACTGTAATGTAGTGTTTATCAGTCTCATTATACTGTAATGTAGTGTTTATCAGTCTCATTAAACTGTAATGTAGTGTTTATCAGTCTCATTATACTGTAATGTAGTGTTTATCAGTCTCATTATACTGTAATGTAATGTTTATCAGTCTCATTATACTGTAATGTAATGTAGTGTTTATCAGTTTCATTATACTGTAATGTAATGTAGTGTTTATCAGTCCCATTATAATGTAATGTAATGTAGTGTTTATCAGTCTCATTATACTGTAATGTAATGTAGTGTTTATCAGTCTCATTATACTGTAATGTAGTGTTTATCAGTCCCATTATACTGTAATGTAGTGTTTATCAGTCCCATTATACTGTAATGTAATGTAGTGTTTATCAGTCCCATTATACTGTAATGTAGTGTAGTGTTTATCAGTCCCATTATACTGTAATGTAATGTAGTGTTTATCAGTCTCATTATACTGTAATGTAATGTAGTGTTTATCAGTCTCATTATACTGTAATGTAGTGTTTATCAGTCCCATTATACTGTAATGTAGTGTAGTGTTTATCAGTCCCATTATACTGTAATGTAATGTAGTGTTTATCAGTCCCATTATACTGTAATGTAGTGTTTATCAGTCTCATTATACTGTAATGTAATGTAGTGTTTATCAGTCTCATTATACTGTAATGTAGTGTTTATCAGTCCCATTATACTGTAATGTAATGTAGTGTTTATCAGTCTCATTATACTGTAATGTAATGTAGTGTTTATCAGTCCCATTATACTGTAATGTAATGTAGTGTTTATCAGTCTCATTATACTGTAATGTAGTGTAGTGTTTATCAGTCCCATTATACTGTAATGTAGTGTTTATCAGTCCCATTATACTGTAATGTAATGTAGTGTTTATCAGTCTCATTATACTGTAATGTAGTGTTTATCAGTCTCATTATACTGTAATGTAGTGTTTATCAGTCCCATTATACTGTAATGTAATGTAGTGTTTATCAGTCTCATTATACTGTAATGTAGTGTTTATCAGTCCCATTATACTGTAATGTAATGTAGTGTTTATCAGTCCCATTATACTGTAATGTAGTGTTTATCAGTCTCATTATACTGTTATGTAATGTAGTGTTTATCAGTCTCATTATACTGTAATGTAATGTAGTGTTTATCAGTCTCATTATACTGTAATGTAATGTAGTGTTTATCAGTCTCATTATACTGTAATGTAGTGTTTATCAGTCCCATTATACTGTAATGTAGTGTTTATCAGTCCCATTATACTGTAATGTAGTGTTTATCAGTCTCATTATACTGTAATGTAATGTAGTGTTTATCAGTCCCAGTATACTGTAATGTAGTGTTTATCAGTCTCATTATACTGTAATGTAGTGTTTATCAGTCCCATTATACTGTAATGTAATGTAGTGTTTATCAGTCTCATTATACTGTAATGTAATGTAGTGTTTATCAGTCTCATTATACTGTAATGTAGTGTTTATCAGTCCCATTATACTGTAATGTAGTGTAGTGTTTATCAGTCCCATTATACTGTAATGTAATGTAGTGTTTATCAGTCCCATTATACTGTAATGTAGTGTTTATCAGTCTCATTATACTGTAATGTAATGTAGTGTTTATCAGTCTCATTATACTGTAATGTAGTGTTTATCAGTCCCATTATACTGTAATGTAATGTAGTGTTTATCAGTCTCATTATACTGTAATGTAATGTAGTGTTTATCAGTCCCATTATACTGTAATGTAATGTAGTGTTTATCAGTCTCATTATACTGTAATGTAGTGTAGTGTTTATCAGTCCCATTATACTGTAATGTAGTGTTTATCAGTCCCATTATACTGTAATGTAATGTAGTGTTTATCAGTCTCATTATACTGTAATGTAGTGTTTATCAGTCTCATTATACTGTAATGTAGTGTTTATCAGTCCCATTATACTGTAATGTAATGTAGTGTTTATCAGTCTCATTATACTGTAATGTAGTGTTTATCAGTCCCATTATACTGTAATGTAATGTAGTGTTTATCAGTCCCATTATACTGTAATGTAGTGTTTATCAGTCTCATTATACTGTTATGTAATGTAGTGTTTATCAGTCTCATTATACTGTAATGTAATGTAGTGTTTATCAGTCTCATTATACTGTAATGTAATGTAGTGTTTATCAGTCTCATTATACTGTAATGTAGTGTTTATCAGTCTCATTATACTGTAATGTAGTGTAGTGTTTATCAGTCCCATTATACTGTAATGTAGTGTTTATCAGTCCCATTATACTGTAATGTAGTGTTTATCAGTCTCATTATACTGTAATGTAATGTAGTGTTTATCAGTCCCAGTATACTGTAATGTAGTGTTTATCAGTCTCATTATACTGTAATGTAGTGTTTATCAGTCTCATTATACTGTAATGTAATGTAGTGTTTATCAGTCCCATTATACTGTAATGTAGTGTTTATCAGTCTCATTAAACTGTAATGTAGTGTTTATCAGTCTCATTATACTGTAATGTAGTGTTTATCAGTCTCATTAAACTGTAATGTAGTGTTTATCAGTCTCATTATACTGTAATGTAGTGTTTATCAGTCTCATTAAACTGTAATGTAGTGTTTATCAGTCTCATTATACTGTAATGTAGTGTTTATCAGTCTCATTATACTGTAATGTAATGTTTATCAGTCTCATTATACTGTAATGTAATGTAGTGTTTATCAGTTTCATTATACTGTAATGTAATGTAGTGTTTATCAGTCCCATTATAATGTAATGTAATGTAGTGTTTATCAGTCTCATTATACTGTAATGTAATGTAGTGTTTATCAGTCTCATTATACTGTAATGTAGTGTTTATCAGTCCCATTATACTGTAATGTAGTGTTTATCAGTCCCATTATACTGTAATGTAATGTGGTGTTTATCAGTCTCATTATACTGTAATGTAATGTAGTGTTTATCAGTCTCATTATACTGTAATGTAATGTGGTGTTTATCAGTCTCATTATACTGTAATGTAATGTAGTGTTTATCAGTCTCATTATACTGTAATGTAATGTGGTGTTTATCAGTCTCATTATACTGTAATGTAGTGTTTATCAGTCTCATTATACTGTAATGTAATGTGGTGTTTATCAGTCTCATTATACTGTAATGTAGTGTTTATCAGTCTCATTATACTGTAATGTAGTGTAGTGTTTATCAGTCTCATTATACTGTTATGTAATGTAGTGTTTATCAGTCTCATTATACTGTTATGTAATGTAGTGTTTATCAGTCCCATTATACTGTAATGTAGTGTTTATCAGTCTCATTATACTGTAATGTAATGTAGTGTTTATCAGTCTCATTATACTGTAATGTAATGTAGTGTTTATCAGTCTCATTATACTGTAATGTAATGTAGTGTTTATCAGTTTCATTATACTGTAATGTAATGTAGTGTTTATCAGTCTCATTATACTGTAATGTAATGTAGTGTTTATCAGTTTCATTATACTGTAATGTAATGTAGTGTTTATCAGTCCCATTATACTGTAATGTAGTGTTTATCAGTCTCATTATACTGTAATGTAATGTAGTGTTTATCAGTCTCATTATACTGTAATGTAATGTAGTGTTTATCAGTCCCATTATACTGTAATGTAATGTAGTGTTTATCAGTCTCATTATACTGTAATGTAATGTAGTGTTTATCAGTCTCATTATACTGTAATGTAATGTAGTGTTTATCAGTCTCATTATACTGTAATGTAGTGTAGTGTTTATCAGTCTCATTATACTGTTATGTAATGTAGTGTTTATCAGTCTCATTATACTGTAATGTAATGTAGTGTTTATCAGTCTCATTATAATGTAATGCAGTGTTTATCAGTCTCATTATACTGTTATGTAATGTAGTGTTTATCAGTCTCATTATAATGTAATGTAGTGTTTATCAGTCCCATTATACTGTAATGTAATGTAGTGTTTATCAGTCTCATTATACTGTAATGTAGTGTTTATCAGTCCCATTATACTGTAATGTAGTGTTTATCAGTCTCATTATACTGTAATGTAGCGTTTATCAGTCTCATTATACTGTAATGTAATGTAGTGTTTATCAGTCCCATTATACTGTAATGTAATGTAGTGTTTATCAGTCTCATTATACTGTAATGTAGTGTAGTGTTTATCAGTCCCATTATACTGTAATGTAGTGTTTATCAGTCCCATTATACTGTAATGTAATGTAGTGTTTATCAGTCTCATTATACTGTAATGTAGTGTTTATCAGTCCCATTATACTGTAATGTAGTGTTTATCAGTCTCATTATACTGTAATGTAATGTAGTGTTTATCAGTCTCATTATACTGTAATGTAGTGTTTATCAGTCTCATTATACTGTAATGTAGTGTTTATCAGTCTCATTATACTGTAATGTAGTGTTTATCAGTCTCATTATACTGTAATGTAATGTAGTGTTTATCAGTCTCATTATACTGTAATGTAGTGCTTATCAGTCCCATTATACTGTAATGTAATGTAGTGTTTATCAGTCCCATTATACTGTAATGTAGTGTTTATCAGTCTCATTATACTGTAATGTAATGTAGTGTTTATCAGTCTCATTATACTGTAATGTAGTGTTTATCAGTCTCATTATACTGTAATGTAGTGTTTATCAGTCTCATTATACTGTAATGTAATGTAGTGTTTATCAGTCTCATTATACTGTAATGTAGTGTTTATCAGTCCCATTATACTGTAATGTAATGTAGTGTTTATCAGTCCCGTCATACTGTAATGTAATGTAGTGTTTATCAGTCTCATTATACTGTAATGTAGTGTAGTCCAGATCTTCTCAGGACTGCAGTGGTGGAGACTGAAGCTCTAACCATCTGTTTCTGTTAGTAGATTTCATTAGCTTTGTTACATAGAGTTAATTTATCCAACCCCCCCCCCCCCCCCCCCCCCACACAGCACACAATCACAGTTTTTTTACTTAATCATTCTAATATCAGACTGCATCCCCACTATAACAGATTATGTTTGGATTAAAAACACCACATAAACACACACACCAAATGGACACACACACATTCCCATGCAGAAGCAAACAACCACACACACACACAATTGCAAGTGGACACATACTCCACGCACAGTGGACACTTTCTGTCATCACAGCACTTTCCCAAACAGGCTCTGATTAGACAGCAGCTTAAAGCGCTTTCATTTCATGGAAGAACAGACAAGAAAGAGAGAGGGGTGTGCTGAGCGATTACTACAGACCGAGAGGGTGAGGGATGGAGGGAGGGAGGAGTGAGGCGGGATTGAGAGAAAGAGAGAGGGGTGTGCTGAGTGATTACTACAGACAGAGAGGGCGAGGGATGGAGTGAGGGAGGAGTAAGGAGTGAGGAGGGATTGAGAGAAAGAAAGAGAGAGAGAGAGAGAGAGAGAGAGAGAGGACGTGTAGAAAGTCTAAAGAGAGGAGATACATAGAGAGGAAAATGGATTGAAAAAGATAAACAGAGGATGGATGAGAGAGAGAGAGACTAACTATCAGTAGAGTTTGGTCTGGGTTCAAAGGTCCAGCCCCACTCTACAGCATTGGAATGGAGAATGATCAACTACCAGTTATATCACCTGGCCTCCTATTGCCAAAATGGCCTCTTCAAAGCACTCCAGGATTTTTCCTGTATTCTAATGCCTTGTGACAATTATAAATCAGATTACTGAATCCTAACAGTACCAGCAAGCCCCACATTGATAGTATAAAGTATGCGTGTGTATTTCCTAATGCCCTGTGTGTGTTAGAACCACATGATGAGATACTAAAGCATGGAAAGTCCTTACAATAGCAACATGTCCCACATCTAAAGGATAAAGGACTGGGGGACACGTCCCCTATGGGCCTGTTACTCCCAAGTTTTGAAACATTCACACACACACACACACACACACACACACACAGCTCTCTCCCAGCATAACAATTGTGAGTGTGACAGTCTTGCCCTGGTCCACATGGTTAATATCCCTGCTCATATTCAACAGAGACGTAACTGGGTATTGTCACCCACTCCAACTGTGAAATTTGAGATAGAGAGAGAGAGAGAGAGAGAGAGAGAGAGAGAGAGAGAGAGAGAGAGAGAGAGAGACAGAGAGAGACAGAGAGAGACAGAGAGAGACAGAGAGAGACAGAGAGACAGAGAGAGAGAGAGAGAGAGAGAGAGAGAGATAGAGAGAGAGAGAGAGAGAGAGAGATAGAGAGAGAGAGAGATAGAGAGAGACAGAGAGAGAGAGACAGAGAGAGAGAGACAGAGAGAGAGAGAGAGAGAGAGAGAGAGAGAGACTCTCCGCAGGCTCTACTCAGACTTACTGGTCTGAGGCCAAACCACACGACTAACAACATTGGAACACAAAGTCTTCATTATCTCATCCTCGAATATCCAAGGTCTGAGGTCATCTGTCTTTGGCCTAAAGAGCAGGAACCCGGACTTCATCAAAGAAATTGGAAATACAGACATTGTCATCCTACATGAAACATGGTATAGAGGAGACGGACCCACTGGTTGCCCTCTAGGTTACAGAGAGCTGGTAGTCCCATCCACCAAACTACCAGGTGTGAAACAGGGAAGAGACTCAGGGGGTATGTTAATGTGTTATAGAGCAGACCTAACTCACTCCATTAAATTAATCAAAACAGGAACATTTTACACTGGGCTAGAAATTCTAAAGGAAATTGTCACAACAGAGAAAAATGTTCTGTGTGCTACCTATTTCCCCCCACTAGAACCCCCATATTTTAAAGAAGACAGCTCTCCATCCTGGAGGGGGAAATCCATCATTTCCAGGCCCAGGAACATGTACTAGTCTGTGGCGACATACATGCCAGAACTGGACAAGAACCTGACACCCTCAACACACAGGGGGACAAACACCTACCTGGAGGTCACAGCATTCCCTCCCCCATATGCCCCTCTAGGCACAGCTATGACAACATAACCAACAAAAACGGGTCACAACTCCTGCAGCTCTGTTACATCCTGGGTATGTACATAGTCAATGGTAGGCTTCGAGGGGACTCCTATGGTAGGTAACCTATAGCTAATCTCTTGGCAGTAGTTCTGTAGACTACTTTATCACTGACCTCAACCCAGAGTCTCTCAGAGTGTTCACAGTCAGCCCACTGACACCCCTATCAGACCACAGCAAAATCACAGTCTACTTGAACAGAGTAATACTCAATCATGAGGCATCAAAGACAAAGGAACATAATAATTTTAAGAAATGATATATATGGAAGGAAAGTAGTGTGGAAATCTACCAAAAACTATTAGGCAACAACAAATTCAATCCCTTTTAGACAACTTCCTGGACAAAACGTTCCACTGTAATAGTGAAGGTGTAGAAAGTCTAAACAGTATATTTGACCTCTCAGCTTCCCTACCTAATCTAAACATGTTAAACAGAAAACTGAAGAAAATTAACAACAATGACAAATGGTTTGATGAAGAATGCAAAAACCGGAGAAAGAAATTGAGAAGCCTATCCAACCAAAAACATAGAGACCCAGAAAACCTGAGTCTACGCCTTCACTATGGTGAATCACTGAAACAATACAGAAATACACTACGGAAAAAGAAGAAACAGTCAAAAATCAGATCAACGTAATTGAATAATCCATAGACTCCAACCACCTCTGGGAAAATTGGAAATCATAAAATAAACAACAACATTAAGAATTATCTATCTAAACTGGAGATGTATGGGTAAATCACTTCTACAATCTCTTTGGCTCTATAACAAAGAACAAACAGCAAAAACATATACATGATCAAAAACAAATCATAGAATCAACAATTAAAGACTACCAGAACCCATTGGATTCTCCAATTACATTAAATGAACTACAGGACAAAATTCAAACCCTCCAACCCAAAATGGCCTGTGGTGTTGATGGTATCCTCAATGAAATGATAAAATATAGAGACAACAAATTCCAATTGGCTATACTAAAACTCTTTAACATCATCCTTAGCTCTGGCATCTTCCCCAATATTTGGAACCAAGGACTGATCACCCCAATCCACAAAAGTGGAGACAAATTTAACTGCAATAACTATTGTGGGATATGCGTCAACAGCAACCTTGGGAAAATCCTCTGCATTATCATTAACAGCAGACTCGTACATTTCCTCAGTGAAAACAATGTACTGAGCAAATGTCAACTTGGCTTTTTACCAAATTACCGTACAACAGACCATGTATTCACCCTGCACACCCTAATTGGAAAACAAACAAACCAAAACAAAGGCAAAGTCTTTTCATGCTTTGTTGATTTCAAAAAAGCTTTTGACACAATTTGGCATGAGGGTCTGCTATAGAAATTGATGGAAAGTGGTGTTGGTGGGGAAAATATACGACATTATAAAATCCACGTACATTGAGGGAAAAAAGTATTTGATCCCCTGCTGATTTTGTACGTTTGCCCACTGACAAAGAAATGATCAGTCTATAATTGTAAATATTTTTAGTAATTTAATTTGAATTTGGCGCTCTGCAATTCAGCAGTGGTTGACGAAAATGATCAAGAAGTTAATGTGCTTCTTCTTGAGCCACTCCTTTGTTGCCTTGGCCGTGTGTTTTGGGTCATTGTCATGCTGGAATACCCATCCACGACCCATTTTCCATGCCTTGGCTGAGGGAAGGAGGTTCTCACCCAAGATTTGACGGTATATGGCCCCGTCCATCGTCCCTTTGATGAGGTGAAGTTGTCCTGTGCCCTTAGCAGAAAAACACTCCCAAAGCATAATGTTTCCACCTCCATGTTTGACGGTGGGGATGGTGTTCTTGGGGTCATAGGCAGCATTCCTCCTCCTCCAATCACAGCGAGTTGTGCCAAAGAGCTCCATTTTGGTCTCATCTGACTCCTGATCATTGCAACTTCACGAGGTGAGATCTTGCATGGAGCCCCAGGCCGAGGGAGATTGACAGTTCTTTTGTGTTTCTTCCATCTGCGAATAATCGCACTAACTGTTGTCACCTTCTCACCAAGCTGTAGGTCCACAATCTTGTCCCTGACATCCTTGGAGAGCTCTTTGGTCTTGGCCGTGGTGGAGAGTTTGGAATCTGATTGATTGATTGCTTCTGTGGACAGGTGTACAGGTAACAAAATTAGATTATGAGATCTCCCTTTAAGAGTGTGCTCCTAATCTCAGATCGTTACCTGTATAAAAGACACCTGGGAGCCAGAAATCTTTCTGATTGAGAGGGGGTCAAATATGTATTTCACTCATTAAAATGCAAATCAATTTATAACATTTTTGACATGGGTTTTTCTGGATTTTTTTGTTGTTATTCTGTCTCTCACTATTCAAATCAACCTACCATTAAAATTATAGACTGATCATTTCTTTGTCAGTGGGCAAATGTACAAAATCAGCAGGGGATCAAATACTTTTTTCCTTCGCTGTACACCAACAACAAGTGTGTGTGGATAAAATTGGCAAAATAACACACACATTTCTTCCCACAGGGCTGTGGGGTGAGATAGGGATACAGCTTATGTCCCACCCTCTTCAACAAGGGCACTAGAACAGTCTGCAGCACCCGGCCAAAACCATACCAGAATCTGAAGTCAAGGAGGGCCTACAGCAGCACCTAGATCTTCTACACAGATTCTGCCAGACCTGGGCCCTGACAGTAAATCTCAGTAAGACAAAAATAATGGTGTTCCAAAAAAGGTCCAGTTGCCAGGACCCCAATACAAATTCCATCTAGACAACGTTGTACATACAAAACTATACATACCTCGGCCTAAACATCAGCGCCAGAGGTAACTTCCACAAAGCTGGGAACGATCTGAGAGACAAGGCAAGATGGGTCTTCTACGCCATCAAAAGAAACATAACATTTG
This sequence comes from Oncorhynchus clarkii lewisi, assembly GCF_045791955.1. NCBI lineage: Eukaryota > Metazoa > Chordata > Actinopteri > Salmoniformes > Salmonidae > Oncorhynchus > Oncorhynchus clarkii. The sequence continues at coordinate 38,054,189 of NC_092170.1, forward strand.
GTATACCAATTAGGATCTGGCTAAAAATATTTGAATCAGTCATAGAACCCATTGCCCTTCATGGTTGTGAGGTCTGGGGTCCGCTCACCAACCAATAATTCACAAAATGGGACAAACACCAAATTGAGACTCTGCATACAGAATTCTGCAAAAATATCCTTAGTGTACAATGTATAACACCAAATAATGCATGCAGAGCAGAATTAGGCCGATACCCGTAAATTATCAAAATCCAGAAAAGAGCCGTTAATAAATTCTCCAACCACCTAAAAGGAAGTTATTCCCAAATCTTCCATAACAAAGCCATCACCAACAGAGAGATGAACCTGGAGAAGAGTCCCCTAAGCAAGCTGGTCCTGGGGCTCTGTTCACAACACAAACACACCCCACAGAGCCCCAGGACAACAACACAATTAGACCCAACCAAATCATGAGAAATCAAAAAGATAATTATTTTAAACAAACAAACTGAGCAAACCAGAATGTTATTTGGCCCTAAACAGAGAGTACACATTGACAGAACACCTGACCATTGTGACTGACCCAAAATTAAGGAAAGCTTTGACTATGTACAGACTCAGCGAGCATAGCCTTGCTATTGAGAAAGGTCACCGATGGCAGACCAGGCTCTCAAGAGAAGACAGGCTATGTGCTCACTGCCCACAAAATGAGGTGGAAACTGAGCAACACTTCCTAACCTCCTGCCAAATGTATGGCCATATTAGAGACCATATCAGATTGCACAGATCCACAAAGAAATTGAAAACAAACTAAATTTTGAAAAACTCCCATGTCTACTGGGTGCAATACCACAGTGTGCCATCACAGCAGCAAGATTTGTGACCTGTTGCCACAATAAAACGGCAACCAGTGATAACAAACACCATTGTAAATTACAACTCATATTTATGTTCTCTAAGCTAAAGACCCTGGGATTAAATACCTCCTTCTGCAACTGGATCCTGGACTTGCTGACGGGTCCCCAGATGGTAAGGGTAGACAGAAACACATCCGCCACGCTGATCCTCAACTCGGGGGCCCCAGTCCCCTCCTGTTCACTCATGACCTCATGGCTAAGCACGACTCCAACATATTCATTAAGTTTGCTGATGACACAACAGTGGTTGGACTGATCACCGACAACGACGAGACCACCTAAAGGGAGGAGGTCAGAGACCTGGCCGTGTGGTGTCGGGACAACAACATCACCCTCAATGTGATCAAGACAAAGGAGATGATTTTGGACTACAGAAAAAGGAGAACTGAGCACGCCCCCATTCTCATCAACAGGGCTGTAGTGAGGCAGGTTGAGAGCTTGAGGTTGAAAGATTTGACATAGGTCCTCACATCCTCAAAAGGTTCTACAGCTGCACCATCGAGAGCATCACCGCCTGGTACGGAAACTGCTCGGCCTCTGTCCGCAAGTCACTACAGAGGGTAGTGCGCATAGCCCAGTACATCACTAGGGCCAAACTTCCTGCCATCCAGGGCCTCTATACCAGGCGGTGTCAGAGAAAGGCCCAAAAAAATTCAAAAGACTCCAGCCACTCTAGTCATAGACTGTTCTCTCTGCTACCGCATGGTAAGCAGTACCGGAGCTCCAAGTCTAGGTCCAAAAGGCTTCTTAACAGCTTCTAGCCCCAAGCCATAAGACTCCTAAACAGCTAATCAAATGGCTACCCGGACTATTCGCATTGTCCCCCCACTCACCCATTTTTGCGCTGCTGCTGCTCTCTGTTTATTATCAATTTACCTCTACCTACATGTACATACATAAAAAATCTGTCGTTCTGCCCCTGAACAGGCAGTTAACCCACTGTTCCTAGGCCGTCATTGAAAATAAGAATTTGTTCTTAACTGACTTGCCTAGTTAAATAAAGGTTAAAAAATAAAAAATAAAAAAAATAAAAAACATTGACTTTGTACCGGTCCTCCCTGTAAATAGTCTCGCTACTGTTCTTTTTTAAAATTATTATTAGTAAACTTTCTTAACACCTTTTTTATTAAAACTGCATTGTTGGTTAAGGGCTTGTAAAGGAAGCTTTCCACTGTAAGGTCTACACCGATTTCATTTAGGCGCATGTGACAAATAAAATTTGATTTGATATGATGTTTATTTATTTTCCCTTTTGCACGTGAACTATTTGCACATAACATGACAATTGACATGTCCTTATACTTTTGGAACTTTTGTGAGTTTAAGGTTTAAATGTAAACTTTTATTGTTTATTTTCTTTCTTATCTACTTCCCTTGATTTGGCATATGATTCCCTTGCCAATAAAGTATGGGAATCATATGCCCTTAATTTTAATATTAAAATACCATTTATAATACAATCAAATAATTGAATTGAATTGAGAGAGATTTAGAAGAGGACCATAGAGAGAGAGGCATATTTCCAGGTAGAGAGCGAAGGTGAGAGAGAGAGAGAGAGAGAGAGAGAGAGAGAGAGAGAGAACGCGAGAGAGAGAGAGGCAGACAGAGAAAGAGAGAGAGAGAGAGAGGGGCAGATTTCCAGGTAGAGAGAGAGAGGGTGAGAGAGGGTGAGAGTGAGCGAGAGAGAGAGAGACAGAGAGAGAGGCAGATTTCCAGGTAGAGAGAGAAGGTGAGAGAGAGAGAGAGACAGAGACAGAGAGACAGAGAGAGGCAGATTTCCAGGTAGAGAGAGAAGGTGAGAGAGAGAGACAGAGAGAGAACGCGATAGAGAGGCAGAGAGAGAGAGAGAGAGAGAGAACGCGATAGAGAGAGGCAGAGAGAGAGAGAGAGAGAGAGAGAGAGAGAGAGAGAGAGAGAGAGAGAGGCAGATAAAGAGAGCGAGAAAGAGCGAGCGAGAGAGAGATCAGGTTTCCACACCTGAGTAGCGTGGGCAGAGGCTCATTAGCCTCAGAGGGTGACATTAAACCACACAGATCACACACATGCAGCTTGATTCAGATTTAGGGGGTCAGTTGACGGCCTGCCTCCGTCACCCTAATGAGCTGCAGCTGGAGATGAGGCAGCACTCCACTAATGAACCATTCCCTCTCTCCCTCACCTATATTCTGTCATGTTCTATCTCTCCTTTGGAATCTGAAATATCTGTCCTCTACTGGCTGCTCCTCTCCTGTTTCCACTCTCCTCTGCTCTCTTCTCTTCTCTCCACAATCCCATTTGTTTTCTTGTCTGTCCCTTCCACATTTGCTCATGTTCTCCCCTGTCTGAGTGTGAATGGGTGGGTGAGAGAGAGAGAAAGGGGAGAAGTGATAGTTTCATGTCGTCTGTTTTTACAGTAAACGTGTTGACCACCTGATCAGTAGACACTTTGTTCAAGGAAGCACACAGTGTGAAACGAAATGCCTAGCTCATACGTACACACACACACACACACACACACACACACACACACACACACACACACACACACACGCTGTTCACACAAACACACACACACACACACACACACACACACACACACACACACACACGTACACGTACACACACACACACACACACACACACACACACACACACACACACACACACACACACACACGATAAGTGTTAGAGTGGAGGCAGGTGTCAGCGGGAGGGGTATGTAAATGTGTGTGTCTGATAGATGAATCTCATCTGGAATGTTCCAAACTCAGTTTCAACCCTGCTTGAACGAACTGCTGCTGCTGCTGGTTTAATTTACGACATGAGGCATGAGACGGTCGGAAAAGTGACGTGGTCGCGCCTGTGCACTTCAATGCCCCACACAAGGATAAAGCACTGTGGATACCTCAGCAACTGGAGTACTTACTCTGTGAAGAAGGTCTTTCAACACAGAAAAAGTTATTATATCAAAGTCACAACTCTTTCAAACTCTCACAGTGAACACAGACACACACACACACACAAGCTTACAAAAACGTTCTCTCTGATCTCTCTAACGCTCTCTCTGATCTCTCTAACGTTCTCACTGATCTATCTAACGCTCTCTAACGCTCTCTCTGATCTCTCTAACGTTCTCACTGATCTCTCTAACGCTCTCTCTGATCTCTCTAACGCTCTTTCTGATCTCTCTAACGTTCTCACTGATCTCTCTAACGCTCTCTAACACTCTCTCTGATCTCTCTAATATTCTCTCTGATCTCTCTAACGCTCTCTCTGATCTCTCTAACGTTCTCTCTGATCTCTCTAACGCTCTCTCTGATCTCTCTAACGCTCTCTCTGATCTCTCTAACGCTCTCTCTGATCTCTCTAACGCTCTCTCTGATCTCTCTAACGTTCTCTCTGATCTCTCTAACGTTCTCACTGATCTCTCTAACGCTCTCTCTGATCTCTCTAACGCTCTCTCTGATCTCTCTAACGTTCTCACTGATCTCTCTAACGCTCTCTCTGATCTCTCTAACGTTCTCACTGATCTCTCTAACGCTCTCTAACGCTCTCTCTGATCTCTCTAATATTCTCTCTGATCTCTAATATTCTCTCTGGTCTCTCTAATATTCTCTCTGATCTCTCTAACGCTCTCTCTGATCTCTCTAACGTTCTCTCTGATCTCTCTAACGCTCTCTCTGATCTCTCTAACGCTCTCTCTGATCTCTCTAACGCTCTCTCTGATCTCTCTAACGCTCTCTCTGATCTCTCTAACGTTCTCACTGATCTCTCTAACGCTCTCTCTGATCTCTCTAACGCTCTCTCTGATCTCTCTAACGTTCTCTCTGATCTCTCTAACATTCTCTCTGATCTCTCTAACGCTCTCCCTGATCTCTCTAACGCTCTCTCTGATCTCTCTAACGCTCTCTCTGATCTCTCTAACGCTCTCTCTGATCTCTCTAACGCTCTCTCTGATCTCTCTAACGCTCTCTCTGATCTCTCTAACATTCTCACTGATCTCTCTAACGCTCTCTCTGATCTCTCTAACGCTCTCTCTGATCTCTAAAACGTTCTCTCTGATCTCTCTAACGTTCTCTCTGATCTCTCTAACATTCTCTCTGATCTCTCTAACGCTCTCCTGATCTCTCTAACGTTCTCTCTGATCTCTCTAACGTTCTCACTGATCTATCTAACGTTCTCTCTGATCTCTCTAACGTTCTCTCTGATCTCTCTAACGTTCTCTCTGATCTCTTTAACATTCTCTCTGATCTCTCTAACATTCTCAATGATCTCTCTAACATTCTCGCTGATCTTTCTAATGTTCTCACTGATCTCTCTAACATTCTCTCTGATCTCTCTAACATTCTATCTGATCTCTCTAACATTCTCTCAGATCTCTCACATTCTCTCTGATCTCTCTAACATTCTCTCTGATCTCTAACATTCTCTCTGATCTCTCTAACGTTCTATCTGATCTCTCTAACATTCTCTCAGATCTCTCACATTCTCTCTGATCTCTCTAACATTCTCTCGGATCTCTCTCACATTCTCACTGATCTCTCTAACATTCTCTCTGGTCCCTCTAACATTCTCTCTGATCTCTCTAACATTCTCTCGGATCTCACTAACATTCTCTCGGATCTCTCTAACATTCTCTCTGATCTCTCTTACATTCTCTCTGATCTCTCTAACATTCTCTCTGATCTCTCTAACATTCTCTCTGATCTCTCTAACATTCTCTCTGATCTCTCTAACATTCTCTCTGATCTCTAACATTCTCTCTGATCTCTCTAATGTTCTATCTGATCTCTCTAACATTCTCTCAGATGTCTCTCACATTCTCACTGATCTCTCTAACATTCTCTCTGATCTCTCTAACATTCTCTCTGATCTCTCTAACATTCTCTCTGATCCCTTTAACATTCTTTAAAAATGCAATTTCCAGTCATATCCACCCTGCATGTACACCAGAACAGTTCAGTGTTTACTGGTAATCATATGCTATTTCTTTTAAATGCAAGTTTTGCTAAGAAGTGAAAGATAGACAGAGACCCATAGACACAGACAGAGAGAGAGAGAGAGAGAGAGAGAGAGAGAGAGACACAGAGAGAGAGAGAGAGAGAGAGAGAGAGAGAGAGAGAGAGAACAGAGGGCGAGAGAGACAGCACAGAGGGCGAGAGAGAGAGAACAGAGGGCGAGAGAGAGAGAAGAGAAAGAAAGCTGAGTTCAGACAGAGCTCAGACTGGGTTGTTACCAGACTTTTAGAAGGCTGTCTGATTGGACTCCTCTCTCTCTCTCTCTCTCCAGCCAATAGCACGTTAGGTCAGAGGGGGTTTGGCATCTGAACGGCCAAATAAGGAAATCATTTATATTCGACTCAACCCCCTCCTGTCCCAGGTTGGGAGCGAGGTTGATGTCAGAGATATTTGCTCCGTCAAGAAAATGACTCTTAGTATGGACTCGGTCCCGCCCCTGTAGAGCACCAGCATATACTGTATGAGGTTTCATTACACTAGTATGTAAATACTCTATTGAGTTTCTTTACACTCGTATGACAATACTGCATTGAGTTCAATTACACTCAAATGCAAATACTCTTTTTATTTAACCAGGCAAGTCAGTTAAGAACAAATTCTTATTTACAATGACGGCCTACCGGGGAACAGTGGGTTAACTGTCTTGTTAAGGGACAGAATGACAGATTTTTACCTTGTCAGCTCGGGGATTCGATCTAGCAATCTTTCAGTTACTGGTCCAAAGTTCTAACCACTAGGCTACCTGCCTCCTCTACACTCTAACCACTAGGCTACCTACCACCTCTACACTCTAACCACTAGACTACCTGCCGTCCCTACACTCTAACCACTAGACTACCTGCCTCCTCTACACTCTAACCACTAGGCTACCTACCACCTCTACACTCTAACCACTAGGCAACCTACCTCCTCTACACTCTAACCACTAGGCTACCTGCCACCTCTACACTCTAACCACTAGGCTACCTGCCACCTCTACACTCTAACCACTTGGCTACCTGACGCCCCTTTGCAAATACTGTATTGAGTTTCATTACACTCACATGTAAATACTATATTGACTTTCCTACAATCATATGTAAATACCCATGTACATGAGCTGTTTGTTAAACGACTATGATTTTCTGGCCCTGCCTTTCTCTCTCTCTCTCTCTCACACACACACACACACAAACGCACGCACACACACACACACACACAAATAGCTTAACAACCTCTTTCTCATCTACAATTCAAATCAGCCCAATGCAAATTATTCCATCCCAAATTCCCAATAAATGTTATGCACAGTGTATGAAATATGGTCTCCACGCTGTTCGGTGCTAAAACACAGGATCTAAATTGCCAGGAAGCGTGAGGATAATAGCATGCCTCTGGGCCTGTGGTACTGTTAGCATTTCAAATAGAATTTCATGACTAAACAAACAAGACCACTGCTAGCTAAGGCTGCCTCAACCCTACACCAGGGCAAGCTATTTGCGTGTGTGTTTGTGTACATGTGTACGTGTGCGCTTGTATAGGAGGGGAGATAGTAAGAGGAGGGGAGACAGTAAATCATATTTGTGAGGGCTCTAACATTAACCAGGCGCAGAGAAGCTGAGCGCTAAATTACATGACAAATATAGATGCGATTTATGGTCATTAGCTCACCGTCTCTCACTCAGACACAAACACACATACAGTATAGTACACAAGTATAGTACACAAGCAGTAACACACATACAGTACCAGACAAAAGTCTGGACACATCTACTCATTTAAGGGGTTTTCTTTACATTTGACTATTCTCTACATTGTAGAATAATAGTGAAGACATCAAAACTATGAAATATGGAATCATGTTGTAACCAAAAAAGTGTTAAAATAGTTAAATAGATTCTTCAAAGTAGTCACCCTTTGCCTTGATGACAGCTTGCACGCTCTTGGCATTCTCTCAACCAGCTTCATGAGGTAGTCACCTGGAAGACATTTCAATTAACAGGTGTGCCTTGTTAAAAGTTCATTTGTGGAATTTCTTTCCTTCTCAACAACTTCTTAATGCGTTTGAGCCAATCAGTTGTGTTGTGACAAGGTAGGGGTGGTGTACAGAAGATAGCCCTATTTGGTAAAAGACCAAGTCCATATTATGGCAAGAACAGCTCAAATAAGCAAAGAGAAACGACAGTCCATCATTACTTTAAGACATGAAGATCAGTCTGTAACCATAATAGCATTGGTTCCATGCATCTTAACATCAGAAGCCTCCTCCCTATGTTTGTTTTATTCACTGCTTTAGCACACTCTGCCAAACCTGATGCCGTGTCTGGATCCTGGCGTAGGAAGGCCAACTACATCTACTGACAAACTCTACAGAGTTCTGTCATACTATCCAGGTCTGTGTCCAAACACTTCTACTTTTACTATAAATCCAACTTTCCAGAAATAAGTGTCTCACTGTTGCCGCTTGTTAAAGACCCCCCTCAGCCCCCAGCTGTGCACTGGACACCATCTGTGAATTGATCGCCCCCCATTTATCTTCAGAGTTCGTACTGTTAAGTGACCTGAACTGGGATATGCTTAACACCCCGGCCATCCTACAATCTAAGCTAGATGCCCTCAATCTCACACAAATTATCAAAGAACCTACCAGGTCAAGTCAAAATTAAATCAAATGTTATTTGTCACATACATATGGTTAGCAGATGTTAATGCGAGTGTAGCGAAATGCTTGTGCTTCTAGTTCAGACAATGCAGTAATAACCAACGAGTAATCTAACCTAACAATTCCACAACTACTACCTTATACACACACAAGTGTAAAGGAATGAAGAATATGTACATACAAATATTTGAATGAGTGATGCCTGAACGGCATAGGCAAGATGCAGTAGATGCTATAGAGTACAGTATATACATATGAGATGAGTAATGTAGGGTATGTAAACATTATATTAAGTGGCATTGTTTAAAGTGGCTAGTGATACATTATTTACATCAATGTTTCCATTATTAAAGTGGCTGGAGTTGAGTCAGTATTTTGGCAGCAGCTAGTTAGTAGACTGAGGAGGATGGAGAGAATCAGTGGTAGACTGAGGAGGATCAGTGGTAGACTGAGGAGGATCAGTGGTAGACTGAGGAGGATGGAGAGGATCAGTGGTAGACTGAGTGGTAGACTGAGGAGGATGGAGAGGATCAGTGGTAGACTGAGGAGGATGGAGAGGATCAGTGGTAGACTGAGGAGGATGGAGATGATCAGTGGTAGACTGAGGAGGACAGAGAGAATCAGTGGTAGACTGAGGAGGATCAGTGGTAGACTGAGGAGGATGGAGAGGATCAGTGGTAGACTGAGGAGGATGGAGAGGATCAGTGGTAGACTGAGGAGGATGGAGAGGATCAGTGGTAGACTGAGGAGGACAGAGAGAATCAGTGGTAGACTGAGGAGGATGGAGAGAATCAGTGGTAGACTGAGGAGGATCAGTGGTAGACTGAGGAGGATCAGTGGTAGACTGAGGAGGATGAAGAGGATCAGTGATAGACTGAGGAGGATCAGTGGTAGACTGAGGAGGATGGAGAGGATCAGTGGTAGACTAAGGAGGATCAGTGGTAGACTGAGGAGGATCAGTGGTAGACTGAGGAGGACAGAGATAATCAGTGGTAGACTGAGGAGGATCAGTGGTAGACTGAGGAGGATGGAGAGGATCAGTGGTAGACTAAGGAGGATCAGTGGTAGACTGAGGGGGATCAGTGGTAGACTGAGGAGGACAGAGAGAATCAGTGGTAGACTGAGGAGGATCAGTGGTAGACTGAGGAGGATCAGTGGTAGACTGAGGAGGATGGAGAGGATCAGTGGTAGACTGAGGAGGATGGAGAGGATCAGTGGTAGACTGAGGAGGATGGAGATGATCAGTGGTAGACTGAGGAGGACAGAGAGAATCAGTGGTAGACTGAGGAGGATCAGTGGTAGACTGAGGAGGATGGAGAGGATCAGTGGTAGACTGAGGGGGATGGAGAGGATCAGTGGTAGACTGAGGAGGATGGAGAGGATCAGTGGTAGACTGAGGAGGATGGAGAGGATCAGTGGTAGACTGAGGAGGATGGAGAGGATCAGTGGTAGACTGAGGAGGACAGAGAGAATCAGTGGTAGACTGAGGAGGATGGAGAGAATCAGTGGTAGACTGAGGAGGATCAGTGGTAGACTGAGGAGGATCAGTGGTAGACTGAGGAGGATGAAGAGGATCAGTGATAGACTGAGGAGGATCAGTGGTAGACTGAGGAGGATGGAGAGGATCAGTGGTAGACTAAGGAGGATCAGTGGTAGACTGAGGAGGATCAGTGGTAGACTGAGGAGGACAGAGATAATCAGTGGTAGACTGAGGAGGATCAGTGGTAGACTGAGGAGGATGGAGAGGATCAGTGGTAGACTAAGGAGGATCAGTGGTAGACTGAGGGGGATCAGTGGTAGACTGAGGAGGACAGAGAGAATCAGTGGTAGACTGAGGAGGATCAGTGGTAGACTGAGGAGGATCAGTGGTAGACTGAGGAGGATGGAGAGGATCAGTGGTAGACTGAGGAGGATGGAGAGGATCAGTGGTAGACTGAGGAGGATGGAGATGATCAGTGGTAGACTGAGGAGGACAGAGAGAATCAGTGGTAGACTGAGGAGGATCAGTGGTAGACTGAGGAGGATGGAGAGGATCAGTGGTAGACTGAGGGGGATGGAGAGGATCAGTGGTAGACTGAGGAGGATGGAGAGGATCAGTGGTAGACTGAGGAGGATGGAGAGGATCAGTGGTAGACTGAGGAGGATGGAGAGGATCAGTGGTAGACTGAGGAGGACAGAGAGAATCAGTGGTAGACTGAGGAAGACAGAGAGAATCAGTGGTAGACTGAGGAGGATGGAGAGAATCAGTGGTAGACTGAGGAGGATCAGTGGTAGACTGAGGAGGATCAGTGGTAGACTGAGGAGGATGAAGAGGATCAGTGATAGACTGAGGAGGATCAGTGGTAGACTGAGGAGGATGGAGAGGATCAGTGGTAGACTAAGGAGGATCAGTGGTAGACTGAGGAGGATCAGTGGTAGACTGAGGAGGACAGAGATAATCAGTGGTAGACTGAGGAGGATGGAGAGAATCAGTGGTAGACTGAGGAGGATCAGTGGTAGACTGAGGAGGATGGAGAGGATCAGTGGTAGACTAAGGAGGATCAGTGGTAGACTGAGGGGGATCAGTGGTAGACTGAGGAGGACAGAGAGAATCAGTGGTAGACTGAGGAGGATCAGTGGTAGACTGAGGAGGATCAGTGGTAGACTGAGGAGGATGGAGAGGATCAGTGGTAGACTGAGGAGGATCAGTGGTAGACTGAGGAGGATCAGTGGTAGACTGAGGAGGATCAGTGGTAGACTGAGGAGGATGTAGAGAATCAGTGGTAGACTGAGGAGGACAGAGAGAATCAGTGGTAGACTGAGGGGGATCAGTGGTAGACTGAGGAGGATGGAGAGAATCAGTGGTAGACTGAGGAGGATCAGTGGTAGACTGAGGAGGATCAGTGGTAGACTGAGGAGGATCAGTGGTAGACTGAGGAGGATGGAGAGGATCAGTGGTAGACTGAGGAGGATCAGTGGTAGACTGAGGAGGATGGAGAGGATCAGTGGTAGACTAAGGAGGATCAGTGGTAGACTGAGGAGGATCAGTGGTAGACTGAGGAGGATGGAGAGGATCAGTGGTAGTCTGAGGAGGATGGAGAGGATCAGTGGTAGACTGAGGAGGATGGAGAGGATCAGTGGTCGACTGAGGAGGATGGAGAGGATCAGTGGTAGACTGAGGAGGATGGAGAGGATCAGTGGTAGACTGAGGAGGATGGAGAGGATCAGTGGTAGACTGAGGAGGACAGAGAGAATCAGTGGTAGACTGAGGAGGATGGAGAGAATCAGTGGTAGACTGAGGAGGATCAGTGGTAGACTGAGGAGGATCAGTGGTAGACTGAGGAGGATGGAGAGGATCAGTGGTAGACTGAGGAGGATCAGTGGTAGACTGAGGAGGATGGAGAGGATCAGTGGTAGACTAAGGAGGATCAGTGGTAGACTGAGGAGGATCAGTGGTAGACTGAGGAGGACAGAGATAATCAGTGGTAGACTGAGGAGGATGGAGAGAATCAGTGGTAGACTGAGGAGGATCAGTGGTAGACTGAGGAGGATGGAGAGGATCAGTGGTAGACTAAGGAGGATCAGTGGTAGACTGAGGGGGATCAGTGGTAGACTGAGGAGGACAGAGAGAATCAGTGGTAGACTGAGGAGGATCAGTGGTAGACTGAGGAGGATCAGAGGTAGACTGAGGAGGATGGAGAGGATCAGTGGTAGACTGAGGAGGATCAATGGTAGACTGAGGAGGATCAGTGGTAGACTGAGGAGGATCAGTGGTAGACTGAGGAGGATGGAGAGAATCAGTGGTAGACTGAGGAGGACAGAGAGAATCAGTGGTAGACTGAGGAGGATCAGTGGTAGACTGAGGAGGATGGAGAGAATCAGTGGTAGACTGAGGAGGATCAGTGGTAGACTGAGGAGGATCAGTGGTAGACTGAGGAGGATCAGTGGTAGACTGAGGAGGATGGAGAGGATCAGTGGTAGACTGAGGAGGATGGAGAGGATCAGTGGTAGACTAAGGAGGATCAGTGGTAGACTGAGGAGGATCAGTGGTAGACTGAGGAGGATCAGTGGTAGACTGAGGAGGACAGAGAGAATCAGTGGTAGACTGAGGAGGATGGAGAGAATCAGTGGTAGACTAAGGAGGATCAGTGGCAGACTGAGGAGGATCAGTGGTAGACTGAGGAGGATCAGTGGTAGAATGAGGAGGATGGAGAGGATCAGTGGTAGACTAAGGAGGATCAGTGGTAGACTGAGGGGGATCAGTGGTAGACTGAGGAGGACAGAGAGAATCAGTGGTAGACTGAGGAGGATCAGTGGTAGACTGAGGAGGATCAGTGGTAGACTGAGGAGGATGGAGAGGATCAGTGGTAGACTGAGGAGGATCAGTGGTAGACTGAGGAGGATCAGTGGTGGACTGAGGAGGATCAGTGGTAGACTGAGGAGGATGGAGAGAATCAGTGGTAGACTGAGGAGGACAGAGAGAATCAGTGGTAGACTGAGGAGGATCAGTGGTAGACTGAGGAGGATGGAGAGAATCAGTGGTAGACTGAGGAGGATCAGTGGTAGACTGAGGAGGATCAGTGGTAGACTGAGGAGGATGGAGAGGATCAGTGGTAGACTGGGGAGGATGGAGAGGATCAGTGGTAGACTGAGGAGGATGGAGAGGATCAGTGGTAGACTGAGGAGGACAGAGAGAATCAGTGGTAGACTGAGGAGGATGGAGAGAATCAGTGGTAGACTGAGGAGGATCAGTGGTAGACTGAGGAGGATGGAGAGGATCAGTGGTAGACTGAGGAGGATCAGTGGTAGACTGAGGAGGATGGAGAGGATCAGTGGTAGACTAAGGAGGATCAGTGGTAGAGTGAGGAGGATCAGTGGTAGACTGAGGAGGACAGAGAGAATCAGTGGTAGACTGAGGAGGATTAGTGCTAGACTGAGGAGGATGGAGAGGATCAGTGGTAGACTAAGGAGGATCAGTGGTAGACTGAGGGGGATCAGTGGTAGACTGAGGAGGACAGAGAGAATCAGTGGTAGACTGAGGAGGATCAGTGGTAGACTGAGGAGGATCAGTGGCAGACTGAGGAGGATGGAGAGGATCAGTGGTAGACTGAGGAGGATCAGTGGTAGACTGAGGAGGATCAGTGGTAGACTGAGGAGGATCAGTGGTAGACTGAGGAGGATGGAGAGGATCAGTGGTAGACTGAGGAGGATCAGTGGTAGACTGAGGAGGATCAGTGGTAGACTGAGGAGGATCAGTGGTAGACTGAGGAGGATGGAGAGAATCAGTGGTAGACTGAGGAGGACAGAGAGAATCAGTGGTAGACTGAGGAGGATCAGTGGTAGACTGAGGAGGATGGAGAGAATCAGTGGTAGACTGAGGAGGATCAGTGGTAGACTGAGGAGGATCAGTGGTAGACTGAGCAGGATCAGTGGTAGACTGAGGAGGATGGAGAGGATCAGTGGTAGACTGAGGAGGATGGAGAGGATCAGTGGTAGACTAAGGAGGATCAGTGGTAGACTGAGGAGGATCAGTGGTAGACTGAGGAGGATGGAGAGGATCAGTGGTAGACTGAGGAGGATCAGTGGTAGACTGAGGAGGATCAGTGGTGGACTGAGGAGGATCAGTGGTAGACTGAGGAGGATGGAGAGAATCAGTGGTAGACTGAGGAGGACAGAGAGAATCAGTGGTAGACTGAGGAGGATCAGTGGTAGACTGAGGAGGATCAGTGGTAGACTGAGGAGGATGGAGAGGATCAGTGGTAGACTGAGGAGGATCAGTGGTAGACTGAGGAGGATCAGTGGTAGACTGAGGAGGATGGAGAGAATCAGTGGTAGACTGAGGAGGACAGAGAGAATCAGTGGTAGACTGAGGAGGACAGAGAGAATCAGTGGTAGACTGAGGAGGATCAGTGGTAGACTGAGGAGGATCAGTGGTAGACTGAGGAGGATGGAGAGGATCAGTGGTAGACTGAGGAGGATCAGTGGTAGACTGAGGAGGATCAGTGGTAGACTGAGGAGGATCAGTGGTAGACTGAGGAGGATGGAGAGAATCAGTGGTAGACTGAGGAGGACAGAGAGAATCAGTGGTAGACTGAGGAGGATCAGTGGTAGACTGAGGAGGATGGAGAGAATCAGTGGTAGACTGAGGAGGATCAGTGGTAGACTGAGGAGGATCAGTGGTAGACTGAGGAGGATCAGTGGTAGACTGAGGAGGATGGAGAGGATCAGTGGTAGACTGAGGAGGATGGAGAGGATCAGTGGTAGACTAAGGAGGATCAGTGGTAGACTGAGGAGGATCAGTGGTAGACTGAGGAGGATCAGTGGTAGACTGAGGAGGACAGAGAGAATCAGTGGTAGACTGAGGAGGATGGAGAGAATCAGTGGTAGACTAAGGAGGATCAGTGGCAGACTGAGGAGGATCAGTGGTAGACTGAGGAGGATCAGTGGTAGAATGAGGAGGACAGAGAGAATCAGTGGTAGACTGAGGAGGATCAGTGGTAGACTGAGGAGGATCAGTGGTAGACTGAGGAGGATGGAGAGGATCAGTGGTAGACTGAGGAGGATCAGTGGTAGACTGAGGAGGATCAGTGGTGGACTGAGGAGGACAGAGAGAATCAGTGGTAGACTGAGGAGGATCAGTGGTAGACTGAGGAGGATCAGTGGTAGACTGAGGAGGATGGAGAGGATCAGTGGTAGACTGAGGAGGATCAGTGGTAGACTGAGGAGGATCAGTGGTGGACTGAGGAGGATCAGTGGTAGACTGAGGAGGATGGAGAGAATCAGTGGTAGACTGAGGAGGACAGAGAGAATCAGTGGTAGATTGAGGAGGATCAGTGGTAGACTGAGGAGGATGGAGAGAATCAGTGGTAGACTGAGGAGGATCAGTGGTAGACTGAGGAGGATCAGTGGTAGACTGAGGAGGATGGAGAGGATCAGTGGTAGACTGAGGAGGATGGAGAGGATCAGTGGTAGACTGAGGAGGATGGAGAGGATCAGTGGTAGACTGAGGAGGACAGAGAGAATCAGTGGTAGACTGAGGAGGATGGAGAGAATCAGTGGTAGACTGAGGAGGATCATTGGTAGACTGAGGAGGATCAGTGGTAGACTGAGGAGGATGGAGAGGATCAGTGGTAGACTGAGGAGGATCAGTGGTAGACTGAGGAGGATGGAGAGGATCAGTGGTAGACTAAGGAGGATCAGTGGTAGACTGAGGAGGATCAGTGGTAGACTGAGGAGGACAGAGAGAATCAGTGGTAGACTGAGGAGGATTAGTGCTAGACTGAGGAGGATGGAGAGGATCAGTGGTAGACTAAGGAGGATCAGTGGTAGACTGAGGGGGATCAGTGGTAGACTGAGGAGGACAGAGAGAATCAGTGGTAGACTGAGGAGGATCAGTGGTAGACTGAGGAGGATCAGTGGTAGACTGAGGAGGATGGAGAGGATCAGTGGTAGACTGAGGAGGATCAGTGGTAGACTGGGGAGGATCAGTGGTAGACTGAGGAGGATCAGTGGTAGACTGAGGAGGATGGAGAGAATCAGTGGTAGACTGAGGAGGACAGAGAGAATCAGTGGTAGACTGAGGAGGATCAGTGGTAGACTGAGGAGGATGGAGAGAATCAGTGGTAGACTGAGGAGGATCAGTGGTAGACTGAGGAGGATCAGTGGTAGACTGAGGAGGATGGAGAGGATCAGTGGTAGACTGAGGAGGATCAGTGGTAGACTGAGGAGGATGGAGAGGATCAGTGGTAGACTAAGGAGGATCAGTGGTAGACTGAGGAGGATCAGTGGTAGACTGAGGAGGACAGAGAGAATCAGTGGTAGACTGAGGAGGACGGAGAGAATCAGTGGTAGACTGAGGAGGATCAGTGGTAGACTGAGGAGGATGGAGAGGATCAGTGGTAGACTAAGGAGGATCAGTGGTAGACTGAGGAGGATCAGTGGTAGACTGAGGAGGATCAGTGGTAGACTGAGGAGGACAGAGAGAATCAGTGGTAGACTGAGGAGGATGGAGAGAATCAGTGGTAGACTAAGGAGGATCAGTGGTAGACTGAGGAGGATCAGTGGTAGACTGAGGAGGATCAGTGGTAGACTGAGGAGGATGGAGAGGATCAGTGGTAGACTAAGGAGGATCAGTGGTAGACTGAGGGGGATCAGTGGTAGACTGAGGAGGACAGAGAGAATCAGTGGTAGACTGAGGAGGATCAGTGGTAAACTGAGGAGGATCAGTGGTGGACTGAGGAGGATCAGTGGTAGACTGAGGAGGATGGAGAGAATCAGTGGTAGACTGAGGAGGACAGAGAGAATCAGTGGTAGACTGAGGAGGATCAGTGGTAGACTGAGGAGGATGGAGAGAATCAGTGGTAGACTGAGGAGGATCAGTGGTAGACTGAGGAGGATCAGTGGTAGACTGAGGAGGATGGAGAGGATCAGTGGTAGACTGAGGAGGATCAGTGGTAGACTGAGGAGGATGGAGAGGATCAGTGGTAGACTAAGGAGGATCAGTGGTAGACTGAGGAGGATCAGTGGTAGACTGAGGAGGACAGAGAGAATCAGTGGTAGACTGAGGAGGACGGAGAGAATCAGTGGTAGACTGAGGAGGATCAGTGGTAGACTGAGGAGGATGGAGAGGATCAGTGGTAGACTAAGGAGGATCAGTGGTAGACTGAGGAGGATCAGTGGTAGACTGAGGAGGATCAGTGGTAGACTGAGGAGGACAGAGAGAATCAGTGGTAGACTGAGGAGGATGGAGAGAATCAGTGGTAGACTAAGCAGGATCAGTGGTAGACTGAGGAGGATCAGTGGTAGACTGAGGAGGATGGAGAGAATCAATGGTAGACTAAGGAGGATCAGTGGTAGACTGAGGAGGATCAGTGGTAGACTGAGGAGGACAGAGAGAATCAGTGGTAGACTGAGGAGGATCAGTGGTAGACTGAGGAGGATGGAGAGGATCAGTGGTAGACTGAGGAGGATCAGTGGTAGACTGAGGAGGATCAGTGGTGGACTGAGGAGGATCAGTGGTAGACTGAGGAGGATGGAGAGAATCAGTGGTAGACTGAGGAGGACAGAGAGAATCAGTGGTAGACTGAGGAGGATCAGTGGTAGACTGAGGAGGATGGAGAGAATCAGTGGTAGACTGAGGAGGATCAGTGGTAGACTGAGGAGGATCAGTGGTAGACTGAGGAGGATGGAGAGGATCAGTGGTAGACTGAGGAGGATGGAGAGGATCAGTGGTAGACTGAGGAGGATGGAGAGGATCAGGGGTAGACTGAGGAGGACAGAGAGAATCAGTGGTAGACTGAGGAGGATGGAGAGAATCAGTGGTAGACTGAGGAGGATCAGTGGTAGACTGAGGAGGATGGAGAGGATCAGTGGTAGACTGAGGAGGATCAGTGGTAGACTGAGGAGGATGGAGAGGATCAGTGGTAGACTAAGGAGGATCAGTGGTAGAGTGAGGAGGATCAGTGGTAGACTGAGGAGGACAGAGAGAATCAGTGGTAGACTGAGGAGGATTAGTGCTAGACTGAGGAGGATGGAGAGGATCAGTGGTAGACTAAGGAGGATCAGTGGTAGACTGAGGGGGATCAGTGGTAGACTGAGGAGGACAGAGAGAATCAGTGGTAGACTGAGGAGGATCAGTGGTAGACTGAGGAGGATCAGTGGTAGACTGAGGAGGATGGAGAGGATCAGTGGTAGACTGAGGAGGATCAGTGGTAGACTGAGGAGGATCAGTGGTAGACTGAGGAGGATCAGTGGTAGACTGAGGAGGATGGAGAGGATCAGTGGTAGACTGAGGAGGATCAGTGGTAGACTGAGGAGGATCAGTGGTAGACTGAGGAGGATCAGTGGTAGACTGAGGAGGATGGAGAGAATCAGTGGTAGACTGAGGAGGACAGAGAGAATCAGTGGTAGACTGAGGAGGATCAGTGGTAGACTGAGGAGGATGGAGAGAATCAGTGGTAGACTGAGGAGGATCAGTGGTAGACTGAGGAGGATCAGTGGTAGACTGAGGAGGATCAGTGGTAGACTGAGGAGGATGGAGAGGATCAGTGGTAGACTGAGGAGGATGGAGAGGATCAGTGGTAGACTAAGGAGGATCAGTGGTAGACTGAGGAGGATCAGTGGTAGACTGAGGAGGATGGAGAGGATCAGTGGTAGACTGAGGAGGATCAGTGGTAGACTGAGGAGGATCAGTGGTGGACTGAGGAGGATCAGTGGTAGACTGAGGAGGATGGAGAGAATCAGTGGTAGACTGAGGAGGACAGAGAGAATCAGTGGTAGACTGAGGAGGATCAGTGGTAGACTGAGGAGGATCAGTGGTAGACTGAGGAGGATGGAGAGGATCAGTGGTAGACTGAGGAGGATCAGTGGTAGACTGAGGAGGATCAGTGGTAGACTGAGGAGGATGGAGAGAATCAGTGGTAGACTGAGGAGGACAGAGAGAATCAGTGGTAGACTGAGGAGGACAGAGAGAATCAGTGGTAGACTGAGGAGGATCAGTGGTAGACTGAGGAGGATCAGTGGTAGACTGAGGAGGATGGAGAGGATCAGTGGTAGACTGAGGAGGATCAGTGGTAGACTGAGGAGGATCAGTGGTAGACTGAGGAGGATCAGTGGTAGACTGAGGAGGATGGAGAGAATCAGTGGTAGACTGAGGAGGACAGAGAGAATCAGTGGTAGACTGAGGAGGATCAGTGGTAGACTGAGGAGGATGGAGAGAATCAGTGGTAGACTGAGGAGGATCAGTGGTAGACTGAGGAGGATCAGTGGTAGACTGAGGAGGATCAGTGGTAGACTGAGGAGGATGGAGAGGATCAGTGGTAGACTGAGGAGGATGGAGAGGATCAGTGGTAGACTAAGGAGGATCAGTGGTAGACTGAGGAGGATCAGTGGTAGACTGAGGAGGATCAGTGGTAGACTGAGGAGGACAGAGAGAATCAGTGGTAGACTGAGGAGGATGGAGAGAATCAGTGGTAGACTAAGGAGGATCAGTGGCAGACTGAGGAGGATCAGTGGTAGACTGAGGAGGATCAGTGGTAGAATGAGGAGGACAGAGAGAATCAGTGGTAGACTGAGGAGGATCAGTGGTAGACTGAGGAGGATCAGTGGTAGACTGAGGAGGATGGAGAGGATCAGTGGTAGACTGAGGAGGATCAGTGGTAGACTGAGGAGGATCAGTGGTGGACTGAGGAGGACAGAGAGAATCAGTGGTAGACTGAGGAGGATCAGTGGTAGACTGAGGAGGATCAGTGGTAGACTGAGGAGGATGGAGAGGATCAGTGGTAGACTGAGGAGGATCAGTGGTAGACTGAGGAGGATCAGTGGTGGACTGAGGAGGATCAGTGGTAGACTGAGGAGGATGGAGAGAATCAGTGGTAGACTGAGGAGGACAGAGAGAATCAGTGGTAGATTGAGGAGGATCAGTGGTAGACTGAGGAGGATGGAGAGAATCAGTGGTAGACTGAGGAGGATCAGTGGTAGACTGAGGAGGATCAGTGGTAGACTGAGGAGGATGGAGAGGATCAGTGGTAGACTGAGGAGGATGGAGAGGATCAGTGGTAGACTGAGGAGGATGGAGAGGATCAGTGGTAGACTGAGGAGGACAGAGAGAATCAGTGGTAGACTGAGGAGGATGGAGAGAATCAGTGGTAGACTGAGGAGGATCATTGGTAGACTGAGGAGGATCAGTGGTAGACTGAGGAGGATGGAGAGGATCAGTGGTAGACTGAGGAGGATCAGTGGTAGACTGAGGAGGATGGAGAGGATCAGTGGTAGACTAAGGAGGATCAGTGGTAGACTGAGGAGGATCAGTGGTAGACTGAGGAGGACAGAGAGAATCAGTGGTAGACTGAGGAGGATTAGTGCTAGACTGAGGAGGATGGAGAGGATCAGTGGTAGACTAAGGAGGATCAGTGGTAGACTGAGGGGGATCAGTGGTAGACTGAGGAGGACAGAGAGAATCAGTGGTAGACTGAGGAGGATCAGTGGTAGACTGAGGAGGATCAGTGGTAGACTGAGGAGGATGGAGAGGATCAGTGGTAGACTGAGGAGGATCAGTGGTAGACTGAGGAGGATCAGTGGTAGACTGAGGAGGATCAGTGGTAGACTGAGGAGGATGGAGAGAATCAGTGGTAGACTGAGGAGGACAGAGAGAATCAGTGGTAGACTGAGGAGGATCAGTGGTAGACTGAGGAGGATGGAGAGAATCAGTGGTAGACTGAGGAGGATCAGTGGTAGACTGAGGAGGATCAGTGGTAGACTGAGGAGGATGGAGAGGATCAGTGGTAGACTGAGGAGGATCAGTGGTAGACTGAGGAGGATGGAGAGGATCAGTGGTAGACTAAGGAGGATCAGTGGTAGACTGAGGAGGATCAGTGGTAGACTGAGGAGGACGGAGAGAATCAGTGGTAGACTGAGGAGGACGGAGAGAATCAGTGGTAGACTGAGGAGGATCAGTGGTAGACTGAGGAGGATGTAGAGGATCAGTGGTAGACTAAGGAGGATCAGTGGTAGACTGAGGAGGATCAGTGGTAGACTGAGGAGGATCAGTGGTAGACTGAGGAGGACAGAGAGAATCAGTGGTAGACTGAGGAGGATGGAGAGAATCAGTGGTAGACTAAGGAGGATCAGTGGTAGACTGAGGAGGATCAGTGGTAGACTGAGGAGGATCAGTGGTAGACTGAGGAGGATGGAGAGGATCAGTGGTAGACTAAGGAGGATCAGTGGTAGACTGAGGGGGATCAGTGGTAGACTGAGGAGGACAGAGAGAATCAGTGGTAGACTGAGGAGGATCAGTGGTAGACTGAGGAGGATCAGTGGTAGACTGAGGAGGATGGAGAGGATCAGTGGTAGACTGAGGAGGATCAGTGGTAAACTGAGGAGGATCAGTGGTGGACTGAGGAGGATCAGTGGTAGACTGAGGAGGATGGAGAGAATCAGTGGTAGACTGAGGAGGACAGAGAGAATCAGTGGTAGACTGAGGAGGATCAGTGGTAGACTGAGGAGGATGGAGAGAATCAGTGGTAGACTGAGGAGGATCAGTGGTAGACTGAGGAGGATCAGTGGTAGACTGAGGAGGATGAAGAGGATCAGTGGTAGACTGAGGAGGATCAGTGGTAGACTGAGGAGGATGGAGAGGATCAGTGGTAGACTAAGGAGGATCAGTGGTAGACTGAGGAGGATCAGTGGTAGACTGAGGAGGACAGAGAGAATCAGTGGTAGACTGAGGAGGACGGAGAGAATCAGTGGTAGACTGAGGAGGATCAGTGGTAGACTGAGGAGGATGGAGAGGATCAGTGGTAGACTAAGGAGGATCAGTGGTAGACTGAGGAGGATCAGTGGTAGACTGAGGAGGATCAGTGGTAGACTGAGGAGGACAGAGAGAATCAGTGGTAGACTGAGGAGGATGGAGAGAATCAGTGGTAGACTAAGCAGGATCAGTGGTAGACTGAGGAGGATCAGTGGTAGACTGAGGAGGATGGAGAGAATCAGTGGTAGACTAAGGAGGATCAGTGGTAGACTGAGGAGGATCAGTGGTAGACTGAGGAGGACAGAGAGAATCAGTGGTAGACTGAGGAGGATCAGTGGTAGACTGAGGAGGATCAGTGGTAGACTGAGGAGGATGGAGAGGATCAGTGGTAGACTGAGGAGGATCAGTGGTAGACTGAGGAGGATCAGTGGTGGACTGAGGAGGATCAGTGGTAGACTGAGGAGGATGGAGAGAATCAGTGGTAGACTGAGGAGGACAGAGAGAATCAGTGGTAGATTGAGGAGGATCAGTGGTAGACTGAGGAGGATGGAGAGAATCAGTGGTAGACTGAGGAGGATCAGTGGTAGACTGAGGAGGATCAGTGGTAGACTGAGGAGGATGGAGAGGATCAGTGGTAGACTGAGGAGGATGGAGAGGATCAGTGGTAGACTGAGGAGGATGGAGAGGATCAGTGGTAGACTGAGGAGGACAGAGAGAATCAGTGGTAGACTGAGGAGGATGGAGAGAATCAGTGGTAGACTGAGGAGGATCATTGGTAGACTGAGGAGGATCAGTGGTAGACTGAGGAGGATGGAGAGGATCAGTGGTAGACTGAGGAGGATCAGTGGTAGACTGAGGAGGATGGAGAGGATCAGTGGTAGACTAAGGAGGATCAGTGGTAGACTGAGGAGGATCAGTGGTAGACTGAGGAGGACAGAGAGAATCAGTGGTAGACTGAGGAGGATTAGTGCTAGACTGAGGAGGATGGAGAGGATCAGTGGTAGACTAAGGAGGATCAGTGGTAGACTGAGGGGGATCAGTGGTAGACTGAGGAGGACAGAGAGAATCAGTGGTAGACTGAGGAGGATCAGTGGTAGACTGAGGAGGATCAGTGGTAGACTGAGGAGGATGGAGAGGATCAGTGGTAGACTGAGGAGGATCAGTGGTAGACTGAGGAGGATCAGTGGTAGACTGAGGAGGATCAGTGGTAGACTGAGGAGGATGGAGAGAATCAGTGGTAGACTGAGGAGGACAGAGAGAATCAGTGGTAGACTGAGGAGGATCAGTGGTAGACTGAGGAGGATGGAGAGAATCAGTGGTAGACTGAGGAGGATCAGTGGTAGACTGAGGAGGATCAGTGGTAGACTGAGGAGGATGGAGAGGATCAGTGGTAGACTGAGGAGGATCAGTGGTAGACTGAGGAGGATGGAGAGGATCAGTGGTAGACTAAGGAGGATCAGTGGTAGACTGAGGAGGATCAGTGGTAGACTGAGGAGGACAGAGAGAATCAGTGGTAGACTGAGGAGGACGGAGAGAATCAGTGGTAGACTGAGGAGGATCAGTGGTAGACTGAGGAGGATGGAGAGGATCAGTGGTAGACTAAGGAGGATCAGTGGTAGACTGAGGAGGATCAGTGGTAGACTGAGGAGGATCAGTGGTAGACTGAGGAGGACAGAGAGAATCAGTGGTAGACTGAGGAGGATGGAGAGAATCAGTGGTAGACTAAGGAGGATCAGTGGTAGACTAAGGAGGATCAGTGGTAGACTGAGGAAGATCAGTGGTAGACTGAGGAGGATGGAGAGGATCAGTGGTAGACTAAGGAGGATCAGTGGTAGACTGAGGGGGATCAGTGGTAGACTGAGGAGGACAGAGAGAATCAGTGGTAGACTGAGGAGGATCAGTGGTAGACTGAGGAGGATCAGTGGTAGACTGAGGAGGATGGAGAGGATCAGTGGTAGACTGAGGAGGATCAGTGGTAAACTGAGGAGGATCAGTGGTGGACTGAGGAGGATCAGTGGTAGACTGAGGAGGATGGAGAGAATCAGTGGTAGACTGAGGAGGACAGAGAGAATCAGTGGTAGACTGAGGAGGATCAGTGGTAGACTGAGGAGGATGGAGAGAATCAGTGGTAGACTGAGGAGGATCAGTGGTAGACTGAGGAGGATCAGTGGTAGACTGAGGAGGATGGAGAGGATCAGTGGTAGACTGAGGAGGATCAGTGGTAGACTGAGGAGGATGGAGAGGGTCAGTGGTAGACTAAGGAGGATCAGTGGTAGACTGAGGAGGATCAGTGGTAGACTGAGGAGGACAGAGAGAATCAGTGGTAGACTGAGGAGGACGGAGAGAATCAGTGGTAGACTGAGGAGGATCAGTGGTTGACTGAGGAGGATGGAGAGGATCAGTGGTAGACTAAGGAGGATCAGTGGTAGACTGAGGAGGATCAGTGGTAGACTGAGGAGGATCAGTGGTAGACTGAGGAGGACAGAGAGAATCAGTGGTAGACTGAGGAGGATGGAGAGAATCAGTGGTAGACTAAGCAGGATCAGTGGTAGACTGAGGAGGATCAGTGGTAGACTGAGGAGGATGGAGAGAATCAGTGGTAGACTAAGGAGGATCAGTGGTAGACTGAGGAGGATCAGTGGTAGACTGAGGAGGATGGAGAGGATCAGTGGTAGACTAAGGAGGATCAGTGGTAGACTGAGGAGCATGGAGAGAATCAGTGGTAGACTAAGGAGGATCAGTGGTAGACTGAGGAGGATCAGTGGTAGACTGAGGAGCATGGAGAGAATCAGTGGTAGACTGAGGAGGACAGAGAGAATCAGTGGTAGACTGAGGAGGACAGATAGAATCAGTGGTAGACTGAGGCGGATGGAGAGAATCAGTGTTAGACTGATGAGGATGGAGAGAATCAGTGGTAGACTGAGGAGGATGGAGAGGATCAGTGGTAGACTGAGGAGGATGGAGAGGATCAGTGGTAGACTGAGGAGGACAGAGATAATCAGTGGTAGACTGAGGAGGACAGAGAGAATCAGTGGTAGACTGAGGAGGATGGAGAGAATCAGTGGTAGACTGAGGAGGATGGAGAGGATCAGCGGTAGACTGAGGAGGATCAGTGGTAGACTGAGGAGGATGGAGAGGATCAGTGGTAGACTGAGGAGGACAGAGAGAATCAGTGGTAGACTGAGGAGGATGGAGAGAATCAGTGGTAGACTAAGGAGGATCAGTGGTAGACTGAGGAGGATCAGTGGTAGACTGAGGAGCATGGAGAGAGTCAGTGGTAGACTGAGGAGGACAGAGAGAATCAGTGGTAGACTGAGGAGGACAGAGAGAATCAGTGGTAGACTGAGTAGGATCAGTGGTAGACTGAGGAGCATGGAGAGAATCAGTGGTAGACTGAGGAGGACAGAGAGAATCAGTGGTAGACTGAGGAGAACAGAGAGAATCAGTGGTAGACTGAGGAGGATGGAGAGAATCAGTGGTAGACTGAGGAGGATGGAGAGAATCAGTGGTAGACTGAGGAGGATGGAGAGGATCAGTGGTAGACTGAGGAGGATCAGTGGTCGACTGAGGAATGAAAGAGAATTTCTCTGCAGTTCTCCTGCAATGTTAAGATTAACATTGCAATTTATACTTTACATTTTATATGGATCTATACATTCCTACCTCCTTAAAAAAAACAAGGTTCCATAAGATATTTGAATTCATAAACTGGGTAGTTTGGCTCCTGAATGCTGATTGGCTGAAAGCTGTGGTATACCACGGGTTATGACAAAAATGACTTTTTACTGTTCTAATTGCGTCGGTAACCAGTTTATAATCGCAATAGGGTACCTCAGGGGATTGTGGTATATTGCCAATATACCACGGCTAATTGCTGTATCCAGACGCTCCTCGTTGTGTCGTTCCTCACGTCAGCCCTTAGCCATGATATATCGGCCATATACCATACCCCCTCAGGCCCGGTAAGTGTGTTTGAGTTAGACCCACCTGGAACCCTTTTGCTGACCCTCCTGAGAGTTTCTACCCACTCAGTGTGGAGCAGTTATCAGTGGCTCCCACCAAGACTCCTCTAACCCGCCTATAGCTGAGGCAGGACACGGGCTCTTTCAGGTTGGGAGAGGGAGCGAGCGAGAAAGAGAAAGGGATAGAAATAAAGAGAGATGGAGGGAAGAAGAGGGAGATAGAGAAATAAAGAGAGAGGGATAAAGAGAGAGGGAGATAGAGAAATAAAGAGAGAGGGATGAAGAGAGAGGGAGATAGAGAAATAAAGAGAGAGGGATAAAGAGAGAGGGAGATAGAGAAATAAAGAGAGAGGGATGAAGAGAGAGGGAGATAGAGAAATAAAGAGAGAGGGATAAAGAGAGAGGGAGATAGAGAAATAAAGAGAGAGGGATGAAGAGAGAGGGAGATAGAGAAATAAAGAGAGAGGTATAAAGAGAGAGGGAGATAGAGAAATAAAGAGAGAGGGATGAAGAGAGAGGGAGATAGAGAAATAAAGAGAGAGGGATAAAGAGAGAGGGAGATAGAGAAATAAAGAGAGAGGGATGAAGAGAGAGGGAGATAGAGAAAAAAAGAGAGAGGGATGAAGAGAGAGGGAGATAGAGAAAAAAGAGAGAGGGATGAAGAGAGAGGGAGATAGAGAGGGATGAAGAGAGAGGGATGAAGCGAGAGGGAGATAGAGAAATAAAGAGAGAGGTATAAAGAGAGAGGGAGATAGAGAAATAAAGAGAGAGGGATAAAGAGAGAGGGAGATAGAGAAATAAAGAGAGAGGGATGAAGAGAGAGGGAGATAGAGAAAAAAAGAGAGAGGGATGAAGAGAGAGGGAGATAGAGAAAAAAGAGAGAGGGATGAAGAGAGAGGGAGATAGAGAGGGATGAAGAGAGAGGGATGAAGCGAGAGGGAGATAGAGAAATAAAGAGAGGGGGATGAAGAGAGAGGGAGATAGAGAAATAAAGAGAGAGGGTTGAAGAGAGAGGGAGATAGAGAAATAAAGAGAGATGGAGGGAAGAGAGAGGGAGATAGACTAAGGAGGATCAGTGGTAGACTGAGGAGGATCAGTGGTAGACTGAGGAGCATGGAGAGAATCAGTGGTAGACTGAGGAGGACAGAGAGAATCAGTGGTAGACTGAGGAGGACAGAGAGAATCAGTGGTAGACTGAGGAGGATCAGTGGTAGACTGAGGAGGATCAGTGGTAGACTGAGGAGGATGGAGAGGATCAGTGGTAGACTGAGGAGGATCAGTGGTAGACTGAGGAGCATGGAGAGAGTCAGTGGTAGACTGAGGAGGACAGAGAGAATCAGTGGTAGACTGAGGAGGACAGAGAGAATCAGTGGTAGACTGAGTAGGATCAGTGGTAGACTGAGGAGCATGGAGAGAATCAGTGGTAGACTGAGGAGGACAGAGAGAATCAGTGGTAGACTGAGGAGAACAGAGAGAATCAGTGGTAGACTGAGGAGGATGGAGAGAATCAGTGGTAGACTGAGGAGGATGGAGAGAATCAGTGGTAGACTGAGGAGGATCAGTGGTAGACTGAGGAGCATGAAGAGAATCAGTGGTAGACTGAGGAGGACAGAGAGAATCAGTGGTAGACTGAGGAGGACAGAGAGAATCAGTGGTAGACTGAGGAGGATCAGTGGTAGACTGAGGAGCATGGAGAGAATCAGTGGTAGACTGAGGAGGACAGAGAGAATCAGTGGTAGACTGAGGAGGACAGAGAGAATCAGTGGTAGACTGAGGAGGATGGAGAGAATCAGTGGTAGACTGAGGAGGATGGAGAGGATCAGTGGTAGACTGAGGAGGATCAGTGGTCGACTGAGGAATGAAAGAGAATTTCTCTGCAGTTCTCCTTCAATGTTAAGATTAACATTGCAATTTATACTTTACATTTTATATGGATCTATACATTCCTACCTCCTCAAAAAAAACAAGGTTCCATAAGATATTTGAATTCATAAACTGGGTAGTTTGGCTCCTGAATGCTGATTGGCTGAAAGCTGTGGTATACCACGGGTATGACAAAAATGACTTTTTACTGTTCTAATTGCGTCGGTAACCAGTTTATAATCGCAATAGGGTACCTCAGGGGATTGTGGTATATTGCCAATATACCACGGCTAATTGCTGTATCCAGACGCTCCTCGTTGTGTCGTTCCTCACGTCAGCCCTTAGCCATGATATATCGGCCATATACCATACCCCCTCAGGCCCGGTAAGTGTGTTTGAGTTAGACCCACCTGGAACCCTTTTGCTGACCCTCCTGAGAGTTTCTACCCACTCAGTGTGGAGCAGTTATCAGTGGCTCCCACCAAGACTCCTCTAACCCGCCTATAGCTGAGGCAGGACACGGGCTCTTTCAGGTTGGGAGAGGGAGCGAGCGAGAAAGAGAAAGGGATAGAAATAAAGAGAGATGGAGGGAAGAAGAGGGAGATAGAGAAATAAAGAGAGAGGTATAAAGAGAGAGGGAGATAGAGAAATAAAGAGAGAGGGATGAAGAGAGAGGGAGATAGAGAAATAAAGAGAGAGGGATAAAGAGAGAGGGAGATAGAGAAATAAAGAGAGAGGGATGAAGAGAGAGGGAGATAGAGAAAAAAAGAGAGAGGGATGAAGAGAGAGGGAGATAGAGAAAAAAGAGAGAGGGATGAAGAGAGAGGGAGATAGAGAGGGATGAAGAGAGAGGGATGAAGCGAGAGGGAGATAGAGAAATAAAGAGAGAGGTATAAAGAGAGAGGGAGATAGAGAAATAAAGAGAGAGGGATAAAGAGAGAGGGAGATAGAGAAATAAAGAGAGAGGGATGAAGAGAGAGGGAGATAGAGAAATAAAGAGAGAGGGATAAAGAGAGAGGGAGATAGAGAAATAAAGAGAGAGGGATGAAGAGAGAGGGAGATAGAGAAAAAAAGAGAGAGGGATGAAGAGAGAGGGAGATAGAGAAAAAAGAGAGAGGGATGAAGAGAGAGGGAGATAGAGAGGGATGAAGAGAGAGGGATGAAGCGAGAGGGAGATAGAGAAATAAAGAGAGAGGTATAAAGAGAGAGGGAGATAGAGAAATAAAGAGAGAGGGATGAAGAGAGAGAGAGATAGATAGGGATGAAGAGAGAGGGATGAAGCGAGAGGGAGATAGAGAAATAAAGAGAGGGGGATGAAGAGAGAGGGAGATAGAGAAATAAAGAGAGAGGGTTGAAGAGAGAGGGAGATAGAGAAATAAAGAGAGAGGGTTGAAGAGAGAGGGATGAAGAGAGAGGGATGAAGAGAGAGGGAGATAGAGAAATAAAGAGAGAGGGATGAAGAGAGAGGGAAATAGAGAAATAAAGAGAGAGGGTTGAAGAGAGAGGGAGATAGAGAAATAAAGAGAGAGGGTTGAAGAGAGAGGGAGATAGAGAAATAAAGAGAGGGGGGTGAAGAGAGAGGGAGATAGAGAAATAAAGAGAGAGGGATGAAGAGAGAGGGAAATAGAGAAATAAAGAGAGAGGGTTGAAGAGAGAGGGAGATAGAGAAATAAAGAGAGAGGGTTGAAGAGAGAGGGAGATAGAGAAATAAAGAGAGGGGGGTGAAGAGAGAGGGAGATAGAGAAATAAAGAGAGAGGGATGAAGAGAGAGGGAGATCGAGAAATAAAGAGAGGGGGGTGAAGAGAAAAAAACAAGAGGCAGAGAGAGGGGAGGGGACAGGGAGGATAAAGGGATAGAGCGAAATGGTGGAAGGTGAGCTCAGTCAGTATGACAGTGTCCAGGGAGGATAAAGGGATAGAGAAGAATGGTGGAAGGTGAGCTCCTCCAGTATGACAGTGTCCAGGGAGTATAAAGGGATAGAGAGGAATGGTGGAAGGTGAGCTCAATCAGTATGACAGTGTCCATGGAGGATAAAGGGATAGAGAGAAATGGTAGAAGGTGAGCTCAGTCAGCCTCTCCTCCAGTATGACAGTGTCCTCACAGTTTGGGCTGTCTATAAATGAAGGATGACATTCTCTCTCTCACCTCTGACACATATAAACACTTGGCGGCCATCTTCCCCCATCACTTTGTTGGTTTCCTTTTCAACACTTCAAGAATCATTGTCACTAAGGATCATATATGATTTGAGTTAAGGTAATTTAAAGGCGAGGGAAAAATTGCAACCTTGACAACCAAAATTCTCATCTCGTTTGGTCGTCGGTGGTAACAGGTGTGCTCCAAAGCGCCACGAGCTCAAATTATAATCAAACCCTCCCGATTGACTCTGTAATTGCTTTTCTGCCCCGTGTGTGTGTGTGTGTGTGTGTGTGTGTGTGTGTGTCTCTGTGTGTCTCTGTGTGTGTGTGTGTGTGTCTCTCTCTGTGTGTGTGTGTGTGTGTGTGTGTGTGTGTGTGTGTGTGTGTGTGTGTGTGTGTGTGTGTGTGTGTGTGTGTGTGTGTCTCTGTGTGTCTCTGTGTGTGTGTGTGTGTGTGTGTGTCTCTGTGTGTGTGTGTGTGTGTTCCCAACTTTAACGGACATCTTCAATGGTGTGCGATGCGAAGAGAGAGAGAGAGAGAGAGAGAGAGAGAGAGAGAGAGAGAGAGAGAGAGAGAGAGAGAGAGAGTGTGTTTGTATGCGTGAAGCTAAGAAGCGGCCCTCATTCCTCCTGCAGTTATTTAAGCACTCGGAGTCGTCGGGGAGATTAGACCAAACGCCCAAACTCATCAATAACTCTTGTCTCTCCCTCTGCAGACACACACACACACAAACAAACACACATATACACACACACACACACAAACAAACACACACACACAAACACATATACACACACACACATTGGCAGCAGTGCTGATAGAGCGAGTGGAACAGACCTGATGCTCTCATTCTCAGCAGAAACACTGTCCTGATTGGGATTGTCTTTCCCATCACTGCCTGGCACACACACACACACACACACACACACTGTGATGGAGGGGGCCCATTCCTCGGCCGCTATCTGCCCACAAGACAGCTGCCAATTGCCCCTTTCTCCCAAGACAGACTGCGACATTTTATGTTGAGTACTACAATTAACACACACCACAGACACACCACAGACACACCACCGACACGCCACAGACACGCCACAGACACGCCACAGACACGCCACAGACACGCCACAGACACGCCACAGACACGCCACAGACACGCCACAGACACGCCACAGACACGCCACAGACACACCACAGACACGCCACAGACACACCACACCTTCATGCTACAGGCCAAGTACAATACCTCCTGCCCTGTGCCAGTAAGGTCCTGACCCATTAGCAGTGACCATAGTATGCCAACATCAATGAAATAACATAGGTTACGGCCTCAGAATAAGCTAAAGAAAACCTGTACCCAGTCTGCTCTGCAATGCCATTCTTTTTATAGTGGTTCCTACTGAGAGAGATTCAATAGAGAGAGCTTTCATTCCCGTTAGAAAGATCCATAGTCCTTAATCTGTCAGTACAGCATATGTCCCAAGGCTCAGTGCTGTAACACAACAAGAACATAGATTACAGGCCCACTCTACAGGCTGCAACCTCCAAGGATCCTGTCAGGTTAGGGGAAGGGTTAAGGTGGAACACAGGCCCACTCTACAGGCTGCAACCTCCAAGGATCCTATCAGGTTAGGGGAAGGGTTAAGGTGGAACACAGGCCCACTCTACAGGCTGCAACCTCCAAGGATCCTATCAGGTTAGGGGAAGGGTTAAGGTGGAAAACAGGCCCACTACAGATTTCAGCTACCAAGGTTCCTGTCAGGTTAGGGGAAGGGTTAAGGTGGAACACAGGCCCACTCTACAGATTTCAGCTACCAAGGATCCTGTCAGGTTAGGGGAAGGGTTACGGTGGAACACAGGCCCACTCTACAGGTTTCAGCTACCAATGATCCTGTCAGGTTAGGGAAAGGTTAAGGTGGAAAACAGGCCCACTACAGATTTCAGCTACCAAGGTTCCTGTCAGGTTAGGGGAAGGGTTAAGGTGGAACACAGGCCCACTCTACAGATTTCAGCTACCAAGGATCCTGTCAAGTTAGGGGAAGGGTTACGGTGGAACACAGGCCCACTCTACAGGTTTCAGCTACCAAGGATCCTGTCAGGTTTGGTGGAAAGGTTAAGGATAGGGTTCTTTGTTTAGTTTAGCCTGTTAAGATGGCCTACAAACCTAACAAGTGGCAGTGCCTCTCCTTCCCCGCTCTCTCTCTCTTGCCCTCTCTTTCTCCCCCCTTTCTCTCTCTCCTCTCTCCCCCTTCTCTCAATTTCTCTCCCCCTCTCTCTCCCCCCATCTCTCCCTCTCCCGCCCTCTCTCCTTCCCCACTCAATTCAATTCAATTCAAGGGCTTTATTGGCATGGGAAACGTGTTAACATTGCCAAAGCAAGTGAGGTAGATAATATATAAAGTGAATATATAAAGTGAAAAACAATAAAAATTAACAGTAAACATTACACATACTGAAGTTTCAAAACAATAAAGACATCACAAATGTCATATTATATATATACAGTGTTTTAACAATGTACAAATGGTTAAAGGACACAAGATAAAATAAATAAGCATAAATATGGGTTGTATTTACAATGGGGTTTGTTCTTCACTGGTTGCCCTTTTCTCGTGGCAACAAGTCACAAATCTTGCTGCTGTGATGGCACACTGTGGTATTTCACCCAGTAGATATGGGAGTTTTTCAAAATTGGATTTGTTTTCGAATTCTTTGTGGATCTGTGTAATCTGAGGGAAATATGTCTCTCTACTATGGTCATACATTTGGCAGGAGGTTAGGAAGTGCAGCTCAGTTTCCACCTCATTTTGTGGGCAGTGAGCACATAGCCTGTCTTCTCTTGAGAGCCATGTCTGCCTATGGCGGCCTTTCTCAATAGCAAGGCTATGCTCACTGAGTCTGTACATAGTCAAAGCTTTCCTTAATTTTGGGTCAGTCACAGTGGTCAGGTATTCTGCCGCTGTGTACTCTCTGTTTAGGGCCAAATAGCATTCTAGTTTGCTCTGTTTTTTTGTTAATTCTTTCCAATGTGTCAAGTAATTATCTTCCACTCTCTCTCTCTCTTGCGCTCTCTTTCTCTCCCCTTATATCTCCCTCCTCTACCTCTCTCTCTCTCTGGGTCTCATGGGCAGGCCGATAGCTCTGTTTGTCGTAACACCTGCTACCCATCAACTGTCCTGCCAACCCCAGATGGAGCCAGACGAACACACAGAGGAACACACACACACACACAAACAAACAAACAAACAGAGAGAGAGAGAGAGAGAGAGAGAGAGAGAGAGAGAGAGAGAGAGAGAGAGAGAGAGACAGACAGAGAGACAGAGAGACAGAGAGAGAGAGAGAGAGAAAAGGAGAGAGAGAGAGAGTGAGAGAGAGAAAGAGAGAGAAAGAGAGAGAGAGAGAGAGAGAGACAGAGAGACAGAGAGAGAGAGAGAGAGAGAGAGAGAAAAGGAGAGAGAGAGAGAGAGCGAGAGAGAGAGAAAGAGAGAGAAAGAGAGAGAAAGAGAGAGAGAGAGAGAGAGAGAGAGACAGAGAGAGAGAGAGAGAGAGAGAGAGAGAAAAGGAGAGAGAGAGAGAGCGAGAGAGAGAGAAAGAGAGAGAAAGAGAGAGAGAGAGAGGAGGGAGAACCTCATGAAAAAGTACTAGTGAATTACTGCACAAAACTTATTCGTCAGCCAGTCTACATCGGCTTTTCGCGACCGCATAAGAATACAAAACAGGAAGCAGTTGGTTGTTGTTACCTAACTACTGTTTTTGTCAATCTCGAATGTAATGATCTTCCATCATTCGTCATTACTGTCTTTTAAAGCCCTTATGCCGGCTCCATCTGGAATGTTCCTTTCTGTTTTATGTCTACTTTCATAAGACTGGAGGCAAATGGTGGTAAGATTAACATTGTTTATCAAATGTTTTTCTGTGCTGTGTTTATGTGACCTCTGCTTACAGATGATTGATAATTAATGGCTTATAATTAGTTGTCTCTTGTGCTTGTCTTTCTTTTCTAAAAGGTTACATGGTGTATAAATGTGGCCGCAACAAAGAAGAGGATCTAAAGGTAATTAAGTCATTAAGTCAAAGCTGAATGAAGACAAGGCCTCAAAGGGATTAACAATGGACAATTAACAAGTGTAAATATGTCATTTAATATGTCATTTAATATATAATTAAATATGTAATTAAATATGTCATTAAAAATGTAATTAAATATGTAATTAAATATGTAATTAAATATGTAATTAAATATGTCATTTCATATGTAATTAAATATGTAATTAAATATGTCATTAAAAATGTAATTAAATATGTAATTAAATATGTAATTAAATATGTAATTAAATATATAATTAAATATGTAATTAAATATGTCATTTAATATGTAATTAAATATGTAATTAAATATGTAATTAAATATGTCATTTAATATGTAATTAAATATGTAATTAAATATGTCATTTAATATATAATGAAATATG
This sequence comes from Oncorhynchus clarkii lewisi, assembly GCF_045791955.1. Lineage (NCBI taxonomy): Eukaryota > Metazoa > Chordata > Actinopteri > Salmoniformes > Salmonidae > Oncorhynchus > Oncorhynchus clarkii. The sequence continues at coordinate 38,088,362 of NC_092170.1, forward strand.
TAATTTAATGTGTCATTTAATGTGTCATTTAATATGTAATTAAATATATAATTAAATATGTAATTAAATACATAATTAAATGTGTCATTTAGCCCGTGGCCTGTATTCCCTATCCAGGAGCTCTTTAAGGAACATTGTTACACAGAGACTAAGTAGCTGTATGGTATGGGGCAGAGAGCGCTGTAGACAGCCTCAGGCTAACTGAATTGAGTCAACGCCCTGCCCTGTAGACAGCCTCAGGCTAACTGAATTGAGTCAACGCCCTGTAGACAGCCTCAGGCTAACTGAATTGAGTCAACGCCCTGTAGACAGCCTCAGGCTAACTGAATTGAGTCAACGCCCTGTAGACAGCCTCAGGCTAACTGAATTGAGTCAACGCCCTGTAGACAGCCTCAGGCTAACTGAATTGAGTCAACGCCCTGTAGACAGCCTCAGGCTAACTGAATTGAGTCAACGCCCTGTAGACAGCCTCAGGCTAACTGAATTGAGTCAACGCCCTGTAGACAGCCTCAGGCTAACTGAATTGAGTCAACGCCCTGTAGACAGCCTCAGGCTAACTGAATTGAGTCAACGCCCTGTAGACAGCCTCAGGCTAACTGAATTGAGTCAACGCCCTGCCCTGTAGACAGCCTCAGGCTAACTGAATTGAGCCAACGCCCTGTAGACAGCCTCAGGCTAACTGAATTGAGTCAACGCCCTGTAGACAGCCTCAGGCTAACTGAATTGAGTCAACGCCCTGTAGACAGCCCCAGGCTAACTGAATTGAGTCATCGCCCTGTAGACAGCCTCAGGCTAACTGAATTGAGTCAACGCCCTGTAGACAGCCTCAGGCTAACTGAATTGAGTCAACGCCCTGTAGACAGCCTCAGGCTAACTGAATTGAGTCAACGCCCTGCCCTGTAGACAGCCTCAGGCTAACTGAATTGAGTCAACGCCCTGTAGACAGCCTCAGGCTAACTGAATTGAGTCAACGCCCTGTAGACAGCCTCAGGCTAACTGAATTGAGTCAACGCCCTGTAGACAGCCTCAGGCTAACTGAATTGAGTCAACGCCCTGTAGACAGCCTCAGGCTAACTGAATTGAGTCAACGCCCTGTAGACAGCCTCAGGCTAACTGAATTGAGTCAACGCCCTGTAGACAGCCTCAGGCTAACTGAATTGAGTCAACGCCCTGTAGACAGCCTCAGGCTAACTGAATTGAGTCAACGCCCTGTAGACAGCCTCAGGCTAACTGAATTGAGTCAACGCCCTGTAGACAGCCTCAGGCTAACTGAATTGAGTCAACGCCCTGTAGACAGCCTCAGGCTAACTGAATTGAGTCAACGCCCTGCCCTGTAGACAGCCTCAGGCTAACTGAATTGAGCCAACGCCCTGTAGACAGCCTCAGGCTAACTGAATTGAGTCAACGCCCTGTAGACAGCCTCAGGCTAACTGAATTGAGTCAACGCCCTGTAGACAGCCCCAGGCTAACTGAATTGAGTCATCGCCCTGTAGACAGCCTCAGGCTAACTGAATTGAGTCAACGCCCTGTAGACAGCCTCAGGCTAACTGAATTGAGTCAACGCCCTGTAGACAGCCTCAGGCTAACTGAATTGAGTCAACGCCCTGTAGACAGCCTCAGGCTAACTGAATTGAGTCAACGCCCTGTAGACAGCCTCAGGCTAACTGAATTGAGTCAACGCCCTGTAGACAGCCTCAGGCTAACTGAATTGAGTCAACGCCCTGTAGACAGCCTCAGGCTAACTGAATTGAGTCAACGCCCTGCCCTGTAGACAGCCTCAGGCTAACTGAATTGAGCCAACGCCCTGTAGACAGCCTCAGGCTAACTGAATTGAGTCAACGCCCTGTAGACAGCCTCAGGCTAACTGAATTGAGTCAACGCCCTGTAGACAGCCCCAGGCTAACTGAATTGAGTCATCGCCCTGTAGACAGCCTCAGGCTAACTGAATTGAGTCAACGCCCTGTAGACAGCCTCAGGCTAACTGAATTGAGTCAACGCCCTGTAGACAGCCTCAGGCTAACTGAATTGAGTCAACGCCCTGCCCTGTAGACAGCCTCAGGCTAACTGAATTGAGTCAACGCCCTGTAGACAGCCTCAGGCTAACTGAATTGAGTCAACGCCCTGTAGACAGCCTCAGGCTAACTGAATTGAGTCAACGCCCTGTAGACAGCCTCAGGCTAACTGAATTGAGTCAACGCCCTGTAGACAGCCTCAGGCTAACTGAATTGAGTCAACGCCCTGTAGACAGCCTCAGGCTAACTGAATTGAGTCAACGCCCTGTAGACAGCCTCAGGCTAACTGAATTGAGTCAACGCCCTGTAGACAGCCTCAGGCTAACTGAATTGAGTCAACGCCCTGTAGACAGCCTCAGGCTAACTGAATTGAGTCAACGCCCTGTAGACAGCCTCAGGCTAACTGAATTGAGTCAACGCCCTGTAGACAGCCTCAGGCTAACTGAATTGAGTCAACGCCCTGTAGACAGCCTCAGGCTAACTGAATTGAGTCAACGCCCTGCCCTGTAGACAGCCTCAGGCTAACTGAATTGAGCCAACGCCCTGTAGACAGCCTCAGGCTAACTGAATTGAGTCAACGCCCTGTAGACAGCCTCAGGCTAACTGAATTGAGTCAACGCCCTGTAGACAGCCCCAGGCTAACTGAATTGAGTCATCGCCCTGTAGACAGCCTCAGGCTAACTGAATTGAGTCAACGCCCTGTAGACAGCCTCAGGCTAACTGAATTGAGTCAACGCCCTGTAGACAGCCTCAGGCTAACTGAATTGAGTCAACGCCCTGTAGACAGCCTCAGGCTAACTGAATTGAGTCAACGCCCTGTAGACAGCCTCAGGCTAACTGAATTGAGTCAACGCCCTGTAGACAGCCTCAGGCTAACTGAATTGAGTCAACGCCCTGTAGACAGCCTCAGGCTAACTGAATTGAGTCAACGCCCTGTAGACAGCCTCAGGCTAACTGAATTGAGTCAACGCCCTGTAGACAGCCTCAGGCTAACTGAATTGAGTCAACGCCCTGTAGACAGCCTCAGGCTAACTGAATTGAGTCAACGCCCTGTAGACAGCCTCAGGCTAACTGAATTGAGTCAACGCCCTGTAGACAGCCTCAGGCTAACTGAATTGAGTCAACGCCCTGCCCTGTAGACAGCCTCAGGCTAACTGAATTGAGCCAACGTCCTGTAGACAGCCTCAGGCTAACTGAATTGAGTCAACGCCCTGTAGACAGCCTCAGGCTAACTGACTTGAGTCAACGCCCTGTAGACAGCACCAGGCTAACTGAATTGAGTCATCGCCCTGTAGACAGCCTCAGGCTAACTGAATTGAGTCAACGCCCTGTAGACAGCCTCAGGCTAACTGAATTGAGTCAACGCCCTGTAGACAGCCTCAGGCTAACTGAATTGAGTCAACGCCCTGCCCTGTAGACAGCCTCAGGCTAACTGAATTGAGTCAATGCCCTGTAGACAGCCTCAGGCTAACTGAATTGAGTCAACGCCCTGCCCTGTAGACAGCCTCAGGCTAACTGAATTGAGCCAACGCCCTGTAGACAGCCTCAGGCTAACTGAATTGAGTCAACGCCCTGTAGACAGCCTCAGGCTAACTGAATTGAGTCAACGCCCTGTAGACAGCCTCAGGCTAACTGAATTGAGTCATCGCCCTGTAGACAGCCTCAGGCTAACTGAATTGAGTCAACGCCCTGTAGACAGCCTCAGGCTAACTGAATTGAGTCAACGCCCTGTAGACAGCCTCAGGCTAACTGAATTGAGTCAACGCCCTGCCCTGTAGACAGCCTCAGGCTAACTGAATTGAGTCAACGCCCTGTAGACAGCCTCAGGCTAACTGAATTGAGTCAACGCCCTGTAGACAGCCTCAGGCTAACTGAATTGAGTCAACGCCCTGTAGACAGCCTCAGGCTAACTGAATTGAGTCAACGCCCTGTAGACAGCCTCAGGCTAACTGAATTGAGTCAATGCCCTGTAGACAGCCTCAGGCTAACTGAATTGAGTCAACGCCCTGCCCTGTAGACAGCCTCAGGCTAACTGAATTGAGTCAACGCCCTGTAGACAGCCTCAGGCTAACTGAATTGAGTCAACGCCCTGTAGACAGCCTCAGGCTAACTGAATTGAGT